>NC_091985.1:141345220-141652971 GCF_044704955.1 Pristiophorus japonicus
TGAAGGAGGAGAGAGAGAGGCTGAGAGATTTAAGGAGTGAATTCCGCAATTTAGGGCCTAGGCAGCTTAAGGCACCGCCGCCAATAGTGGGGTGACTGGAATGGAGAGGTGCACAAGAGGCCCGCATTGGAGGAGTGCAGAGATTTCAGAGGATTGTGGGTCTGGAGGAGGTTATAGAGATAGGGGAGGGGAGGCCATGGAGGGAATTGAAAACAAAGGATGAGAAATTTAAAAATCGTGTCATTAGCTAAGACCCGATAAGGAAATGAAAATACCGAAATCGTTCGAAACTCATCTGTACAACCAGGAGCCAGCCATTGTCTTGTAAATAAACTACAATCCAGGTGCTAATCCGAAGGTCTGCATGACCCCTCGGAAACCCGAACCCGATTATCGACGAACGTGTTGAGTTTAACAGAAGAGTGTCTCCCCCTGGTGGCAATCCCCAGCATTGTGCCTGGCGCGGGAGCACTTCTAACGAGGGATGCGAATGATCGGTAAAGTCTCGAGTAACGCTGGCTGTTGCGAAGCAAATCCATTACTGAGGGGGTTTCTGGACTGCAAAAGTCCCATTTGCAAAATGATACCAATCGCGGAATTGTTTGAATTAAAGAATCTAATTTGAAATGTAAGGTAAGGTTGTCGCGTGTATATGTTTACATGGATCATTTAAGAAAACAGTAACGTGCCGTGTCGGAGTGCAGAAAACAAAACCCGAAAATGCTTCTGCTCTGGGTGCAAGTTTCAATGCATTCCTTTCTAGAAATAAAATGTTTAGGTTTAGTTAGAATTCTGCTTATTTTTTATTTTACACCTGAAGTTGATATTGATAGGTTTCAAGTAAGCAAGCTAAGTGTAGTGATTTAAAAACAGCATCTAACATGCCAGTTCTACAGGTCGCTTTATAAATAGACCAGTTCAGTGAAAACGGACGATTTTTTTTCAGTGCTAAAATGCAGGTGTTTATTGCTTACATTAAATGCAATTAAAAATCCAGCCATGAATTTCAAAACTCAAATCGTCGTGTTTATGTATGTATTACCCAAGAAGTATCGACCAGGATTGTTGTTTATAAGGCGGGAGAGACCTTCCCGGCATAAAAGTGCAGTGCGAAAAATAGACTATAACAGTGGTGTTCGTGTGGTGCAGTATACCGAACCGGACAGGCGCTAGACATTATTTATCATTACCTATACATTGCCCATAATTGTCTGTTTGTGTCAGAACCTCTCTGTACATGTCTGCCTTCAGTCCCCGTTTCTCTGTACAGTCCGTACACATCAACCTAGTACGGTATGGAATATTTACAGTGCAGAATGCAGTTCTAAACTGCTATAGACCGATTTAACTTAATTTATTTTCCCAAATTAATTCCGCTACTCAACTGTCGCGGTCTCCTCCTCCTCGTTTAAAGATTAAGAAAACAAGTAACTAATCGTAATGGGTGTTGTCGACATCAAGATAGTCTAAATCAAATTTACATCAGATGTGTATGTTGTTTCTCGTTACAGTATAATCGAGATTGTGAGTTATAAATTGGTGCACTCGATGTTATTGGGTGTCATTTCTATGTAATTTGTCTAAACGTAATTATAAATTGAATCCCATTTCTTAAACGGTTGACAGTTTTATGGGTCCCACAATGCGCATTTAAAGAGACCATGTTTGATTAACTAATCGTTACTGGATGTATATTTCTGAAGTCTGCTCTTTTAATGCACTGTAACCTACACGTTCCCTGTTTTACTCTGGCAAGTAGTCTGGGTCCTTTGCTGTCACGATGTAAACTTAAAGAGAGTCAAAAATACATATTTTTAAATGGTGAATTACAGGGACTCCCCCCTCCCCAATGATATTATTTGTCGTATGTGTTTATTTTAAAATACTCAGCACTGTAGCTCGGAACAAATAAATATTTCAGATTTCACAGTTTTAAATTATTTTTATTTAGAAGACCCAGATTCGGTCACACAACATATAAATAAATCAATATACCAAATGTTCATAAAATGCCATTTAATCAAAGTTTTACTTTGCTTATAAACAAAAGTTCCACGTTGTATTGTAACATGGTGGTAGTGCTCTAGACATATTTAAACGAGCAAATATAACAATAAACTGGAGAATGTACAATAATACCCATAACCGGTGCTTCTTGCACCCATTTAAACGACCCACATCATTGCAGGTTGAGAGGGGGATTACCGATTGTGGGTTTTTTATCTCGCAGATAGTGGTGGAAAGTGTAAATTTCGGTCATGCATTAGAGACTGTCATCCAGGTAATGAAACGAGGGAAATGGACCGTGTGTTCACTGGTGATTAATGCACCCCCGGATTGGTTTCAACACGAGATGAAGTTAAGTACATAAACTGTAGCCGAGGCGTATTAATCACCCATGAACGCTCGCTGTTGGATTTGCATTGCTTATTGTGCCGTTGGTTCTCGGAGCTAACTGACGGAGAAATGGCCTCTGATAGCGTTGCGTGCACAGCGAGCTGGCTGAACGCGGCGCGTATCAAACTCCAGTAAATCATCTGGATTATAAAAGGCGGATTAAAAATTTAACTTTGACAGTTTAAATGCTCGCCCTTTAACACGCTTGACTGAATTTAATCCACTTGCACCCTACTGCCACCAGCCTGTGAATCTGTAAAGGGTCGTAAGCAACCAAATGAGACGCAACAGGCCGGCTCCTCTCCAACATGGACAGTCCGAATTCCCGCTCTTTCTCAATTGAAGAAGAATGATCAGGACTTCACATGAAATTGGCGCTTCCTATTTACAGCTGTTGGGAGCATTTTCACACGAACCCTCTCCTCAGCCAGACTTCCTCGACATAATTATTTTGATTCTGAATGAACATAGCGGATAAGTCTTTCGAAAATTAATTTAAATTAATCTATTAAAATAATTTCCCCAAATAGAACCGAGGATAATCGGATGTGGTATTGTCAATTTTTTTTTTTTTAAACTGGAGTGCAGGGCATTTTTTCTTAAACACGACGTATTCTGCCTTCTCCCGTAGAATAGCTGAAAATCCAAAGCAGACGAGATATGGAACGAACTTACATTTTGATGTTAATTACCCCTTCGGTAAATTTTGGGGAACTTTTATTTTATGTTATACATGGAGTCCAATTGAAAATAATATGCTGTACATCAAACTAATAACATTTCTATTTCGTTCATGTCCGTATTTTAGATATGGCTCGCTCTTATTTGAATTGTTTGATTCTAGACGAGTAGAGCTGTCAGCTAATAGATCAAATGTAGACACGTTCTAAACGCACACAAGATCAGTTGTGTATTCACCAGGTAACTAGGATTCGTTCAAATGATATGGAGGAATAACCGGTTGACTCAGAGACATGAACTATATAGGAGTAAAAATATATGCCGACACATTCACATCATAAATTGGCATTTTGTCTCTGCATAAGTTACATATATACAATAACAACAACAACTAGTATTTATATAGCACCTTTAACGTAGTGAAACGTCCCGAGGTGCTTCACAGGAATATTGTGAGATAAAAATTTGACACAGAGCCCCATAAGTAGAAATTAGCGCAGGTGACCAAAAGCTTGATCAGAGGTATATTTTATGGAGCTCTTCAAGGAGGAAAGAGGCGAAGAGGTTTAGAGAGGGAGTTCCAGGGCTTGGGGCCTAGGCAATAGAAGGCACGGTCACCAATGGTGAGCGATTATAATCAAGGATGCTCGAGAGGGCAGAATTAGAACAGCGCAGATATCTCCGATATAATATTCGGCTTGCCCGGAGAGGTCGGTTCTGGATACAAAATGTTATGCTCAAGAGTCCTGCTAAATGCAACATCACAGGAACGAGGAACAGTCGTTAAATCTAATCACTTCCTCAATCTTTGCCAAATATGCCAACAGCTGTACAACAGCAACCCGCCAGTATCAGTTCGATATTCGAGAGCCTTTCATTGCGAAGGTTGAGAGTGGTAAGATTGCTATTCAATAGCAGGGCAAACATGACCCCCCTTGTCTCGGCGATGGTTCCAGTTTTATTTAATCTCATGTGTACATAATAATATTTTGTTTCAGATATGGTTTTCATTTTCCATTCTCTCTCCCTCTTTGTATAAACATCGTTTTTATTGAGTTAAAAAATGCTGTGCCGCCGGTTTTGATTTACTGCATGCGAGTTTGTGATCTCATTGCCCAGTATGGAAAATATTAGGCTAGGTCCCGATTGCGTGCAATAAGCAGACCAGGAGCAACATGGGGTAAGAATAAAAACGTCTGTATAAGACTATACAAGTGATACAATAACATAAATAAACGCATCGTATCCTCCCCCTTGCTCACCATTGAATTTTGAACTAAATCAATTGTCGTTAAACCCAACAAAACAACGACTCCTTAACGTGTTGTGTAGCTACCTATCTTTTTTTAGATTAAAAATATGTTTGGTTCTTATTATGGGATAAACGAAAGGTAGAAAGTCGTTGGATTGAATTCAATGCATAAAATGTTCTCCTGAGAATGGCATGTCGTAAATGACTATACTTACCTTAGCGAGGACTGGGCGATAGGACTGAAAGATCATCAGAGGTACTCAGACCTCCAAAGAATGATCTGCAAACAATGGTTTATGTATGAGATAAGTCCGTCTCCTTTTTGTACTTGGCAACGAAATTACAGTTGGCCAGCCCATCGTGCGTTACCTCTTTACACATAGCCATCACTATCAGGGTGTTCCCGAATGAGGACTCATTTGTACGGTTTTAATAACTCCCAGTCTGACTCATGCTTATCCAATAGGAAATGTCATGCGTCCTTAGCGATAAAGTGCATTACATTACATCGCAAACGGTAAGAAGCGAAAGGGCTCACTTTACCTTTCTGTAGACGTTACAGGGGCTTGCCTCCTTAACCCAGCCCACCAAAAACTTTGCTGTTCATGCAATTTACCTCTTCCATTTTAGCACATTTTGAGGGCGTGGGTGCCATTTAACTGTGACAACTTCTTCACAAGACCCTTGCATGACGCCACTTTGTGGATCAAGCACAGCCAAAGAAACAATCAGCCTAATCACCGACGAACTCCATCTGTTTGTCACTGCTTCTGTCTGGGAGCCAGAGCGCTACTCTACTGTCCAATCATCTCATTTGGATCGAAACAAAATATGAAAGATGAATGCGCCACAAGAAGGTGTTGCGGGTTTCTCCTCACAGAGCTCTGTCATCATGGATCCTCTCACATTTACTTTAAGAAAGTGGGTTTAATTAACTCCTAGTGAAACGTGTTACAGTCTGATCTGGGGGTAAAACATAAACAGCATACAGTATTTATACATTTATAACCATTTAGAAGTCGCCAAACCATTTTATGACAGAATATTAACCGTGACACAAAAAAGGACTTCAGGCAAATTGGTCCATATTATAAAAATTAACCTCGTCCTAGCTTAGATAAACTGACCACACAGTACAAAGTGCACAATGATATTTCCTTCAAATTTACCCTTATACAAAGATAAAGATGCCTTCCATTGTGTTTGATGTTATACATAAACAAAAACAAATTCCAATTGATTTTAATTGCTTCTGATGATGGTTTCCTCGGGGTTTTTATCTGCAGTGATTTCACAGTGCCCCACAAACAACAGGTCCTGGCATGCTTTGTGAATGACCAGTCTTGTTGGCATTCATGAACATCTCTATAAATTATTGTCTGGGGAGCGACGCACCTCTGGGAACTTGTAAGAGCACAAAACTCCAGCTTCTCAACATAAGCATAGGGCTCCAACAGAGGAATTTCTAGCACAGCAAATGAAATTGTATAAGTTAATTTTATTTTTTTAAATGTCTTTAACACATTACAAACCTCAGCAAGGGCTCAGATAATGGGATAATTCAAGATGGTAGTTGAAGAGATTTTCCAAAACAAAATATTTTGAGAAATTTGATTGGCTTATGTTGCTAAATGTCTATTTTTGAGTTGTAGTTTCTGAACTCATTAATCCAATTTGCTACTTGCTGATTGGTGAACTACTTATTTGCCCAGTTTGGATTCGCTTTTTTAAAATGAATATAACATTTGAGCCAATCAGTGCCAAGTATGATGCAGAAATTTGCATGTAGACAGGTGCCATGTCTGCAGTGCAATGAGTAAAACAGCTGCTTGAAGGATTGTTTTGTTCAGATGTATCTCCGCACAATGATGAACACATGGCGTTATGAGTTAACTTCATAAAATGAAGGCCTGTTGTACATCAATCTGTATTTGATAATAGGAGTGGATAATCCCATGTAGTGATGGCAGCTCAACATTTCTGTAGACTTGATTGAAAAGCCTTGGCTTAGTTTAGGATACCTGCACATGATTATGGATACCTTCATGGGCCAGAATGCTGCTCTGTTGGGTGTTGAACGATCCCTAGGCTCAAGTGAAGCTGGTGCTATTTTAAAATGTAGGTCATCCATGGTTCTTTCATCTTTAGGGCATCCAGCTTCTGTACAGTATTTTACCAAATTTTGATGTGTATCAGTGTGGAGTTTAAAACACCTTCCTGCATATGCTTCCTTTCAAAGAAAGGTCAAATTAAACGTAGCCTATAGAGTATGGAAATATTATAATCATGGTTTTATTCAATTCAGTAATAAACACTGAATTTCGGTACCGCTGGAAAGCTGGTGCTCCCCCACATTTTTGTGGCCATTAGCAGCAAAAAAAATTGTGGCTGGGCCACCCCATATTCAGCTCCAAAAGTGAACAAATGGATTCCAGCATTAATGAACTCTTCCAAAGTGGATTTTTCAGCCGTGTGGCTGTCTTAATTTGAGCATTATCACCACTGAGAAATTCAGTATGCAGGTAAGGGTTTCTAAGCCAGGGGTTGCAGCAAGGCCCTGAGGGGGGAAGGAGGTTGGAAGAATGTAAGGAGAGCCAACAAGTTCACTGATATGGAACTGGAGACACTAATGGATGGTCTGGAGGACAGAAGAACAATACTGTTCCCTCACGTGGGAAGACCTGGCAGACATAATGCATGGAGGGAGATTGCAGGGGAGATGTCAGGCACCTCCATATATGTGAGGACACACCCTCCCAGGAGGGTGCTGGCCAGTCTGCACCTGGCATTTCCAGGATGGCGATGGGTTGATGCCTCCTAGCTCTGGGGCAAGGGGCATCCTCTTCCTCCTCCTCTTGCACTCCTGCTCCTCCTCCTCCTGTGCCTCCTCTTTTTCCTCTTCCTTCTCCTCCTGCTCAGGTGGTACTGCTGGCTCGACCTCCAGCAGCTGTCCCCTCATGATGGCCAGGTTGTGCAGCATACAGCAGACTACGACGATTATGGAGACCTGTTGAGGAGAGTACTGCAAGGTGCCACCAGAGCCGTCCAGGCACCGGAATCTCTGCTTAAGGATGCTTATGCACTGCTCAATGATGCACCTGGTGGCACGATGAGCATCATTGTATGCATACTCTGGCACTGTCCTGGGGTTTCGTAGAGGAGTGAGCAGCCAAGTGGACAGGGAATATCCTTTGTCCCCAAGCAGCCAACCGCAATCCAGTTTCGGGCTGGTGAAGACGGCGGGCACACTGGTCTGGCGCAGAATGAACGAATCAGGCTGCCGCCTCTCTTGCTCGCTGCCTGTCTGCACGGTGCTGACGGCAATGCCTTCTCCTGCGTGCCACCCTGCTTCTAAGCAGGTGTACCAGGTGTCGCCCTCCCAACACTCCTCCCATCCTCAGGGTGAACCCTCCCAGGCAGTTCTCTGCAGCCCACAGGACTCCACTAAAGAGTCATACCTGAAAGTTGTACAAAAGTACAGGGGTATGTGCAAACCTCTGAGCAGCACTCAGCAGGTTTAATGGAGCCAAAACAATTAATAAAATTATATGAAAAGTTAAATACTGTGGATGCTGGAAACTGAAATAAAAATACTAATAATTAATAAAACTATATGAAAAGACAAATACTGCACATACTGGAAAATGAAATACAAACACTAATAATTAATAAAACTATATCAAAAGATAAATATTGCGGATGCATGCTGGAAAATGAAATAAAAACAATAATAAGTAATAAAAACGTTTTACCTATCAAAGGGCCCCAGCAGTGTCGCGTTTGAGCACGGCATTGAAAACCTCGCGGGAGCACTGCCGGGAAAAGTCCTACCTTTTCTTCGGTGAATTTAGCTGTGGTAGTCCCTTACCACCGGCCTGCATGCTGGAAACCTTCTTTTACAGCGGCTTCACCGTGCCGTTTCCAGTGAAGTGAACTCCGCTCAAATCCTCCCCGAGCTGAATATGACTCGGGGAGGAAAAAGTACCCGCCCGTGGCGGCCAATCGATTTTTTCGATCGACCGCCCAAACTCCGCGGTAGCCGTCCCTTCGGGGACAGTGAATTTCGGGCCAACCATGTGTTCACATTTAATTTATACTGAAAAATATCACCTCTCTATCATGCATGGCCCATTGCTCATGAACCGTAGTGCTTGAATCCACCAAGACATGACTGACCGAGACTACTTGTGGGGGAGGAGGGGGAGATTATCAGTTGCTGCTATGAAAAGTAGATTTTAAGGTGGGTTTTTCTGTGCCTTTTGCCCTGCATTTTGAATGAATGATAGAAGAGTTATGACATGTTTGTACAAGTACTGAAGGAATTAAGGAAAGGTGCTTCCATTATGCTTCCAAAGGTGCTTAATGGAAGCACCCAGGTTATGACCTCATTCTTCAATCAGTGGCTTTTTTCTTGATTCTCTGAGACAGTTCCATCACTTATATAGTGTTGCTTACATTATGTATAGTCATTATTTTAAGCAATTATGCTGCCATGTTTATGTCACTGCAAAGCAGTGTGAGCTCATCAATCTAAATTGCAAGCACAATAAAATTAAAGATGTGACGACATACCCAGCAGCCCATCCTGAGAACTTTATAAATGTATTTGTTGATGCTTTTAAGGAAAGTTAAGAAATTAGAGAGTCAAAACAAAAAGAGATCATAAAGGCAAAGTTATGGGTATGAAGAAAGACTGGTAGGTAACAAAACAGAACTAGTAAAGGATTTTATAAACACACAAAAAATAAAATAATGTTCTAAGAAAGGGTAGGGCTGATTGAAGATGAAAAACAAAATCTTCTTATGTTAGACAAAGCAATAGCAAAGGTACTAAATTAATATTTTGCTTAGGTTTTCACAGAAGACTATGGTAGTTAGAATGAGAGAGTGCAAGATGAAGAGGTGGAGGAATTCGATAGGATAACTATTGATAAGGAAGTAGCACAGAAAAAAAAATGGTGGGACCTAAATTGAAAAAAGCACAGGGTTCTGGTTGCATGCAGGGCAATTCTCCCTGGTGTCCTGGTCAATATTTATCTCTCAACTAACATCACTAAAGAAAAATAGATTATCTGGTAATTATCACACTGCTATTTATGGGACCTTACTGTGCGCAAACTGGCTGCTAAATTGCCTACATTACAACAGTGACTACATTTTTTTTAAGTAGTTATTTGGCTGTAAAGCATTTGGGGGTGTGAAAGGTGATATATAAATGCAAGTTATTTCTTTCTTTTGTTCTTTCTTTCCTTCTTTCTTTCTCTCTGTCTCTCTATCTCCCTCTCTTTGTTTGTTTCTTCCTTTCTCTTTCTTTCTTTCTTTCTTTCTTTCTTTCTTTCTTTCTTTCTTTCTTTCTTTCTTTCTTTCTTTCTCTCTTTTTCTCTCTTTCTTTCTCTTTCTTTCTTTCTAAAATGCTATTGAATGTCACCTGGGAAATACCAAAAGCTCTGAGCACAATCTTTCAAAATATTTTGGACATGGAAGTTGTGCTAGAGGACTAGAGGGCCTCTAATGTAAGACGTCTGTTCAGAAATGGAGAAAGGGATAAAACCAGAATATATAGACCAGTCAGACTAATCAGTAGTTTATAAGTTTCTGGAGACTATAATACAGAATAAAATGAATACTCACCTACAAAGACATGGGTTAATTAAGGACAGCCAGGCAGACTTGTAAAAGTCAAGTCAAGTCTGATGAATTAAATGAAGTTCTTTGAGGAAAGAATGGAGTGCAGTGGAAGTTGTATATGTGCATTCTCAAAAGGTGCTTGATGAGGTGCTGCATAGACGGCTAGTTGCTAAAATGAAAGCACACAGTATTGAATAAAATGTGGCAGCATGGCTAGGAAGTAAATTAGGGGTCAAAAAATAGAGAGTAATAGTTAATAGATCTTTCTTGGACGAGAGCAAAGTGAGCAGTAATACTCTCCACAGGTCAGTGATGGGACCATTGCTCTTATCGATATTTAAAAATAATCAGGTAGGGGGTTTGGGGGACACAATATCAAAATGTGCACAAATAAGGACGTATTTAAATATGACAAAGACGGTAAGTAGCTTCAGGAGCACATAGACAGGTTAATAGGTTGGGCAGGTGGATGTCAGGTGAAATTTAATGTGTAGAAATGTAAGTTGATTTATTTTAGGAGGAGGAATAAGGTCACAACAATCGTTAAATAGTATATTTTAAAAGGAGTAGAAAAGCCTTGCCCTCCCTATCTCTGTAATCCCAGCCAGCCCCACAACTCCCCGAGATATCTACGTTCCTCTAATTCTGCTCTCCTAAGTATCCATGATTATAATGCCCAACCATTGGTGGGCGTGCTTTCTGTTGCCTAGGCCCCAAGCTCTGGAACTCCCTGACTAAACCTCTCCGCCTCTCTACCTCTCTTCCCTCGTTTAAGATGCTCCTTAGAACCTACCTCTTTGACCAATTTGGTCATCTGCCATAATTTCTCCTTATGTGGCTCAGTGTCAATTTTATTTTCTCCTATAATACTCCTGTGATGCGCCATGGGATGTTTTACTACGTTACAGGCGCTATATAAATACTTCTTGTTGTTGATTTTACATGGGATTAATATTTGAAAAATAGAAATTCAATAGGGCATAGAAATAAAGGGCCATGGAATGGAATAAAGTGGATAACTCTTTCAGAGAGCTGGCACAGACACGATGGGCTGAATAGCGTTCTTCTGTGCTATAAAATGTCATTAATGTGAGATACTGCTGGCACTACAACTTGGGACTGCCAGTTGAACATCACAATCTATAGCTATCATTCGGAGACCACTATCTGCAGCATAACTGCAACACCAAATTATTTTTGATTGTAGGCGAATCATATGCTAGCAAAATGTATATCACCTCTTCCTGCATATTGTGACTTGCACTATCAATTACTGTGAATAAGCGTTACGTTATTAAAAGTTAAACCTGCATTACCATATTTCGAATAGAAAATTAAGATTTTTTTATTGAAAGACTTTTAACCACAAGAATGCATGTTAAGATTGATATTATAACCAGGTGTGTTTTGGAACACTTCTAACACTTCTTGATCCTCAGCACAGTCGTTTATCTGACTGTTCAGGTTCCAATTTGCCTACCATGAAGTTCAGTGAAATTCCTGTCATCTTGGGCCAACCAGTTGTGAAAAGGGTTGTCCTATATACTGTGGCACTGAAAATAATATTAATATTAGTGGAGTGGCTCAAGCATCATCAATAGCTTTATTATTGTATTATCAACCCTAAACAACTCAAATTAATACCAAATACACTTCTCATTGAAATCTTAATTGTGCTCACCCTGTCAAACCTAGTTTCTTCATTTCTCATTTCCTATTCTGTATCTGTTCTATTTCTAATTTCATTGTTTTAAGGCTAATCTAAACCATTCAAAATTTTTCACAACAATAATTTGCATTTATATAGCATTCATGACCCAATAAAAGACCCTTGGTGCTTTACAGAAATCAAATGGATGAGAAGAGAAATTAGGGGACCAAATCATGTCCAGATAGATTTTGTGGAGATTTTAGTAGAAAAAGAACTTCCACTTAGACAACATCTTTCACATTCTCAGGATGTCAAGTAGGATGCCAATCCCTCCCTCCATGGCCTTGCCCATCCCTATTTCTGTAATCTGCTCCACCATACAACCCCATAGATATTGGCATTCCTCTAATTCTACCCTCTTGAGCATCCCTGATTATAATCGCTCAACCATTGGTGGCCGTGCCTTCTGTTGCCTAGGCCCTAATCTCTGGAAATCCCTGCCTAAACCTCTCCACCTCTCTACCTCTCTTCCCTCCTTTAAGCCACTCCTTAAAACCTAACTGTTCGATCAAGCTTTTGGTAATCTGCCTTAATTTCTCCTTATGTGGCTCGGTGTCAAATTTTTACCTTATAATACTCCTGTGAAGCGCCTTGGGACGTTTTACTATGTTAAAGGCGCTATATAAATACAAGTTGTTGTTTTTGTTGTTTGAACTGTTTCCTCTGGCAAATGGGTCGGTAACCAGACATCACAGGTTTAAAATAATTGGCAAGAGAACTATTGGGGAAATGAGGAGAATCTTTTTCACACAGAGGGTTGTTAAGATCTGGAACACACTACCTGAAAGGGTAGGGGAAGCAGATCCCATAGGAACATTCAAAAGACAATTGGACATGGACTTGAAGAAGACTAATTTGCAGAGTAATGGGGAAAAAGCTGGGGTGTGGGATTAAATTGGACAGTTCTTTCAAAGATGGGTCAACTGGCTTCCTTCTGTGCTGTAAGATTCTAAGATTTTATTGTCCCTTACAATCAATGTATTAGTCAAGGCCAGAGTGATCTCCTGGACTAGTTTTGATCGCCTAGATGGGTCGAAGAGGAATTTCCCAGATTTTTCCCCCCAAATTGGCCTGTTTTTTAAATCCGTTTTTTTGCCTCTCCCAGGAGATCACATGGTTTTGGTGGAGTGTATATGTTGTGATAACAAGGTATCGCCATTGTGTGGGACAGGATCGGTGGACCACATGATCTTTACCTGTCTGTCATTGTTCGTATGCTGGTATTTTTGTTAATCACTGTTGTTTTGTAGGCAAAATTAGCAGCCAATTTTCACACAGCAAAGACCCACAAACAGCAGTAAGATTAATCACTGGATAAACTGTTTTTTGAGGTATTAATATAGGCCAGGACACCCAGAAAATTCTACTGCCCTTCTTGGAATAGTGCCATAGGATTTTTAAATCCACCTAAGAGAGCAAATAGGGTTTAACATCTTATCTGAAAGACAGCGCCTCTGGCAATTCACTACCTTCTCAATATCGCACTGAAGCATCACCATAGATTATGTACGCAGCTCCGAGAGTGGGGCTTGAATCCACGTTCTCCTAACTCAGAGGTGAGAATATTACTACTAACCCAAGGCTGAAAGGAGGGAAGTAGAGAGTTGGAGGAGTCCAGGGAGAGAATTGTGAAGCCTAGTGCTGAGGCAGCTTCTCATCTTTATTCTGTGAAAAAATGTATCCTTTCTAGTTGATCCAGCTCAAAACTTTGTATATAATTGTAGCACGTTGGTGCTACAATTATCTTGGTTTGCCTGAAACCTAATTGGCAATCACAGCTTGCAGCATATTCAGACTGCGTGGAATAAATGAAATTGAAGACTTGAAAACAAGCCTATCTCTATGATATTAACTCAATGCGTTAAAAAAATCTTTCTGAGATCCTGAAGTAGTCAACCACAATATTGCTTATTTGATTTTGACCTGAGATTATACATTGACAATCTAGGTTTCCATGTCATTTTGAATAGAAGGGACTAGGATAACACGCAACTACAGTTACAAGTTTACAGCCGTCCCCCAAAAAATGGAAATTGACATTTTTGCATATGTCTTTATGACTAAGACCACGTGAATGCCAAATCCACATCAAGAACTCAATATTATGCATGCATAATGAGGGATACACATTTAACTGCTGATTGCCGGCCATGTGCCCATATTAACTTATGACTACATAAAACAATCCTTGTGAATGCTGTTTGCTTTCCTGGTAATACTGCCTTTAATACATTCAGCTCAGTCCTGCAGCTAGCACATTTGACTAGTTTAATATGATTGGGGTCCCCTGGTTGATTTTATGCCTATTCCTAACCCATTGAATTTGTTCAAAATCAGAACATTTCACAAATCACAGAACAAGGAAAAGGCCATTTGACACATCAAGCTATTCCTTTACATATTGTATACAAGTTGTCTATCACAGGCTCCATCAAACCCATTTATTCTCTAGACGAAAAGTCCTGCAAGTTTCTCCCTGTTCCCAAAAGTTAAACCAAGTAAGACCCCATAACATTCCCATTGCTGCTTAGGCACCATCATGTTCCATGTAGTATTGATTATGCCTATCAATACTTTTCCTTATAGTCATCAATCCATTTTGCGCTAGATATTCAGCGGGCTTTTTTTTTAAAGGTGTTAATTGATACAGCTGTAGGGCTAGACTTTCTGCTTCTATCGCTACTACCCATATCTGGGCAGTATTTCCAGCGATAGTGGCTGTCTCACTTTTGAGAACCGCCGGAGTACCGTCCATTTTCAAAACCACTAGTTTCGGCTTTTTTTGGGGGTAGTGGCAGTAGCGGTAGCATGTGGGCGGTACTGGTCTTTTTCGTCGTGCAAGGCCAGCGTCCCTAATAATGGCTGCTCTGCGCATACATGATTTTTTTTTTCTTTCTGCACTTTACTTTTCCCGCTGTACAGGGGGTCAGGGATCACCTGCGCAGGTGCAGAAGAGGAAGGGAGGGGGGGGAGAGAGAGAGACAGACACAGAGAGCAAGTAGAGAGTGACTGAGCAGATTATTGGACATTTTAAACCTTATTACCAATTTTAAATACATTCACAATGGATATTGAGGAGGGAGTGATGAGCGACATGGCTGAGGTGGCTGAGGTGGGATGGAGGAAGAGGGCCAAGCATTTTTCCAATGAGGCCCAAGCTGCCTTGGTTCACGAGATACAGATTAGGTGGAGCCAGTTGATCCGGGGTGGGCGAGGGAAACCACCCCCCAGGGTTTATCAGCGAATATGGACGGAGATTGCCGAGGTGGTGTCGTCGGCCGCTCATGATTATCGGGAGCCGAGACAGTGCCGCAAGCGCTGGAATGACCTTGTTGCGTCTGCGAGAGTAAGTACTAACTTTAATAACTTTAATAACTGTAATCATGCACTGACTCATTACTTAAAATGTAAATCTCCCAGATTGTAATTAAGCTTGGTAAGTTGGGTGTCTCGCATTTCTTCCTGTCCACGATCTTATTACATTGCTTTTCTGAACTTAGATGTGATCATCATGCATCAATTGCATCCTAACGGTATTAGCATATAACATATAACATTAATGGGACATTAATGAAAAGCATTGGCGATGGCTAATTGTGGATGTCTATCTGTGTGTTCCGTACTAGTACCTGGACAATTAGCTTATACCATGCTGTTGTCACCTTTGCAGAAGCAGATATCTTCCAATCGTGCGTAGCGTCGGCCCATGGGAGGAGGGCCGGCAGAACTGGTTGAATTAATTGATCTCGAGGAGCGGGCCGCAGCCCTCGTAGGGGCACATAATCGCTCGGCCACCTGAGGTGTTGCAGATCCGTTTGTGGCGGCAGGTCAGTCATGTAATGATGTAATGTAATGTAATGTAATTAATTCTGGGGTAATTAAATCTTATTATAATTCCATGCAGTTTCTGTACATTCTGTTTATGTTAATTAAATGTAACATTTCTCGTTGATATCGAATGCAGTCGTGTTGCTCCTCTACATATGCCTGCGCAGCGTAAGCATTCTCATGTCATCCTGGCCCTCCCCTCCTCTTCTATTAGCCTCTCATATTATGTTTTCTAGTTGTCCAGGCACATTGGAGACCTGAGGAGCCCCTGGAGCGTCGCCCATACTGCTGCAAGTGGCGCTCACCACCGGAGGGGAGACCACGGAGGAGGAGGATTGTCTGGATGAGCCTCAAGCCAGCGCAAGCACACAACATCTGGAAGAGGGGGAGTCGGGGACTTACGGTTCCAATCTACCTGCGGCCACCTCTTCCTCATCCAAATCAAACATTCCAGCAGGATTCGGTTCCGAGAAAGTAGCGGGACCAAGCAACTTGCAGCAGGGCACACCGCGGAGGTTGATTCGGCAAGGTAGGCAGGCTCAAAGACAGGCAGACATCGACCTGGACATGGTGAGACTGTCTAGGGTGAGCGTTGACATTGGTCAAGAGTTCCTCCAGGTGATAGGTGAGTTAACCGGCAACATTGCCACGCTTTCAGCTCATCATTTGGAGCACATGGCGGTGATGCGGAGAACCGCCAATTCTGTCAGTGCCGTACCACCTATGCTGGCAGGTGAGAGTCAGGAGGAAGCAATTGGTTCTGACTCTGAAGACAGGTCTTCAGATGCTGATTCTTCTCCGGGATCCCAAGAAATGATGCTGCCACTGTCACCGACCCACCCCCCCAGCCCCTCCTCCACCCCCACCCCACAGCAGCAGCGCTCGAGGTGCCCTGCTGCACAATGTCTTGGTGTAAATGTGGGTAGGAGCAGAGGCAAAGAGAAAGGGAAAGGGTGTGTAAAGGTCGGGGGGGGGGGGGGAGGCGTAAAGGCGGAGGGAACGGTGACCGCAGGTAGAATTTTTGAGGGGGGGGGGAGTATGGGTGTTAACGTTATTTTAAGTGCCATTCAAAAATTGTTGACTGTTGGGGAGGGAGAGGGCTGCGGGTGTTAATGTTACTTTTTATTGCTGTTCAAAAATTGTTGACTGTGGCGGGGGGGGGGGGGTTATGGATGTTTCTAGTTTATTTAAATGTTTTCAATGTTTGTCTCTGTTAATTGGTTGTTTATTTAAAATTATGTTGCTTTTTTCCTTCAACAATTATTTAATTATAACTTTCTAAAAAAGGTTTTTGCAATTTTGTTAAATTATAAAGAATTATATTACACTTACAATTCTTGTGCAGTGTCTCACTCACTTTTACAAACTGAAGGTTAACAATCAATACAAGGGTTGCAAACTATGGCCAGGCATGGATGAAACGTAACTATCACCGTTCAAGCAAAGCATTCATTTATGAGCTGCTGACGCAACAGTTTTTCAGTTGCGTAACTACCACGGGGCTTTTCCTGTGGTGTGGTGTCGGAGGGGTGAGGGGGCGGTGGTGGCATGGGTTCATCGCCAGGCAGATTGTCCTCCTCGAGGTCCTCCTCCTCCTCTTCCTGCTCCTCCTCTTCCGCCTCCCCTCTTTCCTGAGATGGACTGGCAGTCCCATCTGGCAATTCCTGTCCTCTCTTGATAGCTAAGTTGTGCAACATGCAGCACACCACAGTGAACTGAGGGTGGTATTGTAGGCTGCCTCCAGAGAGGTCCAGGCATCTGAAGCGCTGCTTCAGAACTCCAATTGTTTTTTCAACGATATTGCATGTGACTTTATTCCACAAACCCACTACTTTGTGAGGGGAAAATCCTCACCTTTAGCTTCAGTTGAGGCATGTCAATTTTATACTTATATCCTCCAGTTCTATGTTCATAATCCAAGTTAAATAAGCTGCTTACATCTACCTTATTCAGTCCTCTCAAAACTAAAAAAAAGTAGTTCTGACCTTTTCAAGTTAGAGAATTATTCTGGTTTTGCACTGCCAACCATTTTTAGCCACATAGACGATAATTTACTTTGTTACAACATTGAAAATGAGACTGAAATTATTAATGCCATTTGATTTTTCAGTTGGTGTTTTGCTTATAGACAAATGTGCTTTTGTTTAACTGTTCATATATCCAAATGCATGCAAAGCCAGCTTTACACTTGACATATCTAACAAGTCCAGGAAAGTGTCTATGTAGCAGTTGCCTCTTCTATAGCAACAGTATTTAGGTTGTTGGAGGGTACTTTTTTTTTTAAAGTTTTGCGTTATTAAACAAACACAAACCAATTTTGTTTTCATTTCCCAGTCCTGTCATAAATTTAAAGGAGTAAAAATAAATTTAATCTTTGTAGACAGTGTTACATTGTAGTGAAAAGACCACAACCATTTTTATTTACAGACTCAAACAAACAACACTGCAGAATCTAAACATGTTGCTTGATTTAAAAAAATCATCGGAGTTCTTTCCAAGACTTGGTTATAAAGGTATTGCTATGTGATCCAGTTGCGTCCATCTTAGAAGATAGTCTGTGCTCAGCTGCAAACTGGTCCTCTCCTCATTTCCTGAAGAAGGAAAAACTAGCAAGATAAATTGTCTCCTGGCACCTCCTTCAGAAAGGCAACTTGTGTTGGTTTATAATTGACTGGTTGTCATAACTGTCAAATATCTATAGTTCCAATCTTTCTACCATCTTAGCTAATAGAGTATCGATGGGAGGCAGCTGTAGAGGGCTGACAATGGGGAGAAAATGGGGCAAAAGGACCAGAGGAGAGATGGAGAGAATTTTCTTTAGGGACTAACTATTTGTACTGCACTTTTTTGACCGACAGGCGATAAGCGTCGCCCCCTGTCTAGCTTTGCCCCCGCCCCCCCCCCCCCCCCCCCCCCGGCCTCCCGGCCGAATCATTCCATCCACGTGGTGCCAGAAGCAGGACCTGAGGCTCTGACTCTCTGCCACCCCCCCCGGCCTGCCTGCACCCGATGGCGGCAGGAGGGTGCTGCTCCTCTGCGAGCCTGCTTCTCCGGCTGACTGGGCCTCCCGCTGAGCTGTGAGCCCCAAGCCTCCGACCGGGCCCCGAGCCTCCTGTGAGCCGTTTGTCCCGAGCAGCGGTGGTGGCGGCGGGAGTCGGAGGGCCTTGGGGCCGAGAGTGAGAGAGGCTGGGGGAGAGAGAGAGGCCTGGGGGAGAGAGAAAGGCTGGGGGGAGAAAGAAAGAGAGGTTGGGGAGGGAGAGAGAGAGAGATGCTGGGGGGGGAGAGAGAGAGAGAGAGGCTGGGGGAGAGAGAGAGGCCTGGGAGAGAGAAAAAAGCTGGGGGGAGAGAGAAAGAGAGATTGGGGAGGGAGAGAGAGAGATGCTGGGGGGGAGAGAGAGAGAGAAGCTGGGGGGAGGAGAGAGTGTGAAGCTGGGGGGGGAGAGAAAGAGGGTAGGGGGCGCTGGGAGAGAGAGGCTGGGAAGGAGAGAGAGACACGGGGGCGGGGGGATCCGAGGGGAGAGAGGGAACTCAGGAAAGACAGATCACGTTCTTCCAACCTCCTACAAGGGACATCGTTGGAGTGAATGTTATCCAGAAGTCACAACACTGTCGTTATTCACTTCATACTCAATAAACCTGTTAACAATCCGTACACAATGCCCCATCTATGGGGGGGTGGGGGGGGCAGGGGTGAGGATGTACTTGTGCTGGGGTAAGGCACTTCGGCTGGGGGAGGCATGCACTTGGACTGAGTAGGGTAAGGCAGTTCAGTTGCTGTCTTCTGGGAAGTCAAAGTGGATCGAGTTACAATTTGCAAAGTCAGTGAGATCTTGAGATGGGCAGGTCCAGTGACATATTCCTGTGAAATTTAATGCATCCACCAAGGTGACCAATCAGAAATAATGGGTGGAGCCTGGCCATTTTTGCAGTACAAATAAGCGCATTCTTTTATTTATGCAGCGAATTGGTAGAATCCGGAATGCACTGCCTGAAAGGGTGTTGGAACCAGATTCAATAGTAACTTTCAAAAGGAAAATGAATATATAACATTTATTGCATTTATATAGCACCTTTAAGGTAGTAAAATGTCCCAAGAGCAGGGGAGTTATCCCTGGTGTCCTGGCCAATATTTATCCCTCAATCAACATAACAAAAACAGATAATCTGGTCATTATCACATTGCTGTTTGTGGGAGCCGCCGCATTTCCCACATTACAACAGTGACTACACTCCAAAAGTACTTCATTAGCTGTAAGGCACTTTGAGACGTCCAGTGGTCTTGAAAGGCGCTATATAAAACCAAGCATTTTTTTCCTTCGTTATTCACAGGAGCGATTATCAAACAGAATTTGACACCAAGTCACATCAGGAGATATTAGGACAGGTGACCAAAAGCTTGGTCAGAGAGGTCGGTTTAAAGGAGGGGAGAAAGGTAGAGAGACGGAGAGGTTTTTGATGGGAATTCCAGCGCTGGCAACTAAAGGCATGGCCACCAATGGGGGAGTGAAGGAAATCAGGGGTGGGCACAAGACCAGAATTAGAGGAGCACAGAGATCTCGGAGTGTTGAAGGGCTAAAGGAGATTACAGAGATAGGGAGGGGCAAGACTATGGAGAGATTTGAAAACAAAGATGAACATTTTTATATCGATGCATTGCTGAACTGGGAGCCAATGTCATCATCATCATCATCATAGGCAGTCTCTCGAAATGAGGATGAGTTCACAGGTGTTTCAATGAAGGACCTAACATTCCAGGTCCTGAACTACATAGTGTAGGGTGGAAGATGCCTGTACGTGGATTTTTTTAAACATGTGGTGGTCGTTGCACACCAGCCACCAAACGAGTTTGACAGAGCTAGGTCTTGGCCCAGTGGCAAGGATTAACCAAAGACGACTGGAGACCTGATCTGCTGCACGGGCCTAGTCGCACATATAGCGCAGTGTGGGCTGTCCCAAGCTGCCCCTGGGCCCTCGGCTCTTCTGGCCCCGAACTCGCACCTCTCTTTGGCCCCGATCACGTCTCTCTACAATCTCTCACCGTTCCTTCACCCAGACCTTGCTGCTCCTGTTGTACCTGCTCAAGCTCCAATCACCGACCTGGACCTTGATGACGTCCCTCTTTGCTGCCATCGCCCTCCTGCATCAGCTTGCGCTATACCTTGCAGTGGTATGTCACCACACTGCCCATGGCCGCCGCTCGCCGCTCCTTTTATGGCCCCGACCCGCCGCTGAAGATCTCTCGCAGGTCGGGGCCAGCATGCTGCCCATGGCCGTCATTCACCACTGTAGCCAATGTAGGTCAGTGAGCACAGGGGTGATGGGTAAACGGGACTTAGGTGTGAGTTAAAATATGGGCAGCTTAGTTTTGGATGAGCTCAAGTTTACAGAGGGTGCAATGTGGGAGGCCGGGCAGGGGAGCGTTGGAATATCGAGTATAGAGGTAACAAAAGCATGGATGAGAGTTTCAACAGCAGATGAGCTGAGGCAGGGGTGGAGACAGGTTATGTTATGCAGGTGGAAGTAGACGGTCTGGGTGATGGAGAAGGTGAGTGGTTGGAAGCTCAGCTCTGGCTCAAATTGGACATTGAAATGCCGGCAAGCTGGCTGCATGGGTTCCCACGGGGGAGCAGTGCAAGCCTGCACACATTACAGGGAGCTCTACACTTAAGTCTTCCCAATATTTAATTGGAGGATATTTCTGCTGATCCAATACTGGATGTCAGACATGCACCATGACAAATCAGAGACAGTGGTGGGGTTGAGAGAGGTGGTGGTGAGGTAGAGTCAGATGTCTTCAGCGTACATGTGAAACCTGACATTGTGTTTTCAGATGATGATGCCAAGGGACAGCACGTAGGTAACATAGAAACATAGAAAATAGGTGCAGGAGTAGGCCATTCGGCCCTTCGAGCCTGCACCACCATTCAATAAGATCATGGCTGATCATTCCCTCAGTACCCCTTTCCTGCTTTCTCTCCATACCCCTTCCCCTTAGCCATAAGAGCCATATCTAACTCCCTCTTGAATAGATCCAATGAACTGGCATCACCAACTCTCTGCGGTAGGGAATTCCACAGGTTAACAACTCTCTGAGTGAAGAAGTTTCTCCTCATCTCAGTGCTAAATGGCCTACCCCTTATCCTAAGACTGTGTCCTCTGGTTCTGGACTTCCCCAATATCAGGAACATTCTACCCGCATCTAACCTGTACGGTCCCGTCAGAATCTTATATGTTTCTATGAGATCCCCTCTCATCCTTCTAAACTCCAATGTATAAAGACCCAGTTGATCCAGTCTCTCCTCATATGTCAGTCCAGCCATCCCAGGAATCAGTCTGGTGAACCTTCGCTGCACTCCCTCAATAGCAAGAACGTCCCTCCTCAGATTAGGAGACCAAAACTGAACACAATATTCCAGGTGAGGCCTCACCAATGCCTTGTACAACTGCAGTAAGACCTCCCTGCTCCTGTACTCAAATCCCCTAGCTATGAAGGCCAACATACCATTTGCCTTCTTCACCACCTGCTGTACCTGTATGCCAACTTTCAATGACTGATGAACCATGACACCCAGGTCTCATTGCACCTCCCCTTTTCCTAATCTGCCGCCATTCAGATAATATTCTGTCTTCGCGTTTTTGCCACCAAAGTGGATAACCTCACATTTATCCACTTAATACTGCATCTGCCATGCTTTTGCCCACTCACCTAACCTGTCCAAGTCACCCTGCAGCCTCTTAGCATCCCCCTCACATCTCACACCACCACCCAGTTTAGTGTCATTTGCAAACTTGGAGATATTACACTCAATTCCTTCATCTAAATCATTGATGTATATTGTAAAGAGCTGGGGTCCCAGCACTGAGCCCTGCAGCACTCCACTAGTCACTGCCTGCCATTCTGAAAAGGACCCGTTTATCCGACTCTCTGCTTCCTGTCTGTCAACCAGTTCTCTATCCACATCAGTATATTACCCCCAATACATTGTGCTTTGATTTTGCACACCAATCTCTTGTGTGGGACCTTGTCAAAAGCCTTTTGAAAGTCCAAATACACCACATCCACTGGTTCTCCCTTGTCCACTCTACTAGTTACATCCTCAAAAAATTCCAGAAGATTTGTCAAGCATGATTTCCCCTTCATAAATCCATGCTGACTTGGACCGATCCTGTCACTGCTTTCCAAAAGCACTGCTATTTCATCCTTAATAATTGATTCCAACATTTTCCCCACTACTGATGTCAGGCTAACCAGTCTATAATTAACGCTTTCTCTCTCTCTCTCTCTCCCTTTTTAAAAGGTGATGTTACATTAGCTACCCTCCAGTCCATAGGAACTGATCCAGAGTTGATAGACTGTTGGAAAATGATTGCCAATGCATCCACTATTTCTAGGGTCAGTTCCTTAAGTACTCTGGGATGCAGACGATCAGGCCCTGGGGATTTATCGGCCTTCAATCCCATCAATTTCCCCAACACAATTTCCCGCCTAATAAGGATAGCCTTCAGTTCCTCCTCACTAGACCCTCGGTCCCCTAGTACTTCTGGAAGGTTATTTGTGTCTTCCTTCGTGAAGACAAAACCAAAGTATTTGTTCAATTGGTCTGCCATTTCTTTGTTCCCCATTATAAATTCACTTGAATCCGACTGCAAGGGACCTATGTTTGTCTTCACTAATCTTTTTCTCTTCACATATCTATAGAAGCTTTTGCTGTCAGTTTTTATGTTCCCGGCAAGCTTCTTCTCATACTCTATTTTCCCCCTCTTTATTAAACCCTTTGACCTACTCTGCTGAATTCTAAATTTCTCCCAGTCCTCAGGTTTGTTGCTTTTTCTGGCCAATTTATATGCGTCTTCCTTGGATTTAACACTATCCTTAATTTCCCTTGTTAGCCACAGTTGAGCCACCTTCCCAGTTTTATTTTTACTCCAGACAGGGATATACAATTGCTGAAGTTCATCCATGTGATCTTTAAATGTTTGCCATTTCCATTGCCTATCCACCGTCAACCCTTTAAGTATCATTTGCCAGTCTATTCTTGCCAATTCATGTCTCATACCATCGAAGAAATAGGAGGGGGCCAAGGATAGATTCTTGGGGGACATCAGAGATCGCGGTGCAGGAGCAGGAAGAGAAGCCATTGCAAGTGATTCTGTGGCTATGACTGGGTAGATAGGAATGGAATTAGGTGAGGGGAGCCCCATCCAGCTGGAAATAAATAAAATATTATTCCACCCACAATACTTGAAAAGGAAACATTTGGAGTGCTAAGGGCAAAGAGCAAGGGAGTGGGATTTATTGGGTAGCTCCTTCAAAGAACCAATACAGACAGGCACAGTGGGCTGAATTACCTCGTTCTGTGTTGTAGGAATCCAAGATTGTATGAAAATGGGACCAATATTTTTAAAATGATTACACCCAGAATAAAATGTGATTTTTTAAATTAAAGCTCACTGAAGCTTACAGTTGTTCTGCAAACTACATCGTCAATAATTATAGTTCATAATACAGATGTTAATTATTGATATGGATCAGGTTATAATGGTTCTACTGCTTTATCAGATATGGACGTTATATTTTATTTATTTGCACTGATATTTATTGGTAAGGTCATGGTGATCAGATCTATATTCGACTCCATTCAGCTTGCACACAACTGTTGATTGCCCCCTGAAAACTGAATCCCAAGGTTAGTTAGGGTTAAACTAGATAAAATCTGGGAATGTCAACATCATCATACTGCAGTTCTAGTATAGTATTAGGCAGTCCCTATCGAGCATTACCCATGATGCTCACAGTCATTATCCCCAGTTGACACAAGGAGCACTTTATCACCTCATACTGATGCACAGCATCGAGGTTTCCAAGATTTCAAACGAAAGTCTACGGGTGAAGATGTGCTCAGGGTATAGTTAATGATGCATTGTACTGGTGAAGATAGTTGTAAACTTATATGATTTACTTAAGGTACTGGATTTGTGTGTTCCAAATATCTGCTGCCAAACATAAGATTATCTGATTATGAACATTCTGTTTTGGTTTGGACCTGAAGAAGCGTGTATTTACTTGCAACTAATGTCATAATTTTTATTTCTGAATTCAAGAAAAAGGGCTCGAAAAAACAGAAAACCTATTTATAACTATACAATTGAAATATTTTTTAAAGTAGTTGCTAGTAGGAAATAATTCTGATTTTACTTTTACTGGAGGTTTAACAGTCACGTAGAAAGAAATAATTTCCATTTCCCCTTTTCCCTATATTCAATGATTTTATTTTTAACCATCACAGATCTAAACTCTTTAGTCTGCAGTTATATCACATCCATGAGCCAAGCTCTGCACCCCCAGTGGCTATTTTTTTATATTAGGAAGAAGCGGGCAGCAGCCTTACTTTCTCATTACATTGAAGAGACACTGTGCTAGGCTTAGGAAGTGCCTACGAAAGTGAAAGGACAGCTTAAGCACTTCTTTATCCCCAACTTCACCCTGAACTGGAGTTATACTCTCACTGATGTGAAGCTCAAATAGTACAAAATAGCCTATTGGAATCTACTTGGAATTCGAATTGGGGCCTAGTTCCTTCTGCATCGTAGCTGATAAGTGCAGCCTTAGCTTAAAAATCTGTGCAGACAAAAAGCAAATTTCTCGGAAATGGAACTATTCCCACTGATCTGCAAACAGTTAAATTCCATTACATCTGAAGTTATTCTTGCATGCTGTGTTGTTTTCCAATACTATGCTCTCCAGCTTCGCTCATGGTACTCTATAAATTCCAGCCATTGTAAGAAAGTGAAAAGCGGTTTTAACAGTGTTGCTAGATATATGAGCCATAATTTAAAAAGAAAAGAACTTGATTTTAGGTTTCATTCCATGTGCTGCAATTTAACACCTCTTAATAAATTTGAACAAATTATAACAAATGTGTTAAAACCCCCAGAGCCTTAGGCACTAAACCTTGAGAAAAAAACTACTCAAATTCTCGAGACTGAGTTACTGAAGGTGGCAGCAGGGAATCTGGTTTTATAGCAGTTGGCTTTGAGACTATAGGTAATGCACTTAAATGTCTTGCCTAGCAATTTGCTTGCCAATGGAATTCTAATAAAAAAAGCAAACTGTATGACAATAAATTACTTTATTTACTTGACTAAGTATGTGAGAGATGCATTTAACAACATTTATACTGTAACCCCCTTTAACACTGCAGGACCAGAAAGTGCAGAGAAAAGTTGTTCCTTTTGGATCTATTTGAAAAAGGGGTTGGGTCTTCTTTGTGGCATCTGTAATATCTTGAGCAGATTTTTTTAATTAACTGAACTGAGATAAACTGAACTGGGCTGAACTGAATGGAACTGAATTGAATTGAACTGAATTGAACTGAGCTGAACTGAACTGAATTGCACTTAACCGAATTGAAGTGAATCAGGTTGAATTGAATTGAACCAAATTAAGTCGAATTCCTCATAATGAGATGGATAAAGAGTCAGCCCAAAGTGTATGGCTTCACTTAGTTTTGTTTCTGCAAAAAGTCATGACCAGTTAATTGTGTCACGCCTAATGTGTTAATAAGAATATTTTACCACAAAATACATTTCAGATCATTTAGTGACTAATCTGGACATATCTGAAACTTTGTTATGTGTTCATAAAGAATGTATTACATTCTCCCAGTCATGCTAAGAAAATGCTAAGAAATATTGTTTTATCAATGTATTGCTC
This sequence comes from Pristiophorus japonicus, assembly GCF_044704955.1. Taxonomy (NCBI): domain Eukaryota; kingdom Metazoa; phylum Chordata; class Chondrichthyes; family Pristiophoridae; genus Pristiophorus; species Pristiophorus japonicus. The sequence goes on from NC_091985.1 coordinate 141,371,432, forward strand.
CTGTAAGAACTGTGCGATCAAATTTTACAATGGTTTCATAAAATAGATTGCGTGAATGTACATTTTCATAAAGTAGAGATGAATGTACATTTTAGATAATTTAGTAAAAAACACAGAAAAACTGTGCTATATAATTAAATTACAAAATTCCACATTTCCACTATGTGCCTTGAAACAGTTAATGCAGGAAGAAGACAGCATGACAATAAACCTAAAAAGATTTACTGTTAACTCTCCTATTTCTAGTGATGTACAGCAATAGGAGGTTGTAAACTTTCACTGACATCTGACGGCTAAACTCTCATCACATAGGATAGGATGTACGACACAGAAACAGGCCATTCGGCATTTATGCTCCACTCGAGCCTCCTCCCGTCTTTCCTCATCTATATCTATCATCATACCCTCTATTCCCTTCTCCCTCATATACTTGTCTAGCCTCCCCTTAAATGCATCTATACTATTTGCTTCAACCACTCTGTGGTAGCGAGTTCTACATTCTCACCACTCTCTGGGTAAAGAAGTTTCTGCTGAATTCCCTATTGGATTTCTTGGTGACTATCTTATATTGATGGCCTCTAGTTATGCTCTTCCCCACAAGTGGAAACATTCTCTGTAAACACTCGAACAAAACCTTCAATTATTTTAAAGACCACTATTAAGTCACCCCCTCAGCCTTCTTTTTTCAAGAGAAAAGAGACCCAGCCTGTTCATTCTTTCCTGATATGTATACCCTTGCATTTCTGGTATCATCCTTGTAAATCTTCTCTGCACTCTCTCCAGTTCCTCTATATTCTTTTTATAATATGGTGACCAGAACTGTACGCAGTACTCTAAGTGTGTCTACCAAGATTCGATACAGGTTTACCATAACTTCCGTACTTTTCAATTTTATATCTCTAGAAATAAACACTAGTGCTTGGTTTGCTTTTTTCTGGCCTTGTTAGCCTGTGTTGAAACTTTTAGTGATTTGTGTATTTGTATTCCGAGATCCCTTTGTTCCTCTACCCCACCTAGAGTCGCACCCTCCAAATGTCTTTTGACAGATCGCATGCATCCCCGGGAGAACCACATTCACATGCAGAGTTTTGGGTATGCCTGGTAAAAGCAGGCTATACGCCTGCTTTTACCTGCTTTTACCAGCATAAAAGTTTTAAAAGATAGAAAAATTAAATTTTAGCACTAATTTTTATATGAAAAACCCTGTCCATTAAGGTAAGGTTATTTTTACCCCTATTTAAACATATATATTAAAAAAAAACCAAAAACGTTTTTTAAAATCTAAAACATTTAATTAAATTCAATTTCAATTAATTTTAAATATGTGAGGTGTTTTTTTTATTTATGGTGTTGTGTTTCTGCGTTTTGCTGTATTCTCATTGATAGTAATGGGAGCTCGTATAAACGGAATTCCCATTATTATCTATGCGAATATTCCATGTTCATTAGTGGTCCGGGTCCACATGATCCCAGGTTGCTCTTACGTTCCTGGGATGTGTGAGCCCATACACTGCACTGCGAATGGAGGCCTCAGACCGCAAGTATACGTTCCTCCGGGATCACCAGGTACTTTCATTAAAAAAAGTTTTGGTCAGAGGCGTCCGCCCGCAGGAAGCCTCCGACCGCAATTTCTGGGCAAATTATATTGCTAGTTTCTAGATGTTCTTCTATTTTCTCCTTCAGTAGGGATTCTATTATTTTTCCTATCACCAATGTTAAGCTGACAGGTCTATAATACCCTGGACGTGTTCAATCTCCCTTAAATATAGGTATTAAGTTAGCTATCTGCCAGTCCGCTGGTACTACACCTTTTTCTAATGAGTTATTAAATATGAGTAGTAATGCCTCTGCTATCTCTTCCCTAGATTCCTTTAAAATGCATAGATGCAATCCATCCGGACCAGGGGTTTTATCCTCTTTGAGTTTGATTAGTTGATTTAATATATCCCCTCTTTTTATTTTAAATGTACTTATCTCATTACTAATCTCGTCATCCAATGTCATGTCCACCTGTTGTATCTTCCTGGTGAATACTGAAGCAAAATAAAGCAAAATAAGGGGGAGTGTTTGCTCGTGCTGCTGGAGAGGAGTTAAACTAATATGGCAGGGGGATGGGAACCAATGCAGGGAGACAGAGGGAAACAAAAAGGAGACAAAAGCAAAAGACAGAAAGGAGATGAGTAAAAGTGGAGGGCAGAGAAACCCAAGGCAAAAAACAAAAAGGACCACTGAATGTAAAGGGGCTGCAGGAGGGGTCAAAACTAAAAATCAAGGTTTAAAAACTATTATTAAAACACTCTACCTAAACGCACGCAGCATTCAAAATAAAGTAAATGAGTTGGCGGCACAAATCATTACAAATGGGTATGATTTGGTGGCCATTACAGAAACGTGGTTGCAGGGTGGCCAAGACTGGGAATTAAACATACAGGGTATCTGACGATTCGGAAAGATAGACAAGAAGGGAAAGGAGGTGGGGTAGCTCTGTTAATAAAGGATGATATCAGGGCAGTTGTGAGAGACGATATTGGCTCTAATGAACAAAATGTTGAATCATTGTGGGTGGAGATTAGAGATAGTAAGGGGAAAAAGTCACTGGTGGGCGCAGTTTATAGGCCCCCAAATAATAACTTCACGGTGGGGCGGGCAATAATCAAGGGAATAATGGAGGCATGTGAAAAAGGAACGGCATTAATCATGGGGGATTTTAACCTACATATCGATTGGTCAAATCAAATCGCACGGGGTAGCCTGGAGGAGGAATTCATAGAATGCATACGGGATTGTTTCTTAGAACAGTATGTTACAGAACCTACAAGGGAGCAAGCTATCTTAGATCTGGTCCTGTGTAATGAGACAGGAATAATAAACGATCTCCTAGTAAAAGATCCTCTCGGAATGAGTGATCACAGTATGGTTGAATTTGTAATACAGATTAAGGGTGAGGAAGTAGTGTCTCAAACGAGCGTACTATGCTTAAAGAAAGGGGACTACAGTGGGATGAGGGCAGAGTTGGCTAAAGTAGACTGGAAACACAAACTAAACGGTGGCACAATTGAGGAACAGTGGAGGACTTTTAAGGAGCACTTTCATAGTGCTCAACAAAAATATATTCCAGTGAAAAAGAAGGGCGGTAAGAGAAGGGATAACCAGCCGTGGATAACCAAGGAAATAAAGGAGAGTATCAAATTAAAAACCAATGCGTATAAAGTGGCCAAGGTTAGTGGGAAAATAGAAGATTGGGAAAATTTTAAATGACAGCAAAGAATGACTAAGAAAGCAATAAAGAAAGGAAAGATAGATTACGAAGGTAAACTTGCGCAAAACATAAAAACGGATAGTAAAAGCTTTTACAGATATATAAAACGGAAAAGAGTGACTAAAGTAAATGTTGGTCCCTTAGAAGATGAGAAGGGGGATTTAATAATGGGAAATGTGGAAATGGCTGAGACCTTAAACAATTATTTTGCTTCGGTCTTCACAGTGGAAGACACAGAAACCATGCCAGAAATTGCTGGTCACAGGAATGTGGGAAGGGAGGACCTTGAGACAATCACTATCACTACGGGGATAGTGCTGGACAGGCTAATGGGACTCAAGGTAGACAAGTCCCTTGGTCCTGATGAAATGCATCCCAGGGTATTAAAAGAGATGGCGGAAGTTATAGCAGATGCATTCGTTATAATCTACCAAAATTCTCTGGACTCTGGGGAGGTACCAGCGGATTGGAAAGCAGCTAATGTAATGCCTCTGTTTAAAAAAGGGGGCAGACAAAAGGCAGGTAACTATAGGCCGGTTAGTTTAACATCTGTAGTGGGGAAAATGCTTGAAACTATCATTAAGGAAGAAATAGCGGGACATCTCGATAGGTATAGTGCAATCAAGCAGACGCAGCATGGATTCATGAGGGGGAAATCATGTTTAACTAATTTACTGGAATTCTTTGAGGATATAACGAGCATGGTGGATAGAGGTGTACCGATGGATGTGGTGTATTTAGATTTTCAAAAGGCATTCGATAAGGTGCCACACAAAAGGTTACTGCAGAAGATAAAGGTCAGAGGAAATGTATTAGCATGGATAGAGAATTGGCTGGCTAACAGAAAGCAGAGAGTCGGGATAGATGGGTCCTTTTCGGGTTCAAATTGTTGGTCAGTGGTGTGCCACAGGGATCGGTGCTGGGACCACAACTATTTACAATATACATAGATGACCTGGAAGAGGGGACAGAGTGCAGTGTAACAAAATTTGCAGATGACACAAAGATTAGTGGGAAAGCGGGTTGTGTAGAGGACACAGAGAGGCTGCAAAGAGATTTAGATACGTTAAGCGAATGGGCTAAGGTTTGGCAGATGGAATACAATGTCGGAAAGTGTGAGGTCATCCACCTTGGGAAAAAAAACAGTAAAAGGGAATATTATTTGAATGGGGAGAAATTACAACATGCTGCGGTGCAGAGGGACCTGGGGGTCCTTGTGCATGAATCCCAAAAAGTTAGTTTGCAGATGCAGCAGGTAATCAGGAGGGCGAATGGAATGTTGGCCTTCATTGCGAGAGGGATGGAGTACAAAAGCAGGGAGGTCCTTCTGCAACTTTATAGGGTATTGGTGAGGCCGCACCTGGAGTACTGCGTGCAGTTTTGGTCACCTTACTTAAGGAAGGATATACTAGTTTTGGAGGGGGTATAGAGACGATTTACTTTGCTGATTCCGGAGATGAGGGGGTTACCTTATGATGATAGATTGAGTAGACTGGGTCTTTACTCGTTGGAGTTCAGAAGGATGAGGGGTGATCTTATAGAAACATTTAAAATAATGAAAGGGATAGACAGGATAGAGGCAGAGAGGTTGTTTCCACTGGTCGAGGAGACTAGAACTAGGGAACACAGCCTCAAAATACGGGGGAGCCAATTTAAAACCGAGTTGAGGAGGAATTTCTTCTCCCAGAGGGTTGTGAATTTGTAGAATTCTCTGCCCAAGGAAGCAGTTGAGGCTAGCTCATTGAATGTATTCAAGTCACAGATAGATAGATTTTTAACCAATAAGGGAATTAAGGGTTATGGGGAGCGGGCGGGTAAGTGGAGCTGAGTCCACGGCCAGATCAGCCATGATCTTGTTGAATGGCAGAGCAGGCTCGAGGGGCTAGATGGCCTACTCCTGTTCCTAATTCTTATGTTCTTATGTTTAATATTTCTGCCATCTCACTATCATTACCTGTTGTGTTGTCCTGTCTATCCCTTAATGGCCCTATCCCCATCTCAAACTTCCTTTTTTTATTGATGTACCAGTAATATATTTTACTATTTTGTTTTATATTCCTTGATAGTTCCTCTTTGCCTTCTTAATTGTTTTTTTTTTAAACTTATTTCCTTAATCTTTTTGTATTCGTCTTTATCATGCACTCCCCTGCTGACTATGTACTTAATGTATGCCTCTTTATTTACCCTCAATTGTTCCATTATGGCTTTATCCATCCATGGAATCGCATTAGTGTTTAGTTTCTGCTTTCATTTTGGCGTAATATATTGTTCCTGCACTCTGTTGAACACCATTTTAAATGTTTCCCATTGCTGTTCTACAAAGTTTTTTGCCAATATTGTTGCCCATTTTATTTTCCCAAGTTCTACTCTCAGCCCCTCAAAATCAGCTTTTCTCCAATCTATTACCCTGGTTTTGGCCATACTTGTGTCCTTCTCAGTTATCATCTTAAACCGTATTATAATATGGTCACTCTTGGCTATATGTTCCCCTATTTTTACGTCTCTTATTTGCTCTGGTTCATTCCCCATTACAAGATCCAATAGTGAATCCTCCTTTGCTGGGCTTTTTACATATTGGGTTAGAAAGGTGTTATGTACACATTGTAGGAACTCCATTTCTTTATCCCCTTTACCTACCTCTTCTGACCAATTGACACCATGGTAGTTGAAATCACCCATGATTATTATTCAATGTTTTTTACTCATTTCCCTAATTTGTCCGCATATTTCTTCTTCCACCTTTTATATGCACATAGATTGGGTTAACCAAACTGGAAGCAATACGGTAGAGGAGGATTTCCTGGAGTGCATAAGGGATGGTTTTTTAGACCAATATGTCGAGGAACCAACTAGGGGGGAGGCCATCTTAGACTGGGTGTTGTGTAATGAGAGAGGATTAATTAGCAATCTCGTTGTGCGAGGCCCCTTGGGGAAGAGTGACCATAATATGGTGGAATTCTACATTAGGATGGAGAATGAAACAGTTAATTCAGAGACCATGGTCCAGAACTTAAAGAAGGGTAACTTTGAAGGTATGAGGCGTGAATTGGCTAGGATAGATTGGCGAATGATACTGAAGGGGTTGACTGTGGATGGGCAATGGCAGACATTTAGAGACCGCATGGATGAACTACAACAATTGTACATTCCTGTCTGTCGTAAAAATAAAAAAGGGAAGGTGGCTCAACCGTGGCTATCAAGGGAAATCAGGGATAGCATTAAAGCCAAGGAAGTGGCATACAAATTGGCCAGAAATAGCAGAGAACCCAGGGACTGGGAGAAATTTAGAACTCAGCAGAGGAGGACAAAGGGTTTGATTAGGGCAGGGAAAATGGAGTACGAGAAGAAGCTTGCAGGGAACATTAAGACGGATTGCAAAAGTTTCTATAGATATGTAAAGAGAAAAAGGTTAGTAAAGACAAACGTAGGTCCCCTGCAGTCAGAATCAGGGGAAGTCATAACGGGGAACAAAGAAATGGCGGACCAATTGAACAAGTACTTTGGTTCGGTATTCACTGAGGAGGACACAAATAACCTTCCGGATATAAAAGGGGTCGGAGGGTCTAGTAAGGAGGAGGAACTGAGGGAAATCCTTATTAGTCGGGAAATTGTGTTGGGGAAATTGATGGGATTGAAGGCCGATAAATCCCCAGGGCCTGATGGACTGCATCCCAGAGTACTTAAGGAGGTGGCCTTGGAAATAGTGGATGCATTGACAGTCATTTTCCAACATTCCATTGACTCTGGATCAGTTCCTATCGAGTGGAGGGTAGCCAATGTAACCCCACTTTTTAAAAAAGGAGGGAGAGAGAAAACAGGGAATTACAGACCGGTCAGCCTGACATCGGTAGTGGGTAAAATGATGGAATCAATTATTAAGGATGTCATAGCAGTGCATTTGGAAAGAGGTAATATGATAGGTCCAAGTCAGCATGGATTTGTGAAAGGGAAATCATGCTTGACAAATCTTCTGGAATTTTTTGAGGATGTTTCCAGTAGAGTGGACAAGGGAGAACCAGTTGATGTGGTATATTTGGACTTTCAGAAGGCTTTCGACAAGGTCCCACACAAGAGATTAATGTGCAAAGTTAAAGCACATGGGATTGGGGGTAGTGTGCTGACATGGATTGAGAACTGGTTGTCAGACAGGAAGCAAAGAGTAGGAGTAAATGGGGACTTTTCAGAATGGCAGGCAGTGACTAGTGGGGTACCGCAAGGTTCTGTGCTGGGGCCCCAGCTGTTTACACTGTACATTAATGATTTAGATGAGGGGATTAAATGTAGTATCTCCAAATTTGCAGATGACACTAAGTTGGGTGGCAGTGTGAGCTGCAAGGAGGATTCTATGAGGCTGCAGAGCGACTTGGATAGGTTAGGTGAGTGGGCAAATGCATGGCAGATGAAGTATAATGTGGATAAATGTGAGGTTATCCACTTTGGTGGTAAAAACAGAGAGACAGACTATTATCTGAATGGTGACAGATTAGGAAAAGGGCAGGTGCAAAGAGACCTGGGTGTCATGGTACATCAGTCATTGAAGGTTGGCATGCAGGTACAGTAGGCGGTTAAGAAAGCAAATGGCATGTTGGCCTTCATAGCGAGGGGATTTGAGTACAAGGGCAGGGAGGTGTTGCTACAATTGTACAGGGCCTTGGTGAGGCCACACCTGGAGTATTGTGTACAGTTTTGGTCTCCTAACCTGAGGAAGGACATTCTTGCTATTGAGGGAGTGCAGCGAAGGTTCACCAGACTGATTCCCGGGATGGCGGGACTGACCTATCAAGAAAGACTGGATCAACTGGGCTTGTATTCACTGGAGTTCAGAAGAATGAGAGGGGACCTCATAGAAACGTTTAAAATTCTGACGGGGTGAGACAGGTTAGATGCAGGAAGAATGTTCCCAATGTTGGGGAAGTCCAGAACCAGGGGACACAGTCTAAGGATAAGGGGTAAGCCATTTAGGACCGAGATGAGGAGGAATTTCTTCACCCAGAGAGTGGTGAACCTGTGGAATTCTCTACCACAGAAAGTTGTTGAGGCCAATTCACTAAATATATTCAAAAAGGAGTTAGATGAAGTCCTTACTACTAGGGGAATCAAGGGGTATGGTGAGAAAGCAGGAATGGGGTACTGAAGTTGCATGTTCAGCCATGAACTCATTGAATGGCGGTGCAGGCTAGAAGGGCCGAATGGCCTACTCCTGCACCTATTTTCTATGTTTCTATGTTTCTACCTCCCTTCCACTATTAGGTCATCTGAAGACTACACCTATTAGTGTGATTGATCCTTTATTATCTTTTATCTCTAACCATATGGATTCTATTTTTGTCTTGCTGATAGCAGCGTCACTTTTTTCTACTGCCATTATGTTACCCTAATAAGTACACCTACTCCACCTCCCCTTTTTCCCTCTCTATCTTATCTAAATATGTTGTAGCCTGCAATGTTTAATTCCCAGACCTGATTTTTCTGTAGCCATGTCTCAGTAATCCCTACTATGTCTGGTTCCACGTAATTCATGATTGCCTCCAGCTCCCCTGTTTTATAATGGACACTGTGTGCTTGCTGTACAGATGCAATTTTAATAGGAGTTCCTCTCACTTTATGTTTAAACATCTTTTTAGACTCCTGTTCCATAACTCTATTTATTCACTTCCCTTGTCCTCCCTTATTTTATTCTTTCCTAGGCTCTCTTTTCCTGTTTTGTTTATATTTAGGCTGGTTACATTTCTTGTAGATCCTTCCCCCATCTTACTAGTTTAAAGCCTTTGCCATGTCTCTATTTACCCTATCCTCTAGAACACGGGTCCCATCCCAGTTCAGGTGGAGCCCCTCCCATCGGTACAGCTCCTTCCTGTCCCAGATCTGGTGCCAGTGTCCCATGAAAAGGAATCCCTCTTTGCCACACCAGCCCTTTAGCCACGTGTTAATTTTCCTGATCTGTCTGCTTCTATGCCAATTTCTCACGTGGCTCGGGCAATAATCCAGAGATTATTACCCTCGCATTCCTGTTTTTAAATTCTGAGCATAACTCCTTATACTCTTTCAGCAGGATCGCCTCTCCATTCGTACCCATGTCATTTGTTCCAACGTGGACCATGACAAATGGATTTACTCCCTCCCTTTCCAAGTTCCTCTCCGGCCACCGTGAGATATCCCTTATCCTGGAACCAGGTAGGCAACACAACCTTTCGGATTCTCGTTCTTGGCTGCAGAGGATGTTATCTATCCCCCTAATTATATAGTCCCCTATTACTCCCACATTTCTATTCCACTTTCTCCTCCCCGCCCCACCCCCGACCCCCGCCTCCCCACCCCCTCGGACAGCCTTCTGAGTCATGGTGCCTTGGTCTGCAATGTCGCAGTTCTCCTTGCAGTCTTTCTCCTTGACCCCACAGTTAGCGAGTACATCGTATCTGTTGGACAGGTCCAGTGTCTGTGGGACCTCCTTCTCAACCTCTCCTAAATCCCCGCTACCCGGCTCCCTAACAGTCACAACCTCCCTTTCCTGAACCTGTGCTTTCTTCTGGGGTGTGACTGTATTCTGGATAAAACTACCCAGAAATTCCTCCCCCCTCCCTTATGTATCGGAGTGTCTACAACTTGCATTCCAGCTCAATGACTCTGAGCCAGAGAGATTCAAGATGGAGACACCTCCTGCAGACGTGTTTGCTCGGGACAGTCTCGCTGTCCACAAACTCCCACATATGGCAGTCCAGACACAGAACCTGCTCTGCCATATCTTAGTATATATTTATTTTGTTTACTTAATTAGTTAAAGTCTTTATTCAATGATTATGTATAGTTATATTAATTATTTAACTAGTTAAGCTGTAAGTTGAATACATTACTTTATAGTTTCCCGCACCTAGTTTAAACTACAGCCCTAGGTTAGTAATACTCACCAACCAATCACCTACCTGCTGTCCTTGTTTTTTTTGGACATCGTCAAAGGTTCCGCCGCCACTGATACCTCCTCCAATTAGGTCCTTCTCCCTCTTCTCCGAATTCCCACTCTTTCCAAATTCCCAAATAAAACACTCTGGTTAAGTGCACTATGCTTAAGACATTCTGTGCAGATCACTTATCGTGCACTCAAAATGGGTTCATGTTAATGGACTGGTTAATATTAATTTCCCTTGGACTTTAATGAATTACACATAAACTCAAGTTTATGATAGGCTGTGCTGCCATGCAAAAGCACTGGTTTCAATGTCTTAAGTAGAAACATTTTTACTGCCTGCACTTCTGCAAAGCCAAAGTTTACCCAGTCCAAATGATTTGTGCATGTATGGAAATAGTTTTATGTGAACATTTTCAGTTTTTATGCATACATACACAAACAAAATGAAAAGACATGTGGCTATTATGAAGAGCAACATATTAAAAACACAAGCAAGAAGCGTAAGACAATCACATTTGTTATAAGAAATTTAAATAGCTGTTCTTAAAATAACTTGATAATACTTGCAAAATTTTATTTGCTGTTCCTGGTAGGCCTACATAATCTAACCATAATTCAATCTGAAATTTTAACAGGGCTGCTAAAGAAACGACACATAACAAAGAAATGTGTTCTGTGCCATGCAGCTGAATAGTGGTCATTTTGAAAGGCCAAATATGAATTTCCAATATTTTCATTATAAACTTTACTTAAATATTGTAAACGGAACCCGATACTATGATTATAACACAGGCAGGAAGAACGTAATGGGAAAAGAAGTAGAATGATAATGGGAATTATCTGTAATTATCCTACTTTATATTAAAGTTAGTAAAAAAGAACTTGATAAAATGCAGTACATTCTTGGTTAAAATCGAGGATTTATTCTCAGAAAGCATCAGATACTAAGACCTATGCCAGAAAAAAATCTAACTTAATTAGAGTGAATTTTCTGTAAATGCACAGCAGGGCGAGAATGTCCTTTCTGGTGCATTGATGCATCTTGATTATGGCTTTTATTTCTTTACTAGTATTCTTGCTGATTCCTTGGCAAATAGACTCATTCTTAATTACTATTAGACATGTCTTAACTGAAAAGCTGGAAGGATGGCGTTGGAAATGTTGAACCGTTTCTTATTTATCATAACACCTATTTCATATACGTTCACAGAACATGCCTATTTAAAAATGTTCTTAAATCAGTACTTTTATGAACATTTTTAAAAATAAAACAATTCACAAATATTAAATTCTATAATGAATGCTTTTGATTTATAAAGTGTAATGGGCACAAGAATCAGCGGTCACTTAATTTTGGAAGATCATTTGAATGTGTAACATCACTCACACACGATCAGTTTAATCTGCATATACAGCAGTAAGAACAAAGGCTTGATAGATTTAAGTGGAATCAGTATATAAAAAGTTTGTAATATTCTGAAAAGACTGGAACCATAATCGTTGCAACAAATCTGATTTTGGAACTGTTCTTTTTTCTAGCAAATGCCATCAAAGGGTCTATAGCAAATAATCATTTTGGATCTGTACAGAGCAATAGTCAGTGCCTGCAATGAACTTCTGAATGAATATATTACTCTCACGAGCAAATGGGAGTAACATCAGATGCTGGAATCAATTGCTAATGTCATCAGTACTTAATTAATAATATTTTCATGAATTAAATATTTGCCATCCTTATGATTCTCTTTTAAGGGCTATATTTTAGCCAGTAGATTATATGAGCCACCGATTTAGTTTAAAGTTTGTTAATCCACTTATCAGTTGCTTTTACCAACATTATATTAAAAATAAGTTATATATTTAGGTGATAAGGAACTTCAGATTTTTTTAATTGTGGTCATAAAATGTCAGTTTTGCAGCTCTCAGTAAATCTATATTTTTTTTGGTGTTGGATTTACTGTTTATTCCTCTTTTCTGCCCTATAATTATAGAACTTAAAGCCTGATACAAGGTATGATTCAAATTACAGATTCAAACTATAATCACAGAATCGCAAAGCACAGATAGAGGCAATTCAGCCCATCATTCCTGTGCTGGCTCTTTGGAAGCGTTATCCAATTAGTCCCACTCACCCGCACTTTCCCCAAAGCCCTGCAAATTTTTCCTTTTCAAGTATGTATCCAATTCCCTTTTAAAGGTTACTACTGAAGCAGCTTCCAGCACCCTTTCAGGCAGAGCATTCCAGATCATAACAACTTGCTGTGTAAAATAATTCCCTTCATATCCAACTTTCCCTATAAGATGCACAGCCGCGCACCTCTCTGTTGGTCCCATGCAGACTGGGACTGGCTTCTTCAATGTAAAGTGTCACACTTGCGCAAAACTGTGAATGGGCCGCACATGCAAAAAAAATGAGGGTACATATCTCCCCCCCCGCCCCCCCCCACTACAATCTGTTCAAAGTCTTAAATAGAGCAGAAAATGCTTGAAAAACACGGTGGGTCTGTTAGCATCTGAACAAGAGGGAGATATATTAATATTTCAGGGCAATCGTTTCATCAGAACCTCTTTGTTATCATATCATTCTCTGTCAGATACTTATTGCTCTACTCTGCCTTTCTAGTACTTCATGTATTAATTGCTGATTTCTAGCAATGGTACATTATCTCTGCTAAAAGTTTTATTGAGTGTCTTAAATTTTAGCTGAGCTGGAAACAGCCTCACCTTTATGTCAGCGGTTATGGGTTCAAACCTTGTGCACATAATCCACATTGCCACTCCCACCCAGTAGTGCTGTATTGTTGGAGATGCCGTCCCTCAGGTGAGATGCTTAGTCCAGTGGTTCTGATGGACATTAAAGAGACTAAGCAACATTCAGAGAAAAGCAGTGAGTCTTGACCAAAAACCTCCCCTCTATTAATACCACCAAAAAAAAAATCAAATGAATTGGTAATTCATCGCTTTGCTAGTTATATCTTGCTTTGTGGAAACTGCCTGCCATGTTTGGCTGCAAAACAACAGTGACCGCACTGCAAAGTAATTGTACATGAGGTATTTTGGGACTTTCCTGAGAGATGTGGCAAGGCTACATAAATGCAGGTCATTATTTGAAGTCATTTTAAACACTCAATGCTCCCGACTGTATCTGGCCAAAGTAAGCTCTGGTTTGCTGCAATTCTGAACCCCTTCCCATTCATTCACATGGCACCAATAAATTCTCGTCAAGACCAAATAACTGGGGTGATTTCATGCCTTTTGTTTATGTGTCAAGTGTGCAATTGTCAGTCACCTAATAAAGGTTTAAGTAAACATGCTAGACTGAACTGTTTCACCGAATGCTCTTTTTCAGAGCTGATGTCTTAAGAGCAACCAACCTCTATGGCCAAGGTTTGGGAATATTAGTCACTGCGAAATGGTGAATCCCCAATTAAAACAACTTCCTTAAAACTGGGTGTTTTTAATTTCACAACTGAACCTTTTCTTTTGAGCCATTGGAAGTGTACTGGTGATGGCAATATGACCAAAGTGTCAGTGAAGCTCGAATATATTAAAGATGAAGTAGCAAACCGGCATGGCAAGATGATACTGCATTTTGACCATTCCTTTATAATTTATATGTCTTTATGAAAAATATCTTTTAAATGAATGCATATAGATCTGCTGATAAAAAAGGCTATGCCTCAGCAGACTAAACATCAGAGTTCTGTCTCTCAGAACCCCGCCGAGATGGCCATACCTACAGTAATTAATATTGACTGCCTACCCAACAGCACTAATGTATACTTTAATCATTTCAAATCAAAGTGACATTTCAGATGTAAAATAAGTATAGGGTTTTATTTTACACTTTCCAGTTGTTAAATAAATGAGCTTTTTCTGCCTTTTCTTAAGGTGTTTTTCAAGTTGGAATTATTGGCCTAGAAATTGCTCGAAAAATAATGGCAAGTTTACAGTCCCCACCATTCTCAGCGTGTGAATAAACCAGCAATCTGTAGCGAGGAAGGGCTCTGCCATGAGTTATGACTCTACACAAGTTGCTGGACAATTTGCGCCGCTCCGCCCTCACGATAATGGGAGCTTGCCCTCAGTCTCCCCATGAATTTCAAGAAATCGCTGGATTTGTACTAGAAACATGAATTAATCTCATCACAGGGCTGGTATTTCATGTGGTAAGAATCCTGTTAATCACGTGATTTATGGTCCTGACATGAAACTCAAGAAAGGGAACAATTGAAACTGGAGTTTCACTCCTGCAGGTAGTAAATTGTTCCTAAAGATTATCCAATTTTTAAATTTTACATTTTCTAATTACTTTTCCTTTCTGTCTCTTTTTTCTCGCTTCCTTAATGTAATCTTTCTTTCCCTCTCTTTATTGCTCTTTCTGTATCAAATTTGACTCTAATTCACCATATATCCTTTGCCACCATTCCCTCTCTGTTTCCTTCTCTATCCTTACATTTCATTGGTTAAGGAGGTGGACCATTGGACCCGAATTACAGGAGGCCCCTGATGCCCCATGACCATTATGAATTCCCATTGCTAGCAATTTGCGGCACAAAAATAATGATGGGTGAGGTAAAATAAAAATCCAATTCAAGATACCCACTCCAGCAATTTCAGGGTCATTGTTACTTTAATTTAACTGGATTTTTAATGATTTTATAAAAAGTTCAATGGTTAATTACATATTAACATATGTTGGCTTGTGAATCGCTGACTAACGGACTGGAGAAATAAATTCTCACACACAAGTTGCATGATTCCCATGTCACATTACTAGAATACATTATATTACTTCTAATGTCTATCCCCTTGCTGAAGATCTAGGTTTTAGCAACTCCTATTGACATCAGCAGCAACAATAACAAGAACGTGCATTTATTTAGTGCCTTTAATGTAGCAAAACCTCCCAAGACATGTCACAGGAGCATAATCAGATAGAAAAATTGACACTGAGCCAAAGAAGGAGCCATTAGGATCGGTGTCCAAACGCTTGGTCAAAGAGGTTGGTTTTAAGCAGTGTCTTAAATTACGAGAGGCAAAGGAATCACAGTCACTCACAAAAGACTAACATTTGGATAAGTTCCAAAAAGTGCCATGGAGCTGGGTTGGAGATAAAGGTCATCACTGTCACGCAATCTCAGTGTTCAGCAAATATTTCTAAACACATCAGTTTTTTTTGTGATTTTGCTCAACTTTTCTCCAACTCTTTTCAATCTTGGTGCTGCAATATAGGCCTTGGTCCTTCACTTAACTTTCTTTGCCTTTATATTTTGCAATTTCATTTCAAACTTTAACTGCACTGGGGCATAAAATCCCTGTCTCAGTTATCTGTTTGTCCAGATGATCCCTGTGAGTAACAGCGAACAAGAATACTAAACGAATGTGCTAGTCAAGAGTAGGAATCGCAGGATAGCGCAGATGAATACATGGCTTGAGCAGTGGTGCAGCAGGGAGGGATTCAAATTCTTGGGGCATTGGAACCGGTTCTGGGGGAGGTGGGACCAGTACAAACCGGACGGTCTGCACCTGGGCAGGACCGGAACCAATGTCCTAGGGGGAGTGTTTGCTAGTGCTGTTGGGGAGGAGTTAAACTAATATTGCAGGGGGATGGGAACCTATGCAGGGAGACAGAGGGAGACAAAAATGAGGCAAAAACAAAAGACAGAAAGGAGATGAGGAAAAGTGGAGGGCAGAGAAACCCAAGGCAAAGAACAAAAAGGGCCACTGTACAGCAAAATTCTAAAAGGACAAAGGGTGTTAAAAAAGCAAGCCTGAAGGCTTTGTGTCTTAATGCAAGGAGTATCCGCAATAAGGTGGATGAATTAACTGTGCAAATAGATGTTAACAAATATGATGTGATTGGGATTAAGGAGACGTGGCTCCAGGATGATCAGGGCTGGGAACTCAACATCCAGGGGTATTCAACATTCAGGAAGGGTAGAATAAAAGGAAAAGGAGGTGGGGTAGCATTGCTGGTTAAAGAGGAGATTAATGCAATAGTTAGGAAAGACATTAGCTTGGATGATGTGGAATCTATATGGGTAGAGCTGCAGAACACTAAAGGGCAAAAATCGTTAGTGGGAGTTGTGTACAGACCTCCAAACAGTAGTAGTGATGTTGGGGAGGGCATCAAACAGGAAATTAGGAGTGCATGCAATAAAGGTGCAGCAGTTATAATGGGTGACTTTAATATGCACATAGATTGGGCCAGCCAAACTGGAAGCAATACGGTGGAGGAGGATTTCCTGGAGTGCATAAGGGATAATTTTCTAGACCAATATGTCGAGGAACCAACTAGGGGGGAGGCCATCTTAGACTGGGTGTTGTGTAATGAGAGAGGATTAATTAGCAATCTCATTGTGCGAGGCCCCTTGGGGAAGAGTGACCATAATATGGTGGAATTCTGCATTAGGATGGAGAATGAAACAGTTAATTCAGAGACCATGGTCCAGAACTTAAAGAAGGGTAACTTTGAAGGTATGAGGCATGAATTGGCTAAGATAGATTGGCTAATGATACTGAAGGGGTTGACTGTGGATGGGCAATGGCAGACATTTAGAGACCGCATGGATGAATTACAACAATTGTACATTCCTGTCTGGCGTAAAAATAAAAAAGGGAAGGTGGCTCAACCGTGGCTATCTAGGGAAATCAGGGATAGTATTAAAGCCAAGGAAATGGCATACAAATTGGCCAGAAATAGCAGCGAACCTGGGGACTGGGAGAAATTTAGAACTCAGCAGAGGAGGACAAAGGGTTTGATTAGGGCAGGGAAAATGGAGTACGAGAAGAAGCTTGCAGGGAACATTAAGGCGGATTGCAAAAGTTTCTATAGGTATGTAAAGAGAAAAAGGTTAGTAAAGACAAACGTAGGTCCCCTGCAGTCAGAATCAGGGGAAGTCATAACGGGGAACAAAGAAATGGCAGACCAATTGAACAAGTACTTTGGTTCAGTATTCACTAAGGAGGACACAAACAACCTTCCGGATATAAAAGGGGTCAGAGGGTCTAGTAAGGAGGAGGAACTGAGGGAAATCTTTATTAGTCGGGAAATTGTGTTGGGGAAATTGATGGGATTGAAGGCCGATAAATCCCCAGGGCCTGATGGACTGCATCCCAGAGTACTTAAGGAGGTGGCCTTGGAAATAGCGGATGCATTGACAGTCATTTTCCAACATTCCATTGACTCTGGATCAGTTCCTATCGAGTGGAGGGTAGCCAATGTAACCCCACTTTTTAAAAAAGGAAGGAGAGAGAAAGCAGGGAATTATAGACCGGTCAGCCTGACCTCAGTAGTGGGTAAAATGATGGAATCAATTATTAAGGATGTCATAGCAGCGCATTTGGAAAATGGTGACATGATAGGTCCAAGTCAGCATGGATTTGTGAAAGGGAGATCATGCTTGACAAATCTTCTGGAATTTTTTGAGGATGTTTCCAATAAAGTGGACAAAGGAGTACCAGTTGATGTGGTATATTTGGACTTTCAGAAGGCTTTCAACAAGGTCCCACACAGGAGATTAATGTGCAAAGTTAAAGCACATGGGATTGAGGGTAGTGTGCTGACGTGGATTGAGAACTGGTTGTCAGACAGGAAGCAAAGAGTAGGAGTAAATGGGTACTTTTCGGAATGGCAGGCAGTGACTAGTGGGGTACCGCAGGGTTCTGTGCTGGGGCCCCAGTTGTTTACATTGTACATTAATGATTTAGACAAGGGGATTAAATGTAGTCTCTCCAAATTTGCGGATGACACTAAGTTGGGTGGCAGCTGCGAGGAAGATGCTATGAGGCTGCAGAGTGACTTGGATAGGTTAGGTGAGTGGGCAAATGCGTGGCAGATGAAGTATAATGTGGATAAATGTGAGGTTATCCACTTTGGTGGTAAAAACAGAGAGACAGACTATTATCTGAATGGTGACAGATTAGGAAAAGGGAAGGTGCAACGAGACCTGGGTGTCATGGTACATCAGTCATTGAAGGTTGGCATGCAGGTACAGCAGGCGGTTAAGAAAGCAAATGGCATGTTGGCCTTCATAGCGAGGGGATTTGAGTACAGGGGCAGGGAGGTGTTGCTACAGTTGTACAGGGCCTTGGTGAGGCCACACCTGGAGTATTGTGTACAGTTTTGGTCTCCTAACTTGAGGAAGGACATTCTTGCTATTGAGGGAGTGCAGCGAAGATTCACCAGACTGATTCCCGGGATGGTGGGACTGACCTATCAAGAAAGACTGGATCAACTGGGCTTGTATTCACTGGAGTTCAGAAGAGTGAGAGAGGACCTCATAGAAACGTTTAAAATTCTGACGGGTTTGGACAGGTTGGATGCAGGAAGAATGTTCCCAATGTTGGGGAAGTCCAGAACCAGGGGTCACAGTCTAAGGATAAGGGGTAAGCCATTTAGGACCGAGATAAGGAGAAACTTCTTCACCCAGAGAGTGGTGAACCTGTGGAATTCTCTACCACAGAAAGTAGTTGAGGCCAATTCACTAAATATATTCAAAAGGGAGTTAGATGAAGTCCTTACAACTCGGGGGATCAAGGGGTATGGCGTGAAAGCAGGAAGGGGGTACTGAAGTTTCATGTTCAGCCATGAACTCATTGAATGGCGGTGCAGGCTAGAAGGGCTGAATGGCCTGCTCCTGCACCTATTTTCTATGTTTCTATGTTTCTATGAATGCGCATGCATTTGCTCTCTCTCAATTATCCATAGTGCCATTTACTTTTCATCTTGTTGCATTTTATAATAAGTTCAAAATATAAGAACATTAAATATGTACGTCATTGTACTCAGTAAATATTTATAAAGAAATGTGTACCAAGCATCATTCAATTTCTCAAATAATTCTACAATGGAACCCTGATAAAATCAACTTAATTTTACAAAATAAATACATTGCTGCCAATTCAGAAAACAAAATTTTAAAAACAATTTTTTTAAAACAATTTTCAAACTTATTTTTAAAGGGACAGTATTCCCTAATTGGTGTTGTTAGAGGTAGATTCTATAATAACGTGCTTCTATCACCAGAAATCTACTAAAATATAAATAGTTTTAAAGAGCTGCAGTCTTTTTGCCTTACCGTAGGTTGCATAGGAACAGGAGTAAGTTATTCAGCCCCTCAAGCCTGTTCCGTCATTCAATTAGATCAAGGCTGATCTGTATCTTAGCTCCATCTACCCGCCTTGGTTCTGTAATCCTTAATACCCCTGTCAAACAAAAATCTATCAATCTTAGTTTTTAAATTTTAAATTGAACCCCAGTCTCAACAGCTCTTTTGGGGGTGAGAGTTCCAGATGTCCACTACCCTTTGTATGAAGAAGTGCTTTCTGACATCAACTCCTGAACTGCCTAGCTCTAATTTTAAGGTTATGCCGCCTTGTTCTGGACTCCCCTACCCAGAGGAAATACAGTGACTCCTATTTTTAAGATGGGTAGATCAAACACCCTGCAACTCCTTGCTTCCAACCATCACCAGCCTAACCTTTCAGGTTATCCATAAAACCGCGATAGATCTGACAGACTTAGTACTGTATCTGACATTCCAACCGAACTGGAATGAGGCAGAACCAGTTGGGCTAGAGATACACTAGAGGAAGTCCAATAAAAAAAAAGTGCAGGCGGATGAGGGTAATATACGAAAGGAAGTAAAATTAAAGGAATAAGTGAAATATAGGGGCTAAAATAACCCCCGATTAAGAGTAGGCAGACTCATCGTTTCTGAAGATGTTTCTCCGCTCCAATCCACGGGATGGGGAATCGAGCAGTATTCAGGTCTTGGTATTTATTTTTTGGTCGGGGCAGATGTTGGGTCATCAGCAGGGCGAATGTGCCATTAGATCAGGTCGGCCGTTACTACGAGTCATCAGCACTGCACTGATGTCAGCACATCGCGCTGATCCGTCACAACGTCCCTCCCCTTCAGTTAAGGCGGGGGGGCGCTGCGATCTCTGCACAGAGTTGAGTTTGGCCCTCTGGTTCATCAAGGAGGGTTTTGGCTGGGCCAGTGGGCTGGCACCCCAGAGGGGGTGGCGGCCCGGCCAAAACCGTGGCCACCATTGTCGGGCTGGCCTCGGCGTGGGCCAACAAATAAAATAAAAAGGCGTCCGCGGCAGTGCACCCTCCCCTTTAAGGGCGGACGTGCTGCCCAGCCACACACAGCTTCCCAGAGGGCAAACCTGTCGGTAGCACCGACCGGCAGCCGCTCCATTCCTCCGGGGCAATTTCCGTGAGGGGGACGGAAAGGGGTCACCGCCAATCAGAAGGGGGCCCTCGCATGCCCGACAGGGCGGCAGCACAGGTGGCATGTCAACCCATTCCCATCGCTCCCGGCCCCGGGGCAATTTCAGATGGGTCAGCCCATCCATCTGCCCCTTGTCAGTGAGGCCTATCCCCTCCATTACCGCCTCTTAGAGGCCTTAAGGAAGGAGGCAAGTTCTGCCCCACACTGTTCTTTTGCTGAAAGAGATTTGTTGTAAGTGTTCTCGCTTCTCACAATGGGGGAAGACATTGGTCGGATTTAGGCCCGATCTCTGGGTGCCGATTGAGTGTTCAGGGGAAGAATTTCAGCTAGTGGTATCCTGGCCCGATTTCACTCACAAGTGTATCGGTTACGAAGGAACCGATTGGAAGCATCACGACTTCTGTGCGTCCAGGGCACCTGCCTGAAGCAGATGCTAGACCCCTTGGATATGCTAATCCGGGGCCTAACACCCGTTTAAGGACCCCGCTGAAGAATTCAGGAGAATCAGGGCGGAGCGTGCGCGAGCTTCGACCTAACCAGCCATCCTTAAAGGGACTGCAGGACACCGCCCACCGAAAGGTAAGTTAGTTATTTTTCACTTACCTTAATGTGGTGTAGGATGAGGAGGAGTTTTCCCCATGTGAGAGCCCCACTCTTTGGCTAGCTTTCTCTAACATTTTTTAAAAGTTCGAATTTTAAGAGCTTACTCACTTCCTTGTTTGCTGTCTCTGAGAATTCTGCATTTTGATTGACTGCTTAGACAGCCTGTTGACATCACAGTTGAGTTCACACAAGGGGATCCCCATTAACTCCCGTTAAATTGAATTGAATGTTGAAAAACCTGAAATTCTCGACACAGAGAGCGCAAGATTTTTGTGCAGAGCTTACTTCGGGGGCAGTGACAAACGCCTTTGCTTAGCCGCTGACTGTAAACTCCAGGCCATTATCTTTTCATGTATTATCATCACTGGCCAGCTGAGGAGACATGTGGGGTATTTTGCACAGAGCACAATCTGGATTGCAGACTATTGGGCTAGACTTTAGGCATTTATCGCTACCGCCCTTATATGGGCAATATTTCCGGCAGTAGTGGATGTCCCACCTTTAAGAACCGCCAGAATATCGCTCATTTTAAAAAACGCAACTTGCGCCTTTTTTTGGGGGGGGGGGGGGTGCGGTAGCGATAGCAAGTGGGCGGTAGCGATCTTTTTCATCGTGCAAGGCCGGTGTCCCTAACAATGGCCGTTCTGCGCATGCGCAATTTTTTTTCTGCACTTCACTTTTCCCACGATTCAGGAGGTCAGGGGTCACCTGCGCATGCACAGAAGAGGAAGGGGGGCGGGGGAGAGAGAGAGAGAGAGAAACAGAGCAAGTGGAGAGTGGAGCATCAGAATATTGGAATTTTTAAAGTTATAACTAATTTATAACACATTTGTAATACAAAATGGACATTGAAGAAGTAGTGATGAGTGGCATGAGTGAGGTGGCAGAGGTGGGAGGTAAGAAGAGGGCCAAGCGTTTTTCTAATGAGGCCAATGCAGCCTTGGTCCACGAAGTTGAAACTAGGTGGAGCCAATTAACCCGGGGTGGGCATTGGAAACCCCCCCCCCCCCCCCAATATTTACCAATGTATATGGGCGCAGATTGCCGAGGTGGTGTCGTCAGCCGCCCATGATTATCGGAAGCTGAGCCAGTGCCGCAAACACTGGAATGACCTCGTTGCGTCTGCGAGAGTAAGTACTAATTTTAATAACTTTAATAATTGCATTCATGCACTGGTTCATTACTTAAAATGTAAATCTGCCAGATTATAATTAAGCTTGGTAAGCTTGGTGTCACACATTACAACCTATCCACAATCTTATTACATTGCTTTTCTGAACTTAGATGTGTTCATCATGCATCAATTACATCCTAACGGTATTAGCATATAACATGTAATATATAACATTAATAGGACATTGATGAAATGCATTGGCGATGGCTAATTGTGGATGTCTATCTGCGTGTTCTGTACTAGTACCTGTACAATTAGCTTATACCATGCTGTTGTCGCCTTTGCAGAAGCAGATATCTTCCAATTGTGCGGAGCGTCGGCCCACGGGAGGAGGGCCGGCAGAGCTGGTTGCATTAACTGATCTCGAGGAGCGGGCCGCAGCCCTCGTAGGGGCACATAATCGCTCGGCCTGTGGTGGTGCAGATCGTTTGTGGTGGCAGGTAAGTCATGTATAACCCCTGGATAATTTAATGTAATTTAATGCTATTTGAGTATAATATATGAATTATGTAATGTAATGTAATTAATGCTGGGATAATGAAATGTTATTATAATGCCATGCAGTTTCTGTACTTTCTGTTCATGTTAATTAAATGTAACGTCTCTCGGTGATATCTAATGCAATAGTGTTGATCCTCCTACATATGCCTGTGCAGCATAAGCGTTCTAGTGCCACCCTGGCCCTCCCCTCCTCTTCTACTAACTCTCATATTATGTTTTCTAGTTGCCCAAGAGATTCAGAGACATTTGGAGTTCCCTGGAGTCTCACCCGTACTACTTCAAGTGGTGCTCACCACTGGAGACGGGACCACAGAGGAGGAGGATCGGTTGGATAAGCATCAACCCAGCTCCTCAACCCAACATGTGGAGGAGGGGGACTCAGAGACTCAAGTGTCCAATCTATCTGCAGCCACCTCTTCCTCAACCGAGGAAGTAGCCCGGGACCAAGCGGCTTGCATCAGGGCACACCGAGTGGTCCAGCACCTATGCCAAATCCGGGGAGGTTGATTCGGAGAGGTTGGCATGCTCAAAGACAGTTAGACGTCAACCTGGACATGGTATCACATTGTTCGAGAGTTCCTCCAGGCGATAGGTGGGTTAACTGGCAACATTGCCACACTTACAGCTCGTCATTCGGAGGACACGATGACATGCGGCAGACGATTGACTCGGTATATGGCTCTGCACCCCAAGGTGCTGTACCACCTATGCCAGCAGCTGAGAGTCAGGAGGAAGCAGTTGCTTCTGACATTGGAGACGGGTCTTCAAAGACCGATTCTTCTCTGGGATCCCAAGAATTGATTCTGCCACTGTCACCCCCCTCCCCCCGAGATGCCCTGCTGCAAGACGGCTTGGAGTAAATGCGGGTAGGGCCAGGGCCAGGAGGAAGGTTAGGGGGAAAGGGTGTGTTAAGGTCAGGGAGAGTAGAGGCAGAGGGAATGGTGGCCGCAGGTAGAAATTTTGTCTGGTCGGGGGGGGGGGGTGAGGGTTGGTGGTGTTGTTGTCGTTATTTTATTTTCTATAAAAAAATTGTTAATTGTTGTGGGGGGTGGGGGTGGTGTTGTTATCGTTACTTCAATTGCTATTAAAAAATTGTTGGCTGTTGGGGGCGTGGGTAAGGGTGTTTTTATTCTGTTTAAATGTTTTCAATGTTTGTATCTGTTAATTGTTTGTTTAATTAAAATTATGTTGCATTTTTCCATTTAAAAATTATGTAAGTGTAAATTTCTAAAAAAGATTTTTTCAATTTTGTTAAATTATAAAAGAATTTTATTACACTTACAATTCTTGTGCAGTGTCTTTTACAAACAGAAGGTTAACCATCAATACAAGGGTTGCAAACAATGGCCAGGCAAAGATGAAACGTATTGTAACCAACGTAACTTCAAGCAAAGAGATCATTTATGTGCTGCTGATGCAACAGTCTTGCAGTTGTGTAACTACCACAGGGTTTCTCCTGTGGTGTGAGGGGTGGGTGGGTGGGGGAGTGGTGGTGTGGGTTCATCACCAGGCTGATTGTCCTCCTCGAGGTCCTCAACCTCCTCTTTCTCCTCCTGCTCTTCCACTTCCCCTCTTTCCTGAGGTGGACCAGCAGTCCCATCTGGCAGTTCCTGTCCCTCCTGATAGCTAAGTTATGCAACATGCAGCATACTACAATGAACTCAGCGACCTGCTCAGGGTGGTATTGTAAGCAGCCTCCAGAGTGGTCCAGGTATCTGAAGCGCTGCTTCAGCACTCCAATTGTCTTTTCGGCAATATTGCATGTAGCTATATGACTCTGATTGTAGCAATGCTCGGCATCTGTCTGGAGCTTACGCAGGGGGGTCAAGAGCCAGGTAGCGAGGCCGTATCTTTTGTCACCTAGCATCCAGCATTGACCTTGTGGCTGACTCTTAAAAAGGTCAGAGAAAGTGCTTTCACATAAGATGTGCGCATCATAAATGCTCTCTGAAAAATTGGCATTTTCTGCCATGATTATTTGCTTGTGGTCGACAACGAGCTGTACGTTCAGGGAGTGGTAAACCTCTGACTCCTCTAAAGGTGCTCACATGGCGATGTGTGTACAGTCTATTGCGCCCTGGACATTGGGGAAGTTTGCTATTCTCGAGAACCCAAAGCCCTCTCATTCTGTGTTTCCCTGGTCATCGGGAAGTTTATAAAGTCCATCCTGCGTATGTAAAGGGCTTCAGTCACCTGGCAAATTCAGCAATGTGTGGCATGCTGAGAGATACCACAAATGTCGCCAGTTGCGGCATAAAAGGAGCCCATTGCATAGAAGGAAAATGCTGCAGTAACATTAACCTCAATGAGCAGTGCAGTTCTAATGGTGTTGGTAGGCTGCAGGTCTCCCTGAATGAGCTGGCATATCTCACTGATGACCTCTTTTCGGAAGCGCAGCCTTCTAACGCACGTTGTATTGGACAGGTGCAGGTTTGAACGCTACTCCCTGTAAATGCGTTGGGTGTAAGGTCTCCTCCTCCTCTTCAGTAGTTTGCCACCTTTTTGATTGGGCATAAATCGCTCTTCAATGAATCTTCTCCCATTTCTATTCTGAAGCATGTGAGTAGTCATCAATATTGGCTGAAAAATTACAAGCCACATTACTATAAATGCCCTAATCTGTCTTCAAAATTCTTGAATTGTTCTTAGACAAGCACAAATGTACTCAAAATTGATCACATTGTGCTCAGATAATTTTCAAGATTTTAAAACACCCTTAAAATCACTCACGAATTACTTTAATGCTCCCATCAACCTTAAGCAACCTTTTCTTCAACTTCATCCGATTGACAACATGGCGTCCATACTGCTGGGTTAAGGTCAGGTGAGTACAATTTTTTCTGAGCTTTTTTTTGGGTGGGTGGTAATTTGGGCGATATTTGAATGAATTGCCAAAAGTAGCGCTCGGCGATAATTTGGGTGGTAAATGGGCGATAGTTTTCATTATAAATACTCTTCTGGGCAGTACACAAATGATGACGTCCGATTTCATTAAAAAAATGGACGTGCGGTTTCGCTCATCACCGGCGGTAATTGAATGCCGAGTTTACCGCTGGTGATAAATGGATGGTAAATGGGCGGTAGTTTCCATTTATACACTGTTTTGGGTGATAAAGAGCTTCTCAGCGATAAAATGGGCGGTAAAATGAGCGGTAAATAGGCGGATTGATGCCGAAAGTCTAGCACATACATCTATGAGAAGTTGAGCAAAAATTGAAGCTATATATAAATCAGGAAACAGACAAAAAAGGCATGAAGAAAAATGTGTTGCGCTACGCACTCTTCCCCCAATTCTTTGTCACAATGGAAAATTTCAGTGATCTGGTTTCCATTTAACTGAACTCCCCTGCAAAGGATATCAACTGTCTCCACTTGAGGACTAATGGTTGAAATTGTATCGCGCAGGAGAATAGAGTTGTTAAAAGTTTCACGTTGGAAGTTGCTCTCGTGCAGCCCTGATCAGTTGAAAAGGCGGCTGCTACACAGACCCTAACGCATCTGTCAGTTTGCTATGGCAACCTGAGAAATGGGGTGGGTGGGCTACCTGGGGGATACGGTAGGGAATT
This sequence comes from Pristiophorus japonicus, assembly GCF_044704955.1. Lineage (NCBI taxonomy): Eukaryota > Metazoa > Chordata > Chondrichthyes > Pristiophoridae > Pristiophorus > Pristiophorus japonicus. The sequence goes on from NC_091985.1 coordinate 141,397,683, forward strand.
TCTAGAACAGGCTGTTTTGGCTGTGGTGCGAGCTTCTCAGTCAGACAACTGGCTCCTTTAACATCAATCACTTATGTCCTGTGTACTCAATAGGTTGTTTCAAATAACAACTCACTGATCTGGCAGCTTATCTTGAAAAACGTTAAACACAAGTGGGATGCGGCTGTCCTAAAGGCAGTCAGTACATCACTGACAAAGCTAGCAGCAGTCCTGTTGTTTTTAACTGGACAAACAAGCACCAACAGGCATTGTTTCTATATTTAACTAATCCACTACTGCTGTTACTTAAAAACTAACAAACATGCTGCTTATTGGCTGCACGCCTGTTTTGCCTGGGGGAGGGGCAGTAATCGCAATAATAGGCATCATGATGCCACTTAAAGCATCCTGTGCCTCTTAAAGGGGAGGTGCACAGTGGCTGCATGCAGCAGGGCTGTTTTCTAAGGGCAAAGTTTTCTGCAAGAGCTGCAGATAGGGCTCCCAGGTTCTCAGATGCAGCTTCAGAGACCTTGGTACAGACTGTCGACAGGAGAAAAGAAATCCTGCCCCCACCCCGGGTTTCAGAAAGCCCTCCAGTTAACAGTTCCAAAGATAATGGGAAGAGGTGGCTGAAAATGGGCATACGAGGAGCTTAGCTCCTTGGATATGGCTGAAAAGCCAAAAGGAAGTTTATTGACCTCACCAGGTTTGTCAAGGTAAGGATCCAATCGCTCCACCATCTTCTGCTCCTACTCACACACTCTGCACTTCCTGCTTTCAGCACTTATTGGAACTCACTTCCCCAAACCTCATAACTTTGCACTCAAAATCTGTACAATTCTACTCTGACAGACACATTCTCAAAACAGCTCATTCCACGAGCACATTCCCTTCCTTGTAAGAGAAGATTGCACACAACATGAGACAGTAGGCCAAGCCCACCTATACATCCCTTCCTCACTAGAGGAGCAGATCCTCAACGTGATGGGCAGGGTTTAAATTTTTTTTATTTGTTTACGGGATGTGGGTGTCGCTGTTGAGTCACCACCTTTACCGCTGCAGTCCTTGTGAAGGCACTCTCACAGTGCAGACTTTGTCATGGCAGTTTGTTACAACAGAGAGGCATTCTAAGTTATTTTATAGGGCAATTAAGAATCAACCACATTGCTGTGGGTCTGGAATCACATATAGGCCAGACTGGGTAAGGACAGCAGATTTCCTTCCCTAAAGGACATTAGTGAACCAAATGGGTTTTTCCAACAATCCGAAAGTTTCATGGTCACCATTAGTAAGACTTTTTTTTAAAATTACAGATTGATTTAATTAACTGAATTTAAATTCCACAGCTGCCATTGTGGGATTTGAACTCACGACTCTGGATTATTGGTCCATGCCTCTGGATTACTAGTCCAGTAACATAATTACTATGCTGCCGTACCCGTGGGGAGTCATACTGAGTGAAAACGCGGCAGGAGATATCACACAGGGTTTCTTCACAACTTATCCTCTTTATCCCTTCTCACTTCCATCTCATCTGACACACACTTCATGAGAAACCTTAGCTGCTTTCAACATCTCTCTGGTTGTGGCTGCAGCAGTTGAGAGAGCTTCATTACACTCTCCTCGGTGAAGCACAGGCATCTCACACATTGCTCCTCGGTCAGGTTGAAATAGGAGAAGTGATCCCTGAAGACCCATTGTTGGGTATGGCCTCCTGCACAGTGTCCGCTTCACCCCTTGTCTCTCAGCTCTCGCTCTCCTATCATCTTCACTGCTCCCCTTCCTCCTCCAGCCCCAAAGGCCACCTGACCAGGCCAGCCTTGGGTGAAATAAAATATTACCAGTCCAGCACCAGCAAAAGGTTCTTCTTAGAACTCACAACTCAGTAGTGGAACAGAGAAAATAGCCCACAAAATGAGCAAGAGATTGGCCAGCAATTCAAGGAAAAACTATCAACGAGCCTCGGAGTGAACGAGGCCATTAAACAGCACTGCTGCAGGGCCCTTGCTGACTGTTAGTGCCATGAGTTGCTGGGCGAGTTTATCACATGGAGAGTAAGGCGTTGGGGCAGACCACTTGCACCAAGGGATCCTAGGTCCAGCGTGGGTCCATTATTTTAATATAATGAGCTTCCTGTGTACTTTTGGTACTCATCCTGGATGCCTACGTGGGCAGCTGATCAAATATGGCAGGGGCCGCACTTCCGGCATGGGGCGGTTGCCTGTATACCACTCACCATATTGGACCCTTATGCGCCCATTTCATGCCTGTATACGGGCACGGCCCAGTGCAATTTCTAGGCCTCAGAATGTTTTTGAAAATGATACAAAGGGATGTTAGTCATAACATGACCTACCTCGCTTTTATCTATAGGCCGCTGCTCAATGTGACTCTGGACCATCATCTATAGCCCGCCAGTTCTGGGATTCTGCTGGGTGCTTAGGTTTGTAGTCCTTGACATTAGTAAATAAGGCTGTTATGTAGCTTTGGAAAGAAAGGAAAACAGAAAATAATGGAAATGCACAGCAGGTCAATTAGCACCTGGCATAGAAAGAGAAGCTAAATGTTGCAGGTGTAATCCTTTAACATTGTTTTTCTGATACAAGGCCACAAGCCAAAACGCTAACCTTCCTTTTACAGCTACTGGTCAGTCTGCCGTGGATTTCCAGCTTCTATTTTGTTTACATTGCAGATTTCCAGCAATCGCTGTTTTCTTTTCACATTTACTTTTTGAGCTTAGGAGATTTTTAAAAAGGAACTTGTCCGCACTCAAGCTTAAAGACGGTAACTTATCACAATCCAAAGCATTGCACGAGGTGAAAACAAACCAATAATGCTCAAGGTGATATGCTTTGCACATAGAAACATAGAAACATAGAAAATAGGTGCAGGAGTAGGCCATTCAGCCCTTCGAGCCTGCACCACCATTCAATAACATCATGGCTGATCATTCCCTCAGTACTCCTTTCCTGCTTTCTCTCCATACCCCTTCATCCCATTAGCCGTAAGGGCCATATCTAACCCCTCTTGAATATATCCAATGAACTGGAATCAACAACTCTCTGCGGTAGGGAATTCCACAGGCTAACAATTCTCTGAGTGAAGAAGTTTCTCCTCATCTCAGTCCTAAATGGCCTACCCTTTACCCTAAGACTGTGTCCCCTGGTTCTGGACTTCCCCAACATCGGGAACATTCTTCCTGCATCTAACCTGTCCAGTCCTGTCAGAATCTTATATGTTTCTATGAGATCCCGTCTCATCCTTCTAAACTCCGGTGTATAAAGGCCCAGTCGATCCAGTCTCTCCTCATATGTCAGTCCTGCCATCCAGGGAATCAGTCTGGTGAATCTTTGCTGCACTCCCTCAATAGCAAGAACGTCCTTCCTCAGATTAGGAGACCAAAACTGAACACAATATTCCAGGTGAGGCCTCACCAAGGCCCTGTACAACTGCAGTAAGACCTCCCTGCTCCTATATTCAAATCCCGTAGCTATGAAGGCCAACATACCATTTGCCTTCTTCACCGCCTGCTGTACCTGCATGCCAACTTTCAATGACTAATGAATCATGACACCCAGGTCTCGTTGCACCTCCTCTTTTCCTAATCTGCCGCCATTCAGATAATATTCTGTCTTCGTGTTTTTGCCACCAAAGTGGATAACCTCACATTTATCCACATTATACTGCATCTGCCATGCATTTGCCCACTCACCTAACCTGTCCAAATCACCCTGCAGCCTCTTAGCGTCCTCCTCACAGCTCACACCACCACCCAGTTTAGTGTCATCTGCAAACTTGGAGATATTACACTCAATTCCTTCATCCAAATCATTGATGTATATTGTAAAGAGCTGGGGTCCCAGCACTGAGCCCTGCGGCACTCCACTAATCACTGCCTGCCATTCTGAAAAGGACCCGTTTATCCCGACTCTCTGCTTCCTGTCTGCCAACCAGTTCTCTATCCACGTCAGTACATTACCCCTAATACCATGTGCTTTAATTTTGCACACCAATCTCTTGTGTGGGACCTAGTCAAAAGCCTTTTGAAAGGTCCAAATACACTACATCCACTGGTTCTCCCTTGTCCACTCTACTAGTTACATCCTCAAAAAATTCCAGCAGATTTGTCAAGCATGATTTCCCCTTCATAAATCCATGCTGACTTTGACCAATCCTGTCACTGCTATCCAAATGCGCTGCTTTTCATCCTTAATAATTGATTCCAACATTTTTCCCACTACTGATGTCAGGCTAACCGGTCTATAATTACCTGCTTTCTCTCTCCCTCCCTTTTTAAAAGGTGATGTTACATTAGCTACCCTCCAGTCCATAGGAACTGATCCCAAGTCGATAGACTGTTGGAAAATGATCACCAATGTATCCACTATTTCTAGTGCCACTTCCTTAAGTACTCTGGGATGCATGTGCAGTAACCTTCCTTTTATGCTCAAAGCGAGTGCAAAGTGTCAAAACATCTTGGCTGGAGTATTAGTCACAGGGGAATAGACAAATGGATTTTCAGGTTTCAGGATTTCCGAACAAAATTCGCGGCGGAACGCAAAAGTTAGCGCCGGGATAACGTTAGCGACCCAGCGAGGAATTCCTACTGACAGAAAGCTCCAGAGGAGCGTTGCCGTTAAGTTTGGCTTTGCACGACAGAGTCTGTGCACCAGAGCCAGAACTTCCGGCGTCGAAGGAGGCGGCCATTTTGCGCATGCACTTTTAATTAATTCTTTTCAATCTCCTGGTTGCTTTTCCAGTCGCAGACGCTAATGCAGGGTGTGGCAACTTCCTGTGCGCATGCGCATTTATACCAGCCCACTTCAGCCTCTTGTGCTGAAATGGAGGAAGAGGAGGGAAGGCAGCATGCCAGGCGGTTCACGCATGAGGCCAATGAAGCATTGATGGGCGCTGTGGAGAGGAGGCGGGCGGCACTGCATCTTTGGGGGAAATCCAGACCTTTGCCTGTAATTTTCAAACTGATTTGAAGGGAGATAGCTGAAGAGGTCTCTGCTTCAGACATTGTGGCCAGGACTGGCACACAGTGCCGAAAAAAGTTTAACGATCTCACAAGGATCATCAGGGTGAGTAACATTTTCATCTATGCACTCCTCCATGACTTCAAGGATAAATCTGAGACAGTATGTGATTGTTCTCATGCTTTTTGTGCCTCTCAACACTCTGTCGGTTGCTTCCCACAATGTATAACGTAAAGGAAGGCTTACTCTGGCACCCTATTTGCATTGAATAATCTATGAACATAATTAACATCATTCATTGCAATGCACTGCAACTGCTCCTATCATTTTCTGAAAGATCTCTTACACACCTCATGTTTAATGCCTGTAGACTTTGATAACCTCCTGACAAAGCACATGCATGATCCAAGTGCATTAAACAGAGGCCCCTAGAACATTCACACAATATGGTCTAAACTACTTTGGTGGCCAGCTGTGCCACAACAGCAGATGGACCCTTTTGTAACCATTCCCATTTTCATCTTTTCAGTCGAAGCACTCCCACAATCGCAGGGAACAACTGCAGACAGGCGGGGGTCCTCCTGAGACACTTCCACTCACGGATGTGGAGGAGAGAGTGTCAGCCCTTATTGGAGCCACAGGTCAGACAGCAGCCGGTGGGGTTGCTAAGACCCCTTCGGATACTGAGGGTAAGTAAATGGATCGCGCAACTCAAAACACTGCATTGAGATATCTAATGGAGTAGCGGCGGTCCTTCAAATGAGCCTGTGCTATGCAACCTTCCTCATGTCACCCTGCCCCCTCCCTGCTGCTAACCACTCGACTGTTACTTTCTATTTCCAGATGACCAGCCAGAGCAGCCGTATCCCTCGAGGGAGGCCTCCACGTCACGCCATGGAGGGAAGAGGACGAGATGGATGAGACAGCTCCGGCAGAGCATCCCAGCCCACCTGATGTCACATCGGGGCTGAGCTCATCTGGGGACCAGGCTGCGTTCCCGGGGTTTGAGGACTCGGAGGCTCCTGGGCCCAGTGGCGTGCAGCAATGCAGTGCTGGGGTGGAATCCTGCAGGCCAGCTCATCGGAGGGTGAGTCGGTAAATTCGGGCTGCTAACAGACAGGCAGACCTAGAATTGGACCTGGTGGCCGTGTCCAGGGCAAACACAGTGATCAACCATGAGAGCATTGCTGCATTGGAACGGATCTCCGCGAGCATCACTGCGACAGTTACGGAGGTTGGGTCGTAGATTGTCGCTGCGAGCCGTGAGTCCAGCGAGGCCATCATTGCCCACACACAGAGGCTGGTGGCCTCGAGCAGTGATCATGGAGTTCCAGAGAATGTGGTACATGCCCTTGAGCACGTCACACTCGGGCGCATCACAGGCACAAGCTCTGCTTCAGCTTGGGCAAGTGATGCAGTCCATGTCTGCTTCTATACTCTCTGCATTCCCCAATGTTCCACGGGGAATTGACGGTGTCGAAGCAGGCCAGCAAGGTGGTCCTGTACATCATGCTCTGGTTGCTAAGGCCCAGCCCCATCGGCGACTGAGTGGCTCCAGGGAGATGGGAGGTGCTGGCATTCCTCAGGATGACAGCATTCCATCTCCCACCATTCAGTCGCCAACCAAGCGCCAACAACTGTTGATACCCAAACCACCTGTGACAGGCAACGCCGAGGAAGAGGTGAGCCAGTTGGCACCTGGGCCTTCCAGGCCAGGAGCTGCTCCAGGACATCCTCTGACGCCGTCTCCATTGTCTCAGCCCCCAAGACAGAAGCCCTCTAGCAGCCTTGCTGCACGCCCTGATGCCACATTGAGGAAGAGCAGCAGGTATGGGAGGGAGGTGAAGGGACGGGTGGGGTAGAAACATTAGCTATAAGCAATAGGGCATCCCAAGAATGTAGACCACTGCAGTATGACTTGTTAATCAATGCTGCATAAACCTGCAAGACCATCAGCAGGCCAGGGCCATTAGAGGGAGCAGCATGTGGTGGCATGCCACTGCAGGGAGCAGCGCGTGCTGCTGCAGGAGGGCAACGGCTGATTGCAGTGTGGGCAGGTACAGCAGGAGCAGCAAGAGTTCGTAGAGTGATGTGATCGGGACCCAGGAGAGGCGAGAGTTCGGGGCCCAGAAGAGGCGAGGGCCCAGGTGCAGCACGGGCCAGCCCACACTGTGATATGTGTGTGCACTAGGTTCATGCAGGAGAGCTGGTCTCCAGTCGTCCTGTATAATCCTTGCCATTGGACCAAGACCTAGCTCTGTCAAGCCCGTGTGGAGGCTGGTATGTAAAAAAAAAAAAATCTTCCACCCTTCAGGATGTAGTTCGGGATCCAGAATATCATTGAAATACCTGTGAACTCATCTGTTCTCGGCATGGAAACAAGTCATCCTCATTTCGAGGGACTGCCTATGATTGTACACTGCAGCATGCAGAGTTTCTTTTTATATTGGTGTTATTGACTGCAGGACGCAGATTTTATTTTTATATGTGTGTATCCATTGAATTATTGTGGGCTTTGTTGGGCGGGAGGGTTGAGACTGTTACATTTTTGATAAAATATTTCATTCACCATTACCATTGCTGTGCAGTGTCTCATTTGCAGAGTAAGTGGGGGAATAGCCAGCACAGAGGCATAGAGTGGCGAGGCAATGCTCAAGCCTGCCTTCCCCATTCAAGCAAACCAGTCAGTGATGAGCTGCTGACATAAGGCTCTTGCCACGGCCACATCTCCACGCTGCCTCCCCTGTGGTCGTGGTGGTTGCGGTATGGGTTCCTCGGCAGTCTCCTTCCTCTTCCTCCTCCTCCTGAGGTGATCCTGCAATTCCTACTGGCAATGCCTGTCCCCTCATGATGGATAAGTTGTGTAGCATGCAGCACACCACAATGAACTCGGAACTCTGCAAAGGGGTGTAGGGGGTGGTGGGTCTGTCAGCTTGCCTTCCTGACCAGAGCGGTTTCGAGTCGCTCCCACTCCCTGGTTCTCGACCTTGGATTTATTAATCAGGGTATGATAAAGTATAGCAGACAACTGTTTTGTACAAAGAAGGTTTTTTTTTTCAAGAAAGCAAATAACACAAATGCACTCCAATAAAACTGTAAAATCTTACAAAAAGATTCTAAACAATGGGGAATACTTTATTACAGGTAATAAACACAACAAAAATACCTCCCACCTCACACTTACTCTCCAACTAGGTCAAACTCTAGGGCTCCAGGGATTTATGCTCACCAGATCCTTCCTTTGACAGCTAGGGCTGTTTTGCAGTTTCCAGGTTCTTTGATTATAGCCGGTTTGCCTTGCCATACCCCCGACGTGGTAGAAGACCTCTGCTGCGTATTGAAGCCAGTTGGGGTGAGTCCGCTGATGCGGTTAGACGTGTTTTGGATTTATCTCTGGTAAGTACCCAATTTTCTTTGTTATCAATAGGGTTTTAAGTTCTTTCGGTAATTTTTTACCCGCTGGATAGTCTAGGCACAAATTGTAGAGTGGAAAACTTGCGTGGACCCCGGTTTTCTTGGTGGTTGATTTTCCTGGTTGTTTCCGTCGGTTGCGGCAGTCCAGTTGATGGTTGTTACCAAGTCAGTTGGCATTGATGTTCCACTGATTGGTTTTTGAAGTTCTTTTCTCCGATGTCGCGATGTTTCTTCCTGTGTTTTCTTGCCTTGTGCTCTCGATCTTGATCTTGTTGTTCCGAAGTGATGGTCAGAATAGTTCTCCCCCCTTTTGGTACGATAGGCCCTCAGTTATACTCTGAGAGGCTGCTTAATCTTCGTGCTAAATCTAACGTTTCTTTTGTTTAAGTTTTGCTGCCCATTGATTTTAAGTGGTCTTCTTTGTTTAAGTTTTGGCGGGCTAGCTAACTGAAACTTGATTAAATGTTTTAATCTGGCGTTGATAGACTTTGGGATCACGGTATTTCTTATTTATGAGTTGATGAACTCTTGTCCATTGTAATAGCACCGCTTTGGCTTCAGGAAGTCTAGGCTGAGCCAGATATTTCTATGCATGTCGAAAAGGTGTTGGAATATTTGTGTCCTGTGGGTGGGGTGGATAATGTTTCTTCCGTGGTCGATTGTTTAAATGCTAATGTTTTCTGGGAGCTTGACTGTGGTTAAACAGCTCCCCCAGACAAACTGATTAGCTACAATATCCAAATTCTAAAGATAAAGGTTGATCCCACCCCTCTGTCACTGCAGCTTTTCCCCACAGGCCCAAACATGCCTTTTAAAATCCCAAGCTTGGTTAAGACTCGTAGATTTCTTCCATATGCATTTTAGGATCCCAAAACTTTCTGTTTAATAGGCCCAAATCAAATTTTCTTTTCAGTGAGTCCAAACACTGGGGAAGTTTCCACGAATTTTGGAATCTTACAGGGAATATTGAAGGCTGCCTCCAAAGCGGTCTAGGCATCAGATATTTTGCTTCAGCACGCCAATTGTCTGTTCAATGATTTTGTGGGTGGTTGCATGGCTCTCATTATATGGCTGCTCAGCTTCTGTGGCAGGGTTCTGGAGGGGTGTCATGAGCCAGGTGGCCAGGCCATATCCTTTGTCCCCGATCAGCCAGCTCTGACCTTGAGTTTGTTGCTGAAACATGCATGAGACACTGCTCTCACACAAGATGAAAGCATCAAATGTGCTCCCCGGATAGCGGGCATTGATTGATTGATTGTGAGGATGCGCTGAGTGTGGTCGCAGACCAGCTGAACGTTCAGGGAATGGTATCCCTTTCTGTTTCGGAAGACCTCTGCATTCTGTGTTGGTGCTCGCAGGGTGACGTGTGTACAGTCAATCGCACCCTGAACCTTGGGGAAGCCTGCAAACCATCCAAGACCTATAGCCTTCTCATTCTGGCTCTCCCTGCTCATTGGGAACTTTATGAAGTCCATCCTGCACGCCTACAGTGCTCTTGTCACCTGGTGAATGCAGCAATGTAGAGCATACTGTGAAATGCAGCATATGTCCCCTGCTGCTGCCTAGAAGGAGCCAGAGGCATAGAAGGCCAGGGCCATGGTCACCTTCACCTCAACGGGCAGTACATTCCTGTTGCTCTTAGTAGGCTGTAAGTCTGCCTGTAGGAGCTGGCATATCTCTGTCAGCACTTCTTTTCTGCAGTGCAGCCTTCGAACGCACTACGCATCAGACTTGTGTCGGTATGAGTGATGTTCCCTGTAAACCAATGGGGAGGGTAAGGCCTCCTCCCCAAACATCTGCAATCTCTTCGATTCCATTGCAAACCATGGACAATAAACCTTCTTGCAGCTTGAAGCTGCCTGCCAAAAGCAACCAGCATGATTTGCTGCTGAACTAGCATTGCCACCATTGAACTCTCTTACTGACCTAGAAAACAAAGGTTTAAATCAGTTAAAGTGCCGTTTTAAAGTGTGCACTCACGCAGCATTCTGCGCGCAACTGTGGCAATCACTGACAACTGCGATGTAAGATTCTCCAACCTCCCTTTAAATACGGCGCCAATTGCGTCTGATGCACCCTGGGACTGTCTGTTTTTTTGGGTCGGGTCCTGGGGCAGATGCAAAATCAGCCGTAATGCACGAAAGTGCCACCCGGTGTGCTAGCGCAGCCTTGCACGATGATTGACGTCATCCTGATGGTCAAAACGGAGAGCGGGTCAGTACATTTTTGTGCCACCACAAAACCATTGCCGAAACTTCCGGCCAGGCACTAAATCTTAGACGCTCCTTTTGACGTCTAAAAATACCTTTTTCCGCCCCGCCAAGACTTGAAATGGGCCGCAATTTAGCCCAAAGTGTCCTGCTTCACACTTGTATTAAAACTGTTCTGAAAAGACTTCATGGGTTCTTCCAGACTTCTGCTGTAACTCTATCATATGTCCAGGGTAGCCTATTGACAAATTCAGGGACCCAGCAATGTCAGGGACTTTCTGGTTGGCCTAGTATGGAGGCGAAACTTCTTCTCACCCCTTATAAGGTTAGTGATATCAGTGAGTGTCCCAGAGGATGGGATCTCCCTACTCTAGAAGTTCTTGTTTCCCTGGTTCAGCCGATATGCAGCACAGAGGCTTTTACGGCGAGTGGCATGTGGCATACAGCTGGGACAAGTGGGCCCCACTGAGGGATGGGTGGAGGTAGTGGGGAATCAGGGATAAGGATTGGACTGGATGCCAAAGCAAGGACAACCATTTTTTTTCAAAAGTCTGACTGGGTCCTTTACACAGGGAGCTGAAGGCAAGTTGGCTTGGCTCCTTGGGAGGAGGCCTGGGCCTCTCTCTCATGGTAGGCAGGCAGGCTGGATTTTCTGGCTGCAGAGGCAAGTGAATACCAGAGATGTACTCAGTGTTGTGGGCACCTCTGACAGGGTTATGGCTGGAGGGAACCATCATTCACGATCATAGTGTAACCCCCAAAATTGGACTCTGCTGAGGTTTGTAGCCTTAATAGTAAGACTGTTACCTCTCAGGTCAGACATGATCTAACTGAATAACAGAAGAGGCTCGAAGGGCTGAATTGCCTATTACCGTTCCTATGTTCTTAGAGTAGAGTCTCAAGATCCCAACCATGTCACTGAAGTATCTCATTTCTCATTGTATTCCTTGGGACTTTTAACCCATTTTGTCCTAAAATATGGACTGTCTAATTATCTGTTATCATTTCTAAGCATTCATACATATAAAATAACTCATAAAATTAAGAAGCACTAACAGATTGATGGGTTCAATGAAGTCATAAAAATAGGAGCTGTTTATCAACAATCATTTGAAGTCTGCGATAAATTACCTCATTGATCCCAGCCTTTCTCTTATTGTATCAGGGTGAGTGAGGGCCGATACATCGTCTGCTGGCTGATGAGGGCTCTGATCCCGAGAGAGAGAGAGAGAGAGAGAGAGAGAGAGTGTGTGTGTGTGTGTGTGTGTGTGTGTGTGTGTGAGAGAGTGTGAGAGAGTAATGTGCGTTGTGGATGGATCAAGGGCTACCATTTGTAAAAGAAAGAGGGCTCTGTGATGGTAGGCCCTTGTAATGCTATGTATTACAGAGTTGCAAGTTTATTCTATTTGGCACTTCTATATTTTAAACAAGTGGTGAGTATTATGATTGATGCTGTAGGCAGGCAGGATACTCTGATTATTCATGCAGAACTTTCCCTTGAGGTTAAATGGGTAGGATACAGCCAAGATTGTACAGGCTGTGTTGGGTTGAATTGGCTTTTCCTATTCTATGTTTACTTTTAATGTTCATGTTATGGGAAACAATGCACTGCATGCTCTGTATATGGAATGTGGTACAAAGCTGTAATATAATTGGACTAGTTCAAATGGCATCATAAACCATGGGAGTAGAGCTTGAGCGGTTTGTAAATGTCAGCTGAACTGAGATTGTGTTACATCCTGTAACCCTGTTCAATGCTGCTATATTTTTTAATGTAATAAATAGCAATTAGAATACCTTTTTGCACACATAGGGGGAAGATTAATTGTGCCAGGTGTAACAGAGTTGTAAACCCATTTATAAAGAGTGGGTTTCTGATTTTATTACACTTTCCACACTGAGGCAGGTTTCTCCCAAAGTGGTTGTGGTGCTGTAAGGTCCATTGCATCTTACAAGTCATTGGGGAAGGTGTTGACTTTGAATGTAAAATGGGTGAGTGAGTGTGCAGCCTATTTTACATCTCCTGAGTGACTTCAATGGAAATAAAAATTGGGAGAAGTGTGAAATGGGTTGCCAACTTGCTATTGCCTGTTTTACACTGCTGCACAAAGCCAAGATCTACTCCATTCTGTGTAAATGATATTCTTCATTGTCACTACTTCTCAGCTGAGTCCTTGTATATCTGTTTTGTTCTCTACATGTATGCACAAATTGTGGAAAAATCCATTTCTTCATTTTTCTTATGATCAAAGTGAGAAGTATGAACTCTGAGCAATAGAGCACTTTTTCTGCTTTGGGCACTCACTATCCACATTAGTTCAAGTCCAGCACTGTCAGATGCAGTATAAATGTCCCTCTGCTTTGCCCCATCCCAACAATAGGCCTTGGCCCTAACCATAGATCACCCCCTACTGCACTATAAATTATTTCATCTCCCACACCACCCATCCTTAGTTTCTGACTGGGATTGTCAATGTGTTTGTTATAGGTGATTTTGTGCTGTATCCACTAAATATTATTGTATAAAAAAATTATCAAACTCAGTTCAGCTAGGACCCTTATGAACATAAGAACATAAGGAATAGGAGCTGGAGTAGACCATTTTGCCCCTTGACCTTGCTCCACCATTCGACAAGATCATGGCTGATCTTCTATCTCAACTCTACCTTCCTGCACTGTTCTCATATCCTTTGATTTCCTTAGTTCCCCAAAAATGACTGACCTATGTCTTGAATATGCTCAACAACTAAGCATCCACAGCTCTCTGGGGTAGAGAGTTCCAAAGATTCACAACCCTTTGAGTGAAGAAATGTCTCCCCATCTCAGTCCTAAATGGCTGACCTTGTGCTCTAAATTCCCCAGCCAAGGGAAACATTTTCTCTTGTCAACCCTGTCAAGCCCCTTAAGAATTTTGTTTCAATTAGATCACCTCTCATTCTTCTCAACCCTAGTCTACTTAATCTCTCCTCATAGGGCAGTCCCCTCATCCCAGGAACCAGTCGAGTGAACCATTGTTGCACTCCCTCTAAGACAAGTATGTCTCTCCTTAGTTAAGGAGTCCAGAGCTGTACCCAGTACTCTAGGTGTGGCCTCACCAATGCCCTGTATAATTGTAGTAAGATTATAATAGACTAGACTCATGGCACTATTTCAAAGAGCAGGGGAATTCTCCACTGTGCCAATATTTATCCCTCCTCCAATATCACAGAAAAGATTATCTGGTCATTATCACATTGCTGTTTGAGAGCTTGCTATAGTGTTTCCTACATTACAACAGTGACTACATTTCATTGGCTGTAAAGTGCTTTGGGATGTTCTGAGGTCATGAAATATGCTGTATAAATCTCCCTTCCCCTGCCAGATCCCAGAAGTGAACAGACATTGTGGAATCCAGTTTTCCCTAGAACCATGTGACTTTCAGAGGAATAGCACAAAAAATACATGCAATTAACCTCTGGTGCTGGAAAACCCATCATCATGGCATTAGCCTTTTTATACAAGTATAAAAAGTTGCTCTTTAAAAGACTGCAGATTGTAGATGTAAATGAGTTTACAGGACAGTGAAGAACCCCTGGAATATAAATCAGTCTATCTGAAATTATCAGTGACTAGCACTAAAGAATGTAGGATTGCAATGAGTTTTATTTAGCACTCAAACAATTGAATGCTGTTTGTTCAGACATTAAAATATATATTTTTTTTAGAAGAAAATTTAACTGACATTATTTCATATGAAACAAATATTTTTGGAACATAAATTGGATTGAAAATGCACAAATATTTGTTCCATCCCATCAGAGTAATTTAGGGTGTTAGCAGGGATGAGGGTTACAAGTTATAGAGAAACTGAAGTGTTTTTTTGACCAGGGCTCAAGATTCTAAGGTAAATAATTAATTGTTTCCATTGGTCATTAAAACAATACGAGTTTAAGATAATCACAGAAAAAATAAAAATGCTACAATAAACTCAGCCAGAAGATTGAATTTGGAATTTTTCTGCTACAAACTGGAAAGTCAATAGCTGCTTGAAGAGGGATATTAAATGATATGGGCAGTGAACTAGGGAGTGGGATTAGATTAGGTGCATTATGTGGAGAAAAACACCAATGCTGTAACAGTCCATGATTCTGTACTTAAATTGACTTCTTTGAATGGCTGAATTGTGTGCAATGCAGTCTCGTGTAAATTTTCAGTAATCATTTAGTTGAATAAAATAGAAAATGATTGTCCAATGAACATTGGTTGAGCAATTAGTACCTCTTTAAATTCAATCTCACATGGCTAGCATTTATTGCCCATCTCTAGTTGTGCTGATGAGGTACCTTCTTGAACAGCTGCAGTCCGTGTGGTGAAGGTACTCCCACAGTGCTGTTGGCTCAGGAGTTCCAGGATTTTGACCCAGCGACTATGAAGGAACTCTTGATATTTGTCCAAGTTGGGATGTGTGTGACATGAGGAACTTGGAGGTGATGGTGTTCCCCATGTACCTGCTGCATTTGTTCTTCTAGGTGGTGGCGGTCGAGGAGGTTTGGAAGTTTTAGACATGGTAATAGAGAATGAAAGAGCATTTCACAGCCCTCAGCAATTTCAAGCATCTGGTTATGTCTCAAAGTATAGGGACTGTGATATTAGTAACTAACAAGTTAGCACATGTGTCCAGAAGTCATTCATCCAGTATTTGTCAATTGACTATTCTAACTACTCATTTATTATTTTTAGTTTTTTTTTTAAAGTAACATTGAGTAGAACTTTCCATTTTGGTGGTGGGGAAAGGGGTTGTAAAATGGGTGGGAGTGGATTGACCACCGACTGAAGTCAATGGAAAGGAAAATCTGGAGCGGTGTATAATGGGCGGCTGACTCTCCATCGCCCATTTTACACCCCTGCCCAAGTTCCATACATTGTTTTTAGCATTAATAGTATTCTAATCTATAAAGCTTGGACTGGAATTCAATTATTCCAACATCAACTTAACACACACTTTGAGGCAAAAAATCTTGCCTTGTGCATGCACTGTTTCTTCGGTTTGCTTTTTATTTTATTTTTCCCTAACACAAATGTGCATAGATATTTTATTGTACAGTTTGTCACATAGTGCTGATCGAGAGGAGCACCAGAATAATTGGTATGTTGTGCACACGTTTGGATCAGCACATTGTTTAGGGGATTTGGGAAGATTTAATTACCAGCCGTGAAGTTTGGCTGAGTTGGAGGCATCAGGGCCCTTGCAAACTCGCCTCTGGCTGCATGACGATACATGTGGTGGAGTAGCAGCCTTCTTACAACAAACGAATGGCTGGAAGATCGGCAGGCTGGCTCATCAAAGGATGATGTATGGACTCCACCTGCAACTCCAGAAATACAAGGCAGCCTGGAAACCTGCTCCACCCAGACAGACTTGGACTATTTGTCTAGGAAGTCAAGGGGTGGGGGGATGAACACAAAGGAATCATTGCTCCACATTCCCAAATCTCTTCTGCCATCTCCCCAATGCAAAAGGCCTGCCATTGTATTTTGTCGGGTACTTTTGAGGCATTGACCTGTTTCTTTTAAACGTTTTTTTTTTGTTGCTTTGATGCAGACTGTCTCCACAGGTGCAGTACAATGTGCCTATTCAGATTTTCCAATAGCATAATGAAGTCACTGATTCGATACAGATTTGGCTTTCAAGTCATAGTGTCAGCCTTGGCTCAGTTGATAGTGCTCTTGCCTCCTAAGTCAGGAGGTTGAGTTCAAATCCCACTCCCAGTGACTTAAGCGCAAAACCTTGTCTGACATTTCAGTGCAGTACAGTACTCAGGTGTTGTTTTTTCAGATGAGATATTAAACTAAAGCCCCAACTCAGTTGGATGTAAAAGATCCCATGGTGCTATTTAAAGATGAGCAGGAGAGTCCTCTTCAGTCAGGGCCTGAGTGGATGCACACACCAGCCTGGTGTAGTACTGAGCCATGCAGATCAGAGACAAGCAAGTGTCATCCCCAGGCTATGGTGAGGTTGGTGACCTCTGACTTTCATCACTTTTTCCTTTCAGTGAAAGCTGGATATGTTTCTAGTTGAGGCACAGTATGAAAATCCAGGCCAGGGTGGTCTCCTGGACAAAGTGCGTCATTGGGACGTCCTGGGGTCATGATGTGCTGTAGAAATAAAGTCCTTTTTTTTTCCTTTTGAACTCTCCGCCTAATACAGTATCATAACTGCCTCACTAGTAATGCCTTACTCCTTCCCAGCCCACTTTCAGGAAAAGGAACACGAGGGGAAGAAAAGAACAGCATAATTTTCTCAAACAACTTTAGCACCTTTAGTATAGTAAAACATCCCAAGGTGCTTCACAGGAGTGGTGTCAAAGCAAGCCACAAGGAGATAGTGGCACAGGAATTAAGTTTTAAGGAGCATCTTAAAGATGAGGCAGAGAGGTTTAGGGAGTGAATTCCAGAAATCTGATGTGCAAGAGGCCAAAATTTAAGGAGCGCAGAGATCTTGAAAGAGCTATAATATGTCCTTACCATGGTTGATTCCATTGTCTGCCATGAAGTCCTGGAATTCAGTGCTTGTGAAGCACGGGCCATTGTCGCTGACCAAGACATCTGGTAGACCATGGGCGGCGAACATTTCCCATAGACTTTCTACCGTGGCAGAGGATGTGCTTGAATTTAAAATGGCACACTCAATCCATTTGGAGTAGGCGTCTAATACAACCAAAAACATTTTTCCTATGAAAGGACCTGTGTAGTCCACATGGGTGCATGACCATGGCTTGGCGTGCCAGGACCAGGGGCTAAGGAGGGCTTCCCTGGGTGCGTTGCCCAGCTGAGCACATGTGTTGCACCTGTGAACACAAAGTTCCAGGTCTGCATCTATCCCTGGCCACCAAACGTGTGACCTGGCAATTGCATTCATCATGACAATGCCCGGGTGCTCATTGTGAAGTTCTCTGATAAACACCTCTCTGCCCCTCTGGGGCATGACGACTTGGTTTCCCCACAGTAGGCAATCGGCCTGAATCGAGAGTTCATCCGAGTGCCAATGAAACGGTTTAAATTCTTCAGGGCATGTCCCGTACGTGGCTGCCCAGTCCCCATTCAGGACACATTTCTTAACTAAAGACAGTAGCGAGTCTTTATTTGTCCAGACTTTAATCTGACGGGCTGTCACAGGTGAGCCTTCGCTTTCGACAGCTTCAACAGCCATGACCATCTCAGCATCATGCTCAGCTGCCCCTCAGTGGTGGCTAGTGGGAACCTGCTGAGTGCGTCGGCACAGTTTTTAGTGCCCGGTCTGTGCCGAATTGTGTAGTCATAGGCGGCTAATGTAAGTGCCCACCTCTGTATGCAGCCCGATGCATTCGCATTTATGGCTTTGTTGTCGGCCAAAAGGGACGTTAGGGGTTTGTGATCTGTCTCCAGCTCAAATTTCCTGACAAACAGGTACTGGTGCATTTTTCTTTACTGCATATACACATGCTAGCGCTTCCTTTTCTACCATCCCGTAGCCCCTTTCTGCCGGGACAGATTTCTGGAGGCATAAGCTACCGGCTGTAACTGACCATTGGCATTCACATGCTGCAACACACACCCGACTCCATAGGACGACACATCACACGTTAAAACTAGTTTCTTACATGGGTCATATAACATTAACAGTTTGTTAGAGCACGCCATTTGTTATGCTCCATCAAAAGCCCTTTCCTGGCTGTCCCCCCAGACCTAATCGCGTTCTTTGCGTAGGAGCACGTGTAGTAGCTCTAACAGCGTGCTCAATTTGGGAAGAAAGTTGCCAAAATAGTTCAGGAGCCCCAGGAATGAACGCAGCTCTGTCGTGTTACGGGGTCTGGGTGCTCTCTGGATTGCTTCCGTTTTGGACGCAATAGGTCTGATCCCGTCTGCTGCTACCCTCCTCCCCAGGAATTCTACCTCTGGAGCGAAGAAGACGCACTTCGCCTTTTTTCAGTCGCAGCCCTACGCGGTCCAGTCTGCGTAGCACCTCCAGGTTGTGGAGGTGTTCTTCAGTATCGTGACCCGTGATGATGTCGTCTTGAAAAACCACCGTCCTTGGAATCGACTTGAGATCGCGGCGGCCGAACAAATCCCGAACGGACATCTGTTATACTCAAACAATCCC
The DNA here is from genome assembly GCF_044704955.1 of Pristiophorus japonicus. NCBI lineage: Eukaryota > Metazoa > Chordata > Chondrichthyes > Pristiophoridae > Pristiophorus > Pristiophorus japonicus. The sequence goes on from NC_091985.1 coordinate 141,416,384, forward strand.
TTGTGTGTCATTATGGTGGTCAGCTTCTTCGACACACTCGCCAGCTCCTGGGTCATGTAAGCTGAGGTCAGGTCCAATTTTGAAAACGTTTGCCACCAGATAGTGTTGCAAAGAGGTCCTCTGCTCTCAGTAGCGGGTACTGGTCTTGGAGTGACACCCGATTGATGGTGACCATGTAATCGCCACATATATCCTGACCGACCCATCTGCCTTGAGCACCAGCATGATCGAGCTCGCCCAGTCACTGAATTCGACTGGCGAGATGATGCCTTTCCTCAGCAGGCGGTCCAATTCGCATCACGTATTGCACCGCTCTGGCCTTGTGGTGTACTGGCCTGGCGTCCGGGTTTGTGAATCACTACCTTGGTCCCCATGAAAGTGCCGATGCCGGGTTGAAATCATGAGTCAAATTTGTCCAGGACCTGTGAGCATGATACTCGCTCCACAGAAGAAATTGCATTGACATCGCCCCATTTCCAGTTCATGACAGTAAGCCAACTCTTCCCCAGTAGTGCGGGACCGTCCCCCGGGACAATCGAGTGGCAACCTGTTCTCCGAATCTTTGTGGGTCAAGACTACCATGGCACTGCCTAGCACCGGAATGATCTCCTTTTGTATATGTCCGTAGCAGTGCGTCAATCGGCAATAATTTTGGCCTCCTGGCCTTGGACACCCACAACCTTTCGAACTGTTTGATAGTCATCAGGGACTGGCTGGCCCCCGTGTCTAGCTCCATTAATACTGGGATGCCATTGAGGAGCACTTTCATCATTATCGGTGGCGTCCTGGTATATGAACTGTATATGTGCTCCACATGAGCTCGCTGAACTTCAGCTTCCAGTGATTTTCCCCCAGTATTCATTTGGCCTCGTATGGCTTACATCGGACCCGTCGTCCTCGTACATCAACCTGGCTGCAGGCTTCCTGCACATACGCGCCAAGTGACCGCTGACGTTGCAGTTTCTGCAGGTATATTGCTGATACCTGCAAGCTCTGGCTGGGTGTTTGCCTCCACACCTCCATGAGCTGGAGGCCCCGTTGTTGGAAACAAAAGGTCCATTACCAGTCGATCGTCTATGACTGTTTCTAACTGTCCTTAAATGCACCATTAACAGGTGGTGTTGGCCTCATTACTGGCCGAATTGTCCATTGCCATTCAGCTAGCCATTGTCTCTGTTGAATTCCCCCTTTTGGGTTCGACTACATGCTGGGGCACGTCCGATTGTCCTTGTCTGCCTAGAGAACTGTGTGCCGTGTTAACAATGTTGACTCCCTGGTCGTTTGCCGCATTTGAGCCAAGATTTTTGCCATAAATCATTCTGGTCTCTTCCTCCCCTGAGATAATTGTTTGGGTTATCATAGCCACCGCTTCCAAGGTCAAGTCTTTAGTCTCAATCAGTTTCCTGAAAACCACAGCGTGCCCGATGCCCTCAATAAAAAAAAGTCTCACAGCATCTCCGCTCTGCATGCATCTGGAAACTTACATAGGCTCGCCAGTCGCCTGAGATTTGCCACGAAGTCTTGCCTTTCTCGGCGCCGGTGCGTGTAAAACCAGTGTCTCACCATGTGCGTGCTGCTCGCCAGTTTAAGATGTTCCCCGATCAACTTACTGAGCTCTTCGAATGTCTTGTCCGCCGGCTTCTCTGGCGCTAGAAGGTCCTTCATCAGGGAGTACATTCTGGATCCACAAACCGTCAGGAGATGAGCCCTGTGTTTGTCGGCTGAATCCTGTCCCAACGATTCCTTAGTGACAAAACTTTGCTGTAGTGTCTCAATAAAGTCATCTCAATCATCACCAATATAGTACCTCTCCTGTGCTGCTCGTGGCCATGCTCACGTGGTTTAAATCCCAGCTTCTCGTCACCAATAATATGTCCTTACTATACAGTATAAATGCACACGAGGCCCATACTTGAGAAAAGATCACTCTGTGACCAGTTACTTTTATTACCAAGACCTCAAGAGGCAGGCGGTGGGTGGAGCTTCCCCTTTTATACCGGAAAGTCCAGGTTAGGATGTCTCCCACAAGTTTGCCCCCTGTGGTCAGTGTTCTCAAGGTATACAACTTAGGTCAGCTTATACATGGGTTACAATGATAGTTGAATATATGTAGGGCTTGAAGTTTAGAGATGGGAAGAAGTGAGGCCATGGAGGGATTTGAGCACTGGGATGATAATTTTAAAATCGGGGCTTTGCCAGATTGGGAGCAATATAGGTCAGTGAGCACAGTGGGTGATGGGTAAATGAGACTTGGTGTGAGTTAGGCTGAGTAGCAGAGTTTGAGATGCTAAAACTTGGAGGTAAACTGAAGGTCTAGTGTTTGCATGGCTAGACAGATGTACTTGTAGGGGAGGAGTTTGCAGTGACTGTATATCTTGTAACATTCTGGGCTCGTTCCTATCTGGGCCAGTCTGTGAACCGTGCGTTGATCTTTTACTTAGATTAATGTTTAATAACTTGGGCAAAATAGTCAGAGGCACTGGAGAAGGTGGAAAAAAGATTTTCAAGAATTATACCAGGACTGGACAGAATGGTGCTCTTTCCTCCTAGAAAACTAAGTGTTCTGAGTCTTTAAAATGATGAAGGTGTTGGTGGTGGTGTTTGATGGGGTAGATGTAGAGATGTTTCCACTTCTGGGGGTGACCAAAACTAAATGTCATGAATATAAGATAGTCACTAATAGTTCCAATAAGGAACTCCGGAGAAACCTCTTTACTCAGTGTTTAGAATGTGGAACTCTGCCACAGGGCGTGGTTCAGGTGAATAGCACAGATTCACTTAAGGGGAAGCTAGATAGGTTCGTGAGGAGAAAGGAATAGAAGGATTTGCATTGGAGTTGGATGAAGAGGTGGGAGGAGGCTTGGGTAGAGCATAAACACTGGCATAGGCCAGTTGGGCCAAGACCGGTTTCTATGCTATAAATTCCACATTTAAAAAAAATTCATTTCTGGGATGTGGGTATTGCTAGTAAGGCCAGCATTTATTGCTCATCCCTAATTGCCCTTGAGAAGTGGTGGTAAGCCACCTACTTGAACCACTGCAGTCCGTGTAGTGAAGGTACTCTCATGGTGCTATTAGGGAGAGGGTTCAGGATTTTGATCCAGCGACGATGAGGGACAATGATGTAACATAACTAAACTGCTTTATTTGATCATTTATCCCATTGGTTTTCATGGGCGCTTGCTGTGTGCAAATTGGCTGCCGTGTTCCCGACATTACAACAGGAATTGCACTTCAAACAGTATTTTGTTGGCTGTATAGCACTTTGGGACATGAGGTTATGAAAGGAGGCATATAAATGCAAGTTCTTTTCTTTCCTGGAGCTGGTTTAAATAGGTCAGGTCTAATTTACATGGCAGCCACTTGTGTGAACATTGAGATGGCATCCTGCTTTATATTAGATCTAGGGTGAATTGTGGAAAAAATGACACCTTACTGTCGATTGCCATCAGATCTTATTAATAGTGAATATCTACCTCTGGTGGTTTTCTTACATTGCCCCTCCTGTATCAGTTAACAATGAACATGCCTTCAGTCTCGTTGAATAACAAAAGCTGAGCCTTTCCAATCGGCATAATTTTAATACCACAGTAACCTGTTTAGCATCATTGTTCAAATAATGCTAACTGGAAAATCTAGGCTAAAATGTTTATCACACTGCTTTTCTATTTTTAATCTGTTGACAAAATGTTCGTGCCACTTTTGTTAGCTGGACTAAATTGATTATCACAATGGGAGAATTGTTTAGATGACTCCTTATCAGATGAGTTGGGTTAATATACCAATAGATTGATATTTTGCCACAGAAGATATGGAAAGTTGGAAAAGCCTTCTGTGAAGTAGCTTATTTTATGCATTATATTTTCTGTGGTGCGCCTGGCAAAACAAAGTAGTTTCAGTTTGAAATTGGTGTAGAATATATGGTATGGTGCAGACATGAACTCACTGGAATTGAAGTTCAGCAAGTAGTGTGAGACCACCTCAAAAGAAGTCGACTTTGTTTTGGCTTCACATTGACGATAGTAAAACTACAACCAATGCCAGACAAACACAATATGCTCCCATGCAGTTCATGGACCACCTGGAAAATGGGTAAAGGTCATTTTGTACCAACTATTCCAGCTTTTTGACTGATGAAAAATATTACCCTGCTTTGGGCATGATACATGGAGCTTGATCCCTATAGGATAGAGCTTTATTTCTGATGACCAGAGATTAATGTAGAGCATTCAGTATAACTGTTGCATCAGATCTCACTGGTCACTGCTGTTTAATGGCATTCCTATTTTATTGTGAATAAATTAGTTTACTATATTTGTTTAAAAATTTAACTCTTCCTTTGCTTACATTTTCAAGATCAGCATTCAAGAGTACACAGCGATTGAGTGCATTATTTTATCTCTGCATCCCACATACTGAGCATATAAGGAATTTAGTTTGTGCTACTGCATAGAAGAGGAATCTGTTTGGCCTGACACATGTTTGGTCATATTCTACCTATTTCACTGCAGGAATCATATTGCTAGTCTAGTGCAAGTCTCGTCTTACTTGTAACCCAATTCAGCCGTGCTTGATTTCACCATATTAGTGGATGATTTAGCAACTATTCAATCACTCAACACAACTGTATCTACAACATCTCTGCTATCATAATTCTACAAAGAACTTGAAGTGAACCATGACTTGAAGGAAAGTTGTCCAACTGCCAAGATTTTTGTGCGCTTGCAACGCCATGTTCCATTGATTCTTGCTTTACTGTACTGACTTCTCAGTTTTACCAGATACTTTTGGCATCCAGAATTTATTGGGATTGTTGTAAGCTATAGCCACTAATGAACTTCTAAAGTGCTTAATGTGGTAACCCATATTACAGGCAAAGCATCATTTCCACATTGCAGAACGATATTTATTGCCAATGCTGGAATAAGTCCGTTTCAATTTTTTCAAAAAACAAGAAATTTGAGAACCGAAAAGCAGTGAGATACAACATTTTCTGCAATTGGTGCTGAGAGCGATGCTGGAATTAACGGATATAATCCCAGTTTTTATTCACACCATGATGATTTTGAACAAGGTGATAACATCCCAACTAGAAACATCTCTCACACTCCAATGACTGACATTCGTTAGCCCTACATAGGCACTTTACTATCTACGCAGAGTGTCATTACTTTCCATATAGCAACCAGTGGCAATATTAACCTATTTTAACTTGTGCTAGGTTAAGGAGATGAACAATTCAGTAGTTACACACCAAAGTAGACAAATCCAATTAACTTTCTCATGGGCACGGCTGAGGGGGAATGAAAGTGCCCTGCATGCTTGCATTAATCCCCATTAAGATTTATCCCACTCGAAGGACAGAAAATCATTTGTGATTTTTGCATTTTAAAAATTCCACCTTTTTTGTTTATTTTCCATTTATCATGTGTTTCAGCAACACCGGTGACCATTGATACCAATATCCTATTGCTTCATTATTTTCTGCTAGGAAGAGATGCCACTCCAATAAAGACCATATTAGTCCCTTATTTGGGATATGTACATGCCAATTGTAGGCTTTTCAGTGAACACAGGGAAGTGATCAATTTCAACTTGTTAATTCAATAACAAGTGTTTACTAAGTTTTGTGAAGGAAAACCATCCTAGGGAAATGGGAAAATTTTTCACCTTTTGCACCTTGTTTCAGCATCAAGCACTCTGAGCTCTGGAGTAATGTGGATTATAGAATCATAGCTAGAAATTCCCCAGCCTGTCATTATTTGATAAATAACCTCATTTTTGTGAAGAAATAAGAATTAAAATGTTGCCATTTTTTTAATGGGGTAAATTTGGCCACAAAATATATCTGTTTTAAAAAAAAATAAAAAATGGCGTTGCACGAGGATTCGCAGCGGAAACTGCGATCCCGACAACTTTAGTCCGAGGCTATCAACGTCAAAAATACAGGCCCTGGGAGGGGAGAAAACACAAAATTGCAAAAAACAAAATATTAAAAATCACAACATTTATAAGACCCTTAACTAAGTAATCGCTGCAAAAGAATTAAAAAATGAAAACTTTAACTTACCATTTTTGCAGGTCTTCATACTTATCGACGTTTGAGACTACAACGCCTGCTTTATTCGTGCGTTTTTTTCACCCGAGAACGGGTGCCCCAAATTTAGGTGGTGCGTTTTTTTTTGCCGTTGCACCTTGGCAATCTGCTTTTTGGCGATATCTCGAAACCGCCATTCTTAACCTTTGGCCAATATTGTTGTTTTCCTTTAATGACAAAAAAGCACTTAATGTGAAAATATCACATTAAAACGTGCGTTAGGCTGACTAATTTCTAGCCCATAGAAATTTACGGCACAGAAGCAAGCCATTCAACCCATCGTGCCTGCCGACCCAAAAAAGAGCTATCCAGCCTAATCCCACTTTCCAGCTGTTGGTCCGTGGCCTTCAAGTGCACATCCAAGTACTTTTTAAATGTGCTGAGGGTTTCTGTCTCTATCACCCTTCCAGATCCCTACCACTCCCAGGGTGAGAAAAAAAGTTTTCCAACTCCCCTCTAATCCTTCCACCAATTACTTTAAATCTATGCCACCTGGTGATTGACCTCTCGGCTAGGGGAAATAGGTTCTTCCTAGCCACTCTATCTAGGCCCCTCATCATTTTATGGCCCAGAAATCCCAGTTTCTCCTTCCTGCGGGCATTCGACTAGATTCTAGAAAAAAGAAGCGCACTTATCTTATCCTGCTGTGCCCACGTGAGTTCCCGGTCCTGAAGCCTCCACTGACTGCCCACTGCAACGCGTGCACGTCGGGACGTGCACAGGGCTGGAGCTACAGTCACATGGCTCTGGGCAGCCAATCACGGTAAAGTATATACTCATTCATAATAATGGGAACTCTAAGTTGGAGTTCCTATTATTATGAATGAGAAACCCCCTCAAACACACACTAATAAAAAATATACTACATATTTAACATTAATTTAAATTAGTTATTTATGTATTAAAAAAAATCTTTTTTTTAAATTATGCTTTAAAATAAATTTAACGTAGTGGGCAGGGTTTTTAAAAATAAAATGTGTTTTTTAAATGTTATTGTTTTAAATGTGTTTTAAAACTCTTACGCCTGTAAAAGTAGGCTATATGCCTATTTGCCTGCTTTTATCAGGCATGAGTTTTGAGGACATTTGCTGGGCAAGATATGGATAAATACCGCAAATACTGCAAATGTCCTCCAGCTTGACAGATTGGAAAAGCCGGTTTTCAGCACATGCGCATTGTGCGCTGAAAACCAGCTTTTGCAATGCTTTCCCGGCTCCGTATACACTCCGTACGGACCAGGGGAGGCCGGGATTTCCAGGCCAATATACCTCCAATTAGATTGAAAGTTAAGCTTTCCTTTTATTACTTTGGCAAGGTGCCTGATCAACAAGCTTGAAAGATTATCCGAACCTACTGACATTTCAATTTGTGTCTGCAATTCATTTCCCCATGGTTTCTCAAAGTGAAACTGTTAGTTGGGTGCCAATTGGTGCTGAAGTAGGCATGGTTTAAGACTATAGGTTTGTGCCCACTAGAAATTGGGTTGAGTGCGCAAGCACGTTCCACTGAAACTTAATGAACAATGAAATCATACCTTTATCAGTTTGAGCTGCATGTCCGAGTTTATAAAGTCTATATTATAACCCACAGTGTTTTAATGGTTTTGTGCTTCCTAACTCAATGGGATCAATTTTAACATTTCGGCTGGAGTGGTAACAGCCTCAAAATGGGGTTGGCAGCCTTGGCACCCTGTTAACCCAATGAAGCGGCCAGTGACGTTGTGAAAGGGTTAGCACTGGGCACCCAAGTGCCTGTTTGTTTCAAGTGGTAGGCTCCTTTTTTTATATGCAGATTGGGGTCCAAGACCCCAGTTGCCATATTGGGTTGGAACTACTTGGGGCACGTGTGCACTCCAACCAGTTCCACGGGCGATGGAGCCAAAGAGTCCCAGGAAAGGCAAGTTGAAATGATTTCTCTGGGCTGCTCGGCCCCAGGAGTCTACTCCTCCACAATCGTGACACCCTCTCCCATACTTGCTTTGTTGTCGGCCGGGACTTCCAGACATTGCCCAGTCTTAATCCAGCGAGCTGCAGCAGGATGCCAGTTTGGCAGCCCACAACCTGCCAGCCCAATATAAATGATGCCAGAGCCTCAAGGCTGTGGCTGCCTTTACAAAGTCAATTTTTAGTCTCAATCAGCGCCAATAATTCAAGAATTGCTCATTAAATTTCAACCATACTTCATAAAAGATTGCCTCCTGTCAGTCGCTGGTCTAGCTGAAAATAAACAAGCCATGTATTAGATAAGTGTCTTGTGCCATAAGAGTAATAACTTCAAGATGCTTTTATATTTTAATCACATTTCTTGTACATTATCAGCAGACACTATAATCTTCCAAGCTGAATTGAACTAGTAGCCAGATATGCATACACAATCCCCTTTAAATACATTGAATTGCTTTATTAAATTTGAACTAAAATTATAAATAGGTTTTCCTTATTGGGCAATGGGATACTTTCAAAATTAATATTTTGGAATTTGTAAATGAATGTATAAAGCCTGTTTGTCACCTCAGTAGCATAAATATTGACTTTTAACCAAGCAACACTAAAAACTGTCAACATTTGCACCCACTGCATTCTTTCCAAAAGCCACTCCATCACATGATTTGGCAACCATTCCAGTCCATGTATCTGTTTTTGAACCATCTGAATTGAAATTGATGGGCAAGTGTTGCTACTGCCAAGTCTAATGCCATGCTGCCTAATTTCTCCAGTCATGTGCCTCTAACTTGTACGATATACCTCAGCATGCAGCAATGCGAAAGATCCCACATTTGTGAGGCAAACAAGTGTGAACCCAGCTTAATAGATGAAAGGTCATTAACCTAAAATGTTGGCTCAGATTTTCCTTACCTCGGCAGGTCCAGGGCGGGTGATGTCGCACCACTGCTGGCGCCATCCCTCTCTGGAAAACAATTTTACACTGGTGGGCTTGTTTAGCCCGCCCAGCGCATTTCCAGGCTCAATTAGTGGAAGCGGGACTGGTTACATCATTTTATGACGTGTCATCAGCCAGTTCCCTTAAAGGGTCCATGGCCAACTTTCTTTTGACAGTTGTACTGTCAGTGTTCTACAGCGTTGAAGTGCTGGAAACAATGACTGCAGAGGTATAGGGCTGCACCCAGGTCCTCCCCAAATGCCTCCCTCCAAATGCTCATAAGGGAGTCATAGCAGACAGGGAGGTCCGCTTCCCTTCTCATGGGTGGGCGAGACCTGCCGAGGAGACCAAGAGAGCCTGGTTGCACATTGCACAGGTGGCCACGCAGGGATGTCATCAGGAAGATCTGGATGCAATGGCACAAACCTTTCAATTATCTCAGTAGATCATGAAATGTTCGTACAACGCCACATTCTCCTTCATCCTGCTGTGCTATTCATCACCTCCTCATAACTCTGCCTTCCCTACCCTACTCCTACACATCCTTACTCACACCAACTTGCCTTGCACCTCAACCCATCCCTCTTTATACTGTCTCACCCATATGGCTGCGTTATGATGCTCCAGGTTGGACCATCCCACACCAAAACCACAAAGAATCCCTGCAATGTCTCTCTCTATATTATTACTTTCCCATCTCACTAGCCACCCCTCACTCTGCCTCATCCTAGTACAATCATACCAACTAACAACACACATGGATAAAACACCCAAGTGGTTACCCAATGTTCATGTAAAGTTTCTGTTAATCTGCTGTCAAATATTGAAACCTTTTATTTTCAACACTTTCTGTTCTTGGACAGATTGGTGTGCACCTTTTGGAAGTGGCTTAGTGAGTTGCAGTGAATGATGAGACATAATGCTATTTCCCCTCCCCCCCCGCCCCCAATCCTGCAATGGTGATGAGTGTGAAAGGAATGGCTTGGACATTGCAGGGATGCTTTATGGTGTTGGTATGGGATGGTGCCAAACTGGTGCATCATAACGCAACCATATGCACATACAGCGTCAAGTGAAGTAAATCTAGCCATGGTGAGGCCATCCCTGGCCTCTTGGGCAGCAATGTGCTTGGCTGTTGATGCCCTCTGTCCTGTGCAGCATCAGTTGATTGCAGAGAAGGTTGTTGGTGCTGCTGCTGTTGGGGCTGATCGTGGCCTGAATCTGAGTACCAAAGTGAGATAGTATAAAGGGCACCCATGTTGATGGAATAGATGGCAGATCAAGTAGAGATGACGCAAGCATTCTGTCAGTGGTGAGTTTTCTTCCAATGAGGTGACACTGGATTGAGAGTGGAAAGCTTGATGAATCTGTACTGGAAATGGATGGAGAAAAAGCTTGTGGCTAAGGAATGTGGTAATCTATCAGGTGGAAGCTTTTACTGTACATTTGAAGCTGTCAGGTAATCAGCTGGAGCAATGGCCAATGAACTCTCACGTCAGGTTGACCGACATAATCACTGAAGAGCGCCGTTCCTGTGGCCATGAAGTTAAAGTGAAAAGGTAAGGTAAAAAAGCCTGTTAATTGTCAACTAGACGTTAATGAGAGTAATTTGGTCGCCCGCCGCTGCCTGTCGGGTCTGATCAGCGCTGACAGACCCAGCATTGGGAAAAGCGGGTTAATGGCAAGGTCCCGATCCGCTGTCAAAAAAAACCCCTCACCCGACTACTATTGAGCCTCTCCCAGAAAATTCTGCCCCCAACTCTGTTTTCCTCTCTCCACAGATGCTGCCTGACCTGATGAGTATTTCCAGCATTTTCTCCTTTTTTAATTTCAGATTTCCAGCATTCACTGTACTTTGATTTTGTTATAGATTTTCATCTTTGAATTGCCCAGTTTTCTTTGCAGATATTCACCAACTCTAAAAAGCCACACCCTGCATAGACAGAATGTTATTCAAGTGGAATAAATCTGACGTCACTAAGTCAGCACAGTCAGATTTCTTGGAAATGTGTTCACCTCCATGCGTAGCACCCATTTGAAAGTAATGTTTTCCAGGTAGACTGGTCTGAACTTTTGGTTGCATTTCATAGCAGTGTAGCGTGACGAGCTCCGATGAGATCACTCGGCTACCATGCCAGATTGCCCCGCAACACTGACCTTTGCAGCAATAGTTCATCTCTCTCCAGTATTTTCAGCAGTCCTCTAAATGGAACACTAGCAACTAACAAGTGCAATGCTGAAAATAAGAACATAAGAAATAGGAGCAGGAGTAGACCATTTGGGCCCTCGAGCCTGCTCCGCCATTCAATAAGACCATGGCTGTTCTGATCTTGGCCTCAACTCCACTTCCCTGCTGGCCCCCCATAACCCTTGACTCCCTTATCATTCAAAAGTCTGTCTATCTCCGCCTTAAACATATTCAATGACCCAGCCTCCACAGCTCTCTGGGGTAGATAATTCCAAAGATTCACAACCCTCTGAGAAGAAATTCCTCTTCATTTTTGTTTCAAATATGTGACCCTTTATTCTGAAACTATGGCCCCTAGTTTTAGATTCCCCCACGAGGGGAAACATCCTCTCTGCATCTACCCTGTCAAGCCTCCTCAGAATCTTATACGTTTCAATAAGATCACCTCTCATTCTTCTAAACTCCAATGCATTTAGGCCCAACCTGCTCAACCTTTCTTCATAAGACAATTTCTTCATCTCAGGAATCAACCTAGTGAACCTTCTTGAACTGCTTCCAATGCAAGTATATCCTGCCTTAAGACCAAAACTGTACACAATACTCCAGGTGTGGTTTCACCAACACCCTGTACAGTTGTAGCAGGACTTTCCTACTTATATACTCCATCTCCCTTACAATAAAGGCCAGGATTCCATTTGCCTTCCTAATTACTTGCTGTACCTGCATCCTCACCTTTTGTTTCATTTACAAAGACCTCCAGATCCCTCTGTAGCACAGCATTTTGTAATTTCTTCCCATTTAAATAATTTGCTTTTTTATTTTTCCTACCAAAGTGGATAACCTCACATTTTCCCACATTATACTCCATTTGCCAAATTTTTGCCCACTCAATTAGCCTATCTATGGGCCCAATATTGACCATGACTTGCTCCAATTTTTTTGGAGTAGTTGGTTTTTCAGACGTAAGTTTAAAAAAAAAAAATGGCATTTTCCCCAATAAGCTTGTTCCAGAGTAACTCAGTTAGGTATGTTTTTTTTTTAAGGAGTCGTTCCCTGCCATTTATGTCACTTTGGCCAGCTAAAACTTACTCCAAATCGACCTAGGTCAGCGTATGTGGCCAGCTCTGAAAAACATTGCGGGCAGGTAAGTACATTTAAAGCACCACAATTCCGAGCTTCACACCATTTATTCTGATCTATCTTTCGTGGGTCCAAAGTGGATAATCTCAGCCAGGGGAAACAACTTTTAACATTTAATGAACTTAGCTTATAGTTTTTTAACTCATTACTTGATCTAGTTTAATTTATAAGTAGATTTAGGAAATATTTAAATATGTAACATGAACCACTACAAGTATTGAAGCCAAAAAACAGAACCTCCTTCCCTTCTGCACTGAATTCCCACTTACCAAATTCCCAACTTTTTCCCAAATTCCCAACTTTTATACTTTGTTTATGATGCATTCAGTTTCTGACAATTCTGAGTGACCCTGAATAAATACTGCAGGATATTCCCCACTCACCAGGCGAACATCGGGGCATTCCTTCAGCCAGGGATAGGGTACGATGAACATCGGGTCCTGCTCACAGCCCGCGGGACATGCTGGGTGGGTGAGGAGCATGCACACAGATTCCACTGCGCATGCGCGCAGCTGCCGGCAGTGTTTTCTGCGCTGGGCTGTTGCTCCGCCCCCCCCACTTCACTATCTATGCCACGCTGGGACACCGGAGGCTCAGCAGAGCGGGCAGAATGGGGTCACACTTTTTCGGCGCCGTTTCCAGCACACAAAATCGGCGCATTTAGGGTAAGTGCGCTGAAAAGAGGTTGGAGAAAATTGGGCGCTATGTCCCTTTACAGATTCTTTGCATCCTCCTCACAACTTGCTTTTCCACCTATCTTTGTATCATCAGCAAATTTGGCTGCATTACACTCAGTCTCCTCTTGATCCAAGTCATTAATATAGATTGTAAATAGTTCAGGTGCCAGTACTGGTCCCTGTGCCACCACGCTAGTTATGGTTTGCCAACATGAAAATGACCTATTTATCCTGACTTGCTGTTTTCTATTAGACAATCCTCTATCCATGCCTTCTGGAAATCCAAATATATGACATCTACTGGTTCCCCCATATCCACCCTGCTCGTTATATCCTCAAAGAACTCCAGCAAATTTGTCAAACATGATTTCCTTTTCATAAAACCATGCTGACTCTGCTTGACTGTATTATGATTTTCTAAATGTCCTGCTACTACTTCCTTAATAATGGACTCCAGCATTTTCCCACTGACAGATGGGAGCGTTGCACTGTTGGAGGTGCTGTCTTTCAGATGAGACAATAAACCAAAGTCCCATCTGCTCTCTGAAGTGGACGTAAAAGGTCCCATGGCACTATTTTGAAGAAAAGGGGAGTTATCCCTGGTGTCCTAGCCAATATATATCCCTCAATCTACATAACAAAAACAGATTATCTGGTCATTATCACACTGCTGTTTATGGGCACGTGCTTGTGCACAAATTGACTGCCCATTTCCTACATGACAACAGTGACTACACACCAAAAGTACTTCATAGGCTGTAAAGCGTTTTGAGATATAAATGCAAGTCTTTCTTTTTAACATCAAACCTTGCCTATCATGTCAGTTTCTCTTACTCATATTCCATTTTTCATCTTTCCATTTTGGAACTATTTTATTCACATTTTGTATTTTGAAAGCCTTTTTAGGGGCTGGCTGAGCTGACCTTTGTATATCACCTTATACCTTTCCCCTCAAAGTTTGATAGATTTTTGGATATTAAGGGAAATGGGGATAGTGCAAGAAAGTGGAGTTGAGGTAGAAGAGCAACATCATCGTAGTAGGCGGTCCCTTGAACGGGGAAGACTTGCTTCCACATTAGTTCACAGATGTTTCAATGAAGGACCCAATGTTCCAGTCCTGAACTCCAATTGAGGGGGTGGAAGCTGCCTGAGCGTGGATTTTTTTAACATGTGGTGACCGTTGCACACCAGCCACCACACTGGCTTGACAATGCTTGGCCTTTATCCAGTGGCAAGGGTTAACCAAAAAAAGGGCGACTGGAGACAACGATGATCTTATTGAATGGCGGAGCAGGCTTGAGGGGCCGAATGGCCTACTCCTGCTCCTATTTCTTATGTTCTTGTGTAAAAGTTTTAGAACGACATCCTCATCTGTTAAAGCAATTTGCTGCTTTTACCAGTATTCAAGTCTGGCCAATGTCGCTCTACTTGTTGTTCCCTTCTCCCCTTGTTGTTTCAGTCAGTTCTATACAGAGGTTCACCTACTTTACCTTTCCAGCTCTGATGAAGGCTCGCTGTGACTGAAATGTTAATCTGTCTTCTCACTTTTTCCAGATTCTGCTGGGCTTGCTTTGTGCATCCAGCATTTTCTTATTTATTTGTAATGGAAACCATTCCGGTCTTAAACAATGGATGCACACAGAGCATTGAGATTCTTTCCCTGGGTTCCTGTTCACTATTCATGTGAGGGGCGAAAGCTTGAGAAGTTTTTTTTTTCACTACAGCTGAGAAGGTTAAGAGGTAGGTGACCTGAAAAGTTATGACATGAACAGTGACAGATTGTTTAGGGCACAAATTTAAGGTAGTCCCAGACAAATTAAAGGAGGTTACAAAAAACGGTGTGACACAATCAACTTCAATTTCAGATTTCTCCAATTTTATTAATAACCTTTCTGTCTATCGCCCACAGTCAAAATTACTTCAACAGAGTGCAGTGATATGAGACTTCCACCCACCCATCTGGCCATGCTGTGACCCTGTCTGAAAAAGGGATGGGCACCTGTGCCATTAGCAGCCCTTCTGGGATGCCCACCCCATGGAGCAAGTGGAATGGTGGCATGGTACTTGTGGGGCTGGGGCACAGGCCAATTTAAGGATTGTAGGAGCTCCTTCCCTGCTACTCCCTCACTAGTGAGCCCAATGTCCTAATGACAAATCAATCTCTCAACAGGGCAATGTGGGGCCCTGTATGGTGAATGCACCTGCTACATTAGTGTCAGCCGTGGCTCAGTTGGTAGCACCCTTGCCCCGCGTCAGAAGGTTGTGGGCTCAAATCCCACTTCAGGGGCCTAAGTACATAAATGTAAGCTGATACTGCAGAGCTGAGGGAATGCTGCACTGTCGGAGGTGCCGTCTTTCGGATGAGACATTAAACTGAGGCCCCATCTGTTCTCTCAGATGGGCAGAAAGGATGCTGTGGCACTATTTTGAAGAAGAGCAGAGGCGTTATCCTGGTGTCTTGGCCTATATTTATCTCTCAATCAACATAACAAAAAACACACATTATCTGGTCATTATCACATTGCTGTTTGTGGGAGCTTGCTGTGCGCAAATTGGTTGCCGCGTATACAACATTACAACAGTGACTACACTCCAAGGACACTGCTCTCTGGGGAGGTGTGATCGGCAGAGACAGGGTAGGGAAAACCAACTCCAGCAGTACCCTGCTCCTGACAAAATGTCTAGAACATGACTTTTTCATCACCAACACCTTGTTCCGCCAGAGGGACAAGTACAAGGCATCATGGCAACACCCTCGCTCCAAACACTGGCACCTGCTCGACAATGTCATTGTCCGAGCCAGGGATCGCAAGGATGTGCGCATCACCCGTGCCATGACAGAAGCCAACAACTGCTGGACGGACCACCGCCTAATCCGATCCATCATTGACATCAACATAGCCCCAAGGCGGTGACGGCAGCAGAAGCAGTGCCGCAAAAAGGTCAATTCCGGGGCTAAGAGAGCCCTATACAGTCAGCACCTCACTAAGCTGGCGTGCCTTGATGACCCCAAGACGCAGAATGCCCACAACACTTCGTCTGCCCCCCAGGCCTCAATAACCAGTGCCTGCGAAGAGACGCTTGGTCACTCAACCAGGAAACACCAGGACTGGTTTGATGAGAATGATCAGGAGATCCAAGAGCTAATCAATCGCAAGCACAGGGCATTTCTGAGCCTTAAATAACAACCGAACTGTGGAGCAGCAAGGCAGCATTACAGACGGCTTAAGGCCGAGGTCCAACAAAAAATTTGCGATCTAAAGAACTGATTGGCGGACCAATTGAACAAGTACTTTGGTTCGGTATTCATGAAGGAGGACACAAACAACCTTCCGGTTATAAAAGGGGTCGGGGGTTCTAGTAAGGAGGAGGAACTGAGGGAAATCCTTATTAGCCGGGAAATTGTGTTGGGGAAATTGATGGGATTGAAGGCCGATAAATCCCCAGGGCCTGATGGACTGCATCCCAGAGTACTTAAGGAGGTGGCCTTGGAAATAGTGGATGCATTGACAGTCATTTTCCAACATTCCATTGACTCTGGATTAGTTCCTATAGAGTGGAGGGTAGCCAATGTAACCCCACTTTTTAAAAAAGGAGGGAGAGAGAAAACAGGGAATTATAGACCGGTCAGCCTGACATCGGTAGTGGGTAAAATGATGGAATCAATTATTAAGGATGTCATAGCAGTGCATTTGGAAAGAGGTGACATGATAGGTCCAAGTCAGCATGGATTTGTGAAAGGGAAATCATGCTTGACAAATCTTCTGGAATTTTTTGAGGATGTAACTAGTAGAGTGGACGAGGGAGAACCAGTGGATGTGGTGTATTTGGACTTTCAAAAGGCTTTTGACAAGGTCCCGCACAAGAGATTGGTGTACAAAATCAAAGCACATTATATTGGGAGTAATGTACTAACGTGGATAGAGAACTGGTTGGCAGACAGGAAGCAGAGAGTCGGGATAAACGGGTCCTTTTCAGAATGGCAGGCAGTTACTCGTGGGGTGCCGCAGGACTCAGTGCTGGGACCCCAGCTCGTTACAATATATATTAACGATTTGGATGAAGGAATAGAGTGTGATATCTCCAAATTTGCGGATGACACTAAACTGGGTGGCGGTGTGAGCTGTGAGGAGGACGCTAAGAGGCTGCAGGGTGACTTGGACAGGTTAGGTGAGTGGGCAAATACATGGCAGATGCAGTATAATGTGGATAAATGTGAGGTTATCCATTTTGGGGGCAAAAACACGAAGGCAGAATATTATCTGAATGGCGGCAGACTAGAAAAAGGGGAGGTGTAACGAGACCTGGGTTTCATGGTTCATCAGTCACTGAAAGTAGGCACGCAGGAAAAGCAGGCGGTAAAGAAGGCAAATGGTATGTTGGCCTTCATAGCTAGGGGATTTGAATATCGGAGCAGGGAGGTCTTACTGCAGTTGTACAGGGCCTTGGTGAGGCCTCACCTGGAATATTGTGTTCAGTTTTGGTCTCCTAGTCTGAAGAAGGACGTTCTTGCGATTGAGGGAGTGCAGCGAAGGTTCACCAGACTGATTCCAGGGATGGCTGGGCTGTCATATGAGGAGAGACTGGATCAACTGGGCCTTTATTCACTGGCATTTAGAAGGATGAGATGGGATCTCATAGAAACATATAAGATTCTGACAGGACTAGACAGGTTAGATGTGGGAAAAATGTTCTTGATGTTGCGGAAGTCCAGAACCAGGGGACATAATCTTAGGATAAGGGGTAGGCCATTTAGGACTGAGATGAGGAGAAACTTCTTCACTCAGAGAATTGTTGACCTGTGGAATTCCCTGCCGCAGAGAGTTGTTGATGCCAGTTCATTGGGTATATTCAAGAGGGAGTTGGATATGGCCCTTACGGTTAAGGGGATCAAGGGGTATGGAGAGAAAAAAGGAAAGAGGTACTGAAGGAATGATCAGCCATGATCTTATTGAATGGCGGTGCAGGCTCGAAGGGCCAAATGGCCTACTCCTGCACGTATTTTCTATGTTTCTATCTTTCTATCCCACACCAAGACCACAAAGAATCCCTGCAATGTCTCTATATTATCACTTTCCCATCTCACTAACCACCCCTCACATTCCGCCTCACCCTAGTACAATCATACCAACTAACAACACACATGGGTAACCACTTGGGTGTTTTATCCAACGTTCATGTAAAGTTTCTGTTAATCTGCTATCAAATATTGAAACCTTTATTTTCAACACTTTCTGTTCTTGGACAGATTGGTGTGCATCTTTGGGAGTGGCTTAGTGTGTTGCAGTGAATGGTGAGACATAATGCTATATCCCCCAACCCCCCGCCCCACCCCCCCACCGGCAATGATGGTGAGTGTGAAAGGAATGGCTTGGACATTGCAGGGATGCTTTCTGGTGTTGGTATGGAAAGGTGCCAACCTGGTGCATCATAACGCAGCCATATGCACATATAACATCAGGTGAAGTAAATCTAGCCATGGTGAGGCCATCCCTATGCTTGGGTGCTGATGCCCTCTGTCCTGTGCAGCATCAATTGATTGCAGAGAAGGTTGGTGGTGCTGGTGGGGCTGATCGTGGTCTGAAGCTGAGTACCAAGGTGCGACAGTATAAAGGGCACCCATGTTGATGGAAGAGATGGCAGATGAAGTAGAGATGACAAAAGCATTCTGTCAATGGTGAGTGTTCTTCCAATGAGGTGACACCGGATCGAAAGTGGAAAGCCTGAAGATTCTGTGCTGGAAATGGACGGAGAAAATGTGGCTGAGGAATGTGATGATCTGTCAGGTGGGAGATTTTACTGTACTTGACAGCTTCAAATGTAATCAGCTGGAGCAATGGCCCCTGAACTTTCACCTCGGGTTGACCGACATGATCACTGAATAACGTGGTTCCTGTGGCCATGAAGTTAACATGAAAAGGTAAGTTTAAAAAAGCCTGTTAATGATCTGTCAACTAGACATTAATGAGATTAATTGGGTCGCCTACCGCTGCCTGTCGGGTCTGCTCAGCGCTGGCAGACCCAGCATTGGGAAAGGTGGGTTGACGGCAAGGTCCCAACCCGCCATCAAAAAAAACTCTCTCACCCAACCACTACTGACCCCACCCCAGAAAATTCTGCCCCCAACTTTGTTTTTCTCTTTCCACAGATGCTGCCTGCCTGATGAGTATTTCCAGTATTTTCTCTCTCTTTTTATTTCAGATTTTCAGCATCCACTGTATTTTGATTTTGTAGTAGATTTTCATCTTTGTTGAATTGCGCAATTTTCTTGGTAAATATTCACCAAGTCTGAAAAGCCACACCCTGCATAGGCAGAATGTTATTCAAGTGGAATACATCTGACGTCACTTAGTCAACACAGTCAGATTTCATGGAATTGTGTTCACCTCCGTGCATAACACCCATTTGAAAGTAATGTTTTCCAGATATAGACTGGTCTGATGTTTTGATTGCATTTCATAGCGGCGTAGTGTGATGAGCTCCGGTGAGATCACTCGGTTACCATGCCAGATTGCCCCTTGTAAGCGGTTTTGATCCTAGCCTAATTGCTAGACGGGCGATTCGAATCGCCCCCGCCTTACGAAAGTTCTAGACACGGGAATTATAATTCAGATTGTAAATGAAATGAGTCACGGACAGGAATGCTTCGGTGAAAAATCGTACTTATATTTATTTGGTCTAACATACACTGGCTAAAACATGCACTGCTAAATGAAATCACTGTCTGTGGAGAATAAAATCCAAGTTACAAACAGCATACATGCAGGACTGAAATGAGACCTAGTAACATACAGTAATTCCCTGGTGGATTCTAACTTCACCCCTACCAATGAATTGCCCAGTCGAAGCTTCCTCCCCGGAATAGCCCTGAAAAGCTTCCTTCTAAGAAAATCCTGAGCACTTAGTCTCACCCAGCTTGGGACACTTGCGATCATGCTCACCACTCCACACACAGTTGATTTCCTTGCTCAGTTTAGCTGTGGGAAGTCACTGCCTGATCTTCAGTCTCGGTGGCTTCTTCTGCGATAGTGCGACCCCTTCCTCTGGTACATCGATTTTGGTGGAGCGAGAGGGAGAGAGGGCCCTCTCTAGATACAAGCTGCAAGCTCCAAGCTTCACTCCAAGCTCCAAGCTAAAAATAAAGTGGAAAAGACCCTGTCTGTATGGTAGTCTTGTTACCCCTATCTTTCCCGCCAAGCTTTAAAATCCATTTGTTTCTAAGCACGGGTACTTAGTCAGTGATGGCCATCCAACCCATATGGATTGGGCTGATGGCCCTTAATTTGGGCATCTCTCTGAATCTTTGTGTTGGGAAACACCCGGCTCCTCCTTGGCTGGCCAGGCTAGTGGGTTCATTGTTCTGTTTTTCCTTCTGAGATGGGGGTGAGAATTGTTTTTGCATATTACAGTGGCTTTGTCAATGGCCCCTCCCCCTCCCCCTTTCTGCCCGACAGCTCTTTTGTCAATATTTGTGGCCCTCTTCCTTTAGCTGTGACTGGTGAGCAAACCTGTTCTGGATGACTGACAGTTCTTTTGTCATAGCTAACTGCAGCAAAGGTTCGCCAGACTAATTCCCGGGATGGCAGGACTGACATATGAGGAGAGACTGGATTGACTGGGCCTGTATTCACTGGAGCTTAGAAGAATGAGAGGGAATCTCATAGAAACATAATATTCTGACGGGACTGGACAGATTAGATGCAGGAAGAATGTTCCCGATGTTGGGGACGTCCAGAACCAGGGGTCACAGTCTAAGGGTAAGGGGTAAGCCATTTAGGACCGAGATGAGGAGAAACTTCTTCTCTCAAAGTTGTTAACTTGTGTGATTCTCTACCGCAGAGAGTTGTTGATGCCAGTTCATTATATATATTCAAGAGGGAGTTAGATATGGCCCTTATGGCTAAAGGGATCAAGGGATATGAAGAGAAAGCAGGAAAGGGGTACTGAGGGGAATGATCAGCCATGATATTGAATGGTGGTGCAGGCTCAAAGGGCTGAACGGCCTACTGCTGCAACTATTTTCTATGTTTCTATGCAGTCTCTGGAGTTTTAACAAAACCAGCTTTTTCACATATCTGCGCAGGGTGACCCCATAAAATCCACAAAATATTCGACTGAGTCCATTCTTTAAACAGAAACTTTGCGATCTCTTCAGTCCCCCGTTTGATGCTTTTTCTTTCCATAAAGCATCACTCGACGAGAGAGCAAAGGCCAAAGTCTCCCTCAAGTGAAGCTGTTCCCCTGATTTTAAGTTTTAAAACCCCAGAACTGTACCCCTTACTGCGTGTCACAGTTCCCTTCTACAGAGTCAAGACATCAGTGAAAATAGCTTCTTAACACACGATTGGGTTCCACTCCATGAGACATTACAAAAGAAACACCGCACACATCGCACCGTACAGCATTGACAGGTGGTAACACATTACAAAAATAACAACAGCGCACATCGCGAAATACAGAGCTTGAAACTCTAACCAGAATATACAATACACTCGCTTACAAAACTTTGGTACATTACAAGTTTTAGCAGGGAGAACCCATCATCAACATAAATCAATTACACCTCTCCGGGTCGACTAACACCCCTTGCCACTGCACTCGGAGTATCTGGCTCCGTCGCCTGCTGCTGTTGTAAAACAAGTACCCTACAAGCATCAATTGTATGATGACTAATGTATGGGAACAGACGTGGATCCAGGCATGAATCTCTACACTCAGACCGATGTCCCACCACGGTGGCAAGACAATCCCCTTCATCTCCTCCTCCAGTTCTACTGTCTTTTGCTCTAAAGTGTAAAAATGTTTCTGGGAGAGCTCGACGGCCTTTATTAACTCAGTGAGGTGTTCTGGCAGAAAAGGGATCGGGTACCTGAAATGCTCCACATAGCCCTGGAGATGCGTGAAGGTGTTCACAGTGAGGTGAATGGTCGAGGGTTCGGGGATGGGAGTAATTCACTCTTGTGCCACTTGAACCTCAGCCTTGGGTTTGAAAGAAAAACTGCTGTTGCTCACCAAACATCACATATCCTGGCTGTACCGGTAGCGGAGTGCACTTGTGGTGACACAGTATGTTCCACTCCCCACGTATGCTACCTGTGGAGGTAAGTGATCTGGTGCTATCACTTCCATGGTGCAATTGATAGGTTCCGCGCCTGCAGAAGCAAACTCGCATTCTGATCGGGCAAAAGCAATCAAGTGCTGGGGACACAGTATTACGTGTGCACCCCGGCTCTGGCATCCGGAGAGGTCAGTGCCTGTCATAGCATGCTCCCACTTTATGACATATGGCAGGACCGCTTTAAAACGAACATGCACTCTTCCATGAAAGACCCCGATATTCTCAACCCTGTATACCGATACTGGCTGGGCTGACCTGCCCATTACCGGCATCCTTTCTACAATTCCCATCACTGTATGGTTGGACCGCCCGCAATCTACAGGGATAGGGTAGGCTTCAGGGGCTAGACGAAGCTGGCTCGGCTCAACAAATTGCTATACGGGTGCTGCGCGGCGAGATGCTTGTTGCTTATCCATGAAGGGACGTGACCTTGCCTCAGGTCCTCCAGGTTGCTGCAGCCCTCGCCCAGCAACCATGCTCCGTACAGCATGCACACCTCATTTTGTGCTACCTGCTCCGAGGCCTTCCTGTCCTCCCGTATCAAATCATTAACAATTTTAGCGTGCCTCTCCAGCTCCGCAATTACCTCCTTTAAATGAACGGTCATTGCCTGGTCCTCATGAAGCTCTGAACCCACCACTGTGTTCTCTTCCCTTAGAATCTCACACAGTTGTTTTTTTAACCCAGTGATCTGCATCTGGAGTTGTACATCATCCATACTATTAACAATACCCTTTCCTATACTGAACGCTGTGGCTACATCATTCCAGGACCCTCTTCTCTGCCTCCCGGACCCCACACTATTCCCAATATTCAGATCATAAAGCTGTTCTCTATCTACATTTCCATAGTCCATGTCATGTATTCAACCAGCATTGTAACCCATGTATAATCTGACTTAAGGTGTACACTGTGAGAACAATGACCACTAGGTGGGAGACACTCCTAACCTGGACCTTCAGGTACAAAAGGGGAAGCTCCACCCACCTTCATCCCTTGAGTGCTAAGGAATAAAGGACAGGTCACAGACTGACCTTCTCTCAAGCATGGGCCTCGTGTGCATTTATACTGTATAGTAAGGACCTATCAGTCCAGTTCATAAAATTCCTGAAATATCACTTTTAACAGAGCTTCATAAAGCTTCTCCATCTTCTTCGGGCACCACACAGGCAGATGGACTTCAGTCAGGTTCAGGATCACGGATGCCAAGGAGTAGTGCATGTTCAGGAAGAAAACTTTGACAGTAGGGATTAACACCAACCCATTCCCCGGACCCATGGTGGTGGTGGGACACCTATCTACAGTCGTCTGTACGGGGGCTTCCTGGTGTATGAGACGAGCTCTGTGGCGTTGATGGTGTTCGGGGGATTTGGGATCACACAGACATTGGGACTCAAACCCACACAGACAAACAATGTGCACTGGGCCTCGAACCCATACAGACAAAACATTGGGCCTCAAGCCCACACAGACGAGACATTGGGCCTCAAGCCCACACAGACCCTGGGCCTCAAACCCATGCAGACAAGACATTGGGCCTCGAACCCACACAGACGATGGACCTCAAACCCATGCAGACAAGACATGACATGGATCCCTTGTTTCTCCTTCCACCACTTTTCCCAACACAATCTCGTATCTTTGGCTCAATTCTCTCCTACTAAGACAAAAAAAGAAAGAAAAATCTTTTGCTCTGTTGGGACCGCCCCCTCACAAGTCCTTCTCCAGTTATTCATATTTTTTCATCTTTCAATCAATTTAGCTAAGTCAAATGTCCAGCCTTTGTGATCTAAATTATTGGAGTTCACACAGCACTGTCCCATGTAGGTTCAAGTTCAGCTACACTTTGAGGTTATTTCCATATAAATCAATTACACCTCTCTGGTAATTGCCTGCTTGAAAGAAAAAGAAAAGAACATCCATTGTGGCTTTTCTGTCCACCCAATGGGTTAATTCATCAAGCTGATTTTCCCTTACTGTTACTGAGGGAAAACATCCACTCAAAATATAACTTAAAATATAACTTCAAAATTTTACAAATGCTCGGAATAACTCTTGACAAGGTGTTGCTTTTCTGCTTGTACAGAGTGTTACCTTTTTCTTTAGTACGACAAACACACATAATAATGCGTGGTACCACGCATACCAATAGCTTACACATTACAATGGTTCTCTCTTTCATACATAATAGCAGCACAACGCCTTTTCTCCACTGATCACATTCTTGAGTTGGTCGAAAAAAAATTATTTTAAATATATGTGATTGCTTCATGTCCGGAACTAGATGTTTTTCACACAATTTAAACCAACCAAAATTCCACCATGGCCATAATGAAAGTTTGGTTTTCCCAGGTTAATTAACCTCAATTCCAAATTAATTCAAACCAATTTCAAACTAACCAGTGCCAGTTGAAAAAAACTATACAGACACACACACACACACACACACACTTAAAGACAAGTTACAAACCAACCACATGCTTTTAACTTTACCATTCACGCTGAAACATCAGAGGTTTTTAGTCCAGTATTCCTCCACCCGTGCCCATAACCTGCTGTAATGCTGCCACTAAAATTTGTACTGGGTTGTCGGCTGCCTTCCTGTGGCTCTGTTTTGCCTCAGCACCCTCGTAACCTGGCTTCCCTCCTTTAGGGAGCCTACAATCCCGGCTCCAGTGTCCCAATTTCCCAAAGTTATAACAATCCTGGGACTGACCCGCATTACCTTCCTCTTGTCTCCATTCTTTCTTTTGCCTAACCTCTCCTTTAACTTTGTACACCTTGCTCCCTACTACAGCCCCTGCATCTGACTGTGCCTCAGACTCCCTGAGCTCTGCCTCTAACTTACCATCCTGTTCATCTAGCAGTTGGACTTGTCTTTGTAGACAGACGAGTCATATCGCCTTTTCAATGCTGCGCCTATGCTCCTTGCCCTTCGTCGATTCTGCCACTGCGTCCACTGGACGCTCAGCACGCAATAGGCCTAGAACCCATTTCTTAGTGATGTTAACCTTCTTAAATACATATGAAGAAATCCCTTCCTCCATTTGGGATCTTTCGCCAGAAGCGCTGTCCATAACTGATTTACACTCCTTGAACCCATGTCCTGCCGCGGTTACCAAAGATGTAACCGTTTTTGATCCTAGCCTAATTGCTAGACGGACGGTTCGAATCGCCCCCTCCTTACGAAAGTTCTAGACACGGGAATTATTATTCAGAGTGTAAATGAAATGAGTCACAGACAGGAATGATTCGGTGAAAAATCATACTTATATTTATTTGTTCAAACATACACTGGCTAAAACATGCACTACTAAACAAAATCACTGTCTCTGTGGAGAATAAAATCCAGGTTACAAACAACATACATACAGTACAGAAATGAGACCTAGTAACATACAGTAATTCCCTGGTGGATTCTAACTTCACCCCTACCAATGAATTGCCCAGTCGAAACTTCGTCCCCGGAATAGCCCTGAAGAGCGTCACTTCTGAGAAAACCCTGAGCCCTTAGTCTCACCCAACTTGGGACACTCGTGATCATGCTCACCGCTCCACACACAGTTGGTTTTCTCGATCAGCTCAGCTGTGAGAAATCACTGCCTAGTCTTCAGTCTCGGTGGCTTCTTCTGCGGAACTGCGGCCCCTTCCTCTGGTACATCGATCTTGGTGGAGAGAGAGGGCTCTCTCTAGATACAAGCTGCAAGCTGCAAGCTCCAAGCTTCACTCCAAGTTCCAAGCTAAAAATAAAGTGGAAAAGACCCTGTCTGTATGGTAGTCTTGTTACCCCTATCTTTCCCACCAATCTTTAAAATCCATTTGTTTCTAAGCACGGGTACTTAGTCAGTGATGGTCATCCAACCCATATGGATTGGGCTGATGGCCCTTAATTTGGGCATCTCTCTGAATCTTTGTGTTGGGAAACACCCGGCTCCTCCTTGGCTGGCCAGGCTAGTGGGTTCATTGTTCTGTTTTTCCTTCTGAGATGGGGGTGAGAATTGTTTTTGCATATTAGAGTGGCTTTGTCAATGGCCCCTCCCCCTTCCTGGCCAACAGCTCTTTTGTCAATATTCGTGGCCCCCTTCCTTTATGATATAATATGGTAGAATTCTTCATTAAAATGGAGTGACACTGTTAATTCAGAGACTAGGGTCCTGAACTTAAGGAAAGGTAACTTAGATGGTATGAGACGTGAATTGGCTAGAATAGACTGGCAAATGATACTTAAAGGGTTGCCGGTGGATAGGCAATGGCAAACATTTAAAGATCACATGGATGAACTTCAACAATTGTACATCCCTGTCTGGAGTATAAACAAAATGGGGGAGGTGGCTCAACCATGGCTAACAAGGGAATTTCGGAATAGTGTTAAATCCAAGGAAGAGGCATATAAATTGGCCAGAAAAAGGAGCAAACCTGAGGACTGGGAGAAATTGAGAATTCAGCAGAGGAAGATAAAGGGTTTAATTAGGAGGGGGAAAATAAGAGTATGAGAGGAAGCTAGCTGGGAACATAAAAACTGACTGCAAAAGCTTCTATAGATATGTGAAGAGAAAAAGATTAGTGAAGACAAACGTAGGTCCCTTGCAGTCAGAATCAGGTGAATTTATAATGGGGAACAAAGAAATGGCAGACCAGTTGAACAAATACTTTGGTTCTGTCTTCACGAAGGAAAACACAAATAACCTTCTGGAAATACTAGGGGTTCGAGAGTTCAGTGAGAAGGAGGAACTGAAGGAAATACTTAATTGGTTGCCCAATGCATCGCTGAGGCTCGGGAGTTCATGGTGAGTCGGAGAAGCTCAGGAGGTGCGTTGGCGAGGCCTATAAATAGGCCCAATGCGTCGTTGAGGCTCGGGAGTTCGTGGTGAGTTGAAGAGGCTCGGGAGGTGTGTCGGAGAGGCCTATAAATAGGCCCAATGCGTCGCTGAGGCTCGGGAGTTCGTGGTGAGTCAGAGAGGCTCGGGAGGTGCATCAGAGAGGCCTATAAAAAGGCCCAACGCGTTGCTGAGGCTTGGGAGTTCGTGGTGAGTCGGAGAGGCTCAGGAGGTGTGTTGGAGAGGTCTATAAATAGGCCCAATGCATCGCTGAGGCTCGGGTGTTCGTGGTGAGTCGGAGAGGCTCGGGAGGTGTGTTGGAGGGACCTATAGAAAAGCCCAACGCGTCGCTGAGGCTTGGGAGCTCGTGGCTGAGGCTCGGGAGTTCGTGGTGAGTCGGAGAGGCTCGGGAGGTGTGTCGGAGAGGCCTATAAATAGGCCCCTTGCATCGCTGAGGCTCGGGAGTTCGTGGTGAGTCGGATAGGCTCGGGAGGTGTGTCGGAGAGGCCTATAGAAAGGCCCAACGCGTCGCTGAGGCTCGGGAGTACGTAGTGAGTCGGAGAGGCTCGGGAGGTGTGTCGGAGAGGCCTATAAATAGGCCCCTTGCGTCGCTGAGGCTCGGGAGTTCGTGGTGAGTCGGAGAGGCTCGGGAGGTGTGTCGGAGAGGCCTATAGAAAGGCCCAACGCGTCGCTGAGGCTCGGGAGTACGTAGTGAGTCGGAGAGGCTCGGGAGGTGTGTCGGAGAGGCCTATAGAAAGGCCCAACGCGTCGCTGAGGCTCGGGAGTTCGTGGTGAGTCGGAGAGGCTCGGGAGGTGTGTCGGAGAGGCCTATAAATAGGCCCCTTGCGTCGCTGAGGCTCGGGAGTTCGTGGTGAGTCGGAGAGGCTCGGGAGGTGTGTCGGAGAGGCCTATAGAAAGGCCCAACGCGTCGCTGAGGCTCGGGAGTTCGTGGTGAGTCGGAGAGGCTCGGGAGGTGTGTCGGAGAGGCCTATAAATAGGCCCCTTGCGTCGCTGAGGCTCGGGAGTTCGTGGTGAGTCGGAGAGGCTCGGGAGGTGTGTCGGAGAGGCGTGCTTGTGCAGCTACAGAGAGAAGGCAAAAAAGAAGTAGAAAGAAATCGAAAGGTGACATCACAGCCAAGGGGGTAAGTGATTGGCTAGTGATTGGTATGAAGTTTTTCTTTTTCTTTCTTTATCAGTAAGTAACCTTCAGCATTGTTGTTGCCCAATTAAGTTAATCCAAGGGTTAAGTCATGGCAGGAGAGCTCGGACACGTGTTATGCTCCTCCTGTACTATGTGGGAACTCAGGGACGCTTCCAGTGTCACTGATGACTACATCTGCGGGAAGTGCATCCGCCTGCAGATCCTGACAAACCGCACTGTGGCACTGGAGCTGTGGGTGGATGAACTCTGGAGCATCCACGATGCGGAGAATGACGTGAATAGCACGTTTAGCGAGTTGGTCACACCGCAGGTAAAGGGTACACAGCCAGATAAGGAACAGGTGACCAACAAGAAGAGCAGTGCAAGGAAGGTAGTGCAGCAGTCCCCTACGGTCATCCCCCTGCAAAACAGATACACCGCTTTGGGTACTGTTGAGGGGGATGACTCATCAGGGGAAAGCAGCAGCTGCCAAGTTCATGGCACCATGGGTGGTTCTGCTGCACAGGAGGGCAGGAAAAAGAGTGGGAGAGCGATAGTGATAGGGGATTCAATTGTAAGGGGAATAGATAGGCGTTTCTGCGGCCGCAACTGAGACTCCAGGATGGTATGTTGCCTCTCTGGTGCAAGGGTCAAGGATGTCTCGGAGCGGGTACAGGACATTCTGAAAAGGGGTGAACAGCCAGTTGTCGTGGTGCATATAGGTACCAACGATATAGGTAAAAAACAGGATGCGGTCCTACGAGATGAATTTAGGGAGCTAGGAGCTAAATTAGAAAGTAGGACCTCAAAAGTAATAATCTCAGGATTGCTACCAGTGCCACAAACTAGTCAAAGTAGGAATCTCAGGATAGCTCAGATGAATACGTGGCTTGAGGATTGGTGCAGAAGGGAGGGATTCAAATTCCTGGGGCATTGGAACTGGTTCTGGGGGAGGTGGGACCAGTACAAACCGGAAATCTGCACCTGGGCAGGACCGGAACCAATGTCCTAGGGGGAGTGTTTGCTCGTGCTGTTGGGGAGGAGTTAAACTAATATGGCAGGGGGATGGGAACCTATGCAGGGAGGCAGAGAGAAATAAAAGGGAGACAGAGGCAAAAGATAGAAAGAAGAATAGTAAAACTGGAGGGCAGAGAAACCCAAGGCAAAAAACAAAAAAGGGCCACATTACAGCAAAATTCTAAAGGGGCAAAGTGTGTTAAAAAGACAAGCTCTGTGCCTCAATGCGAGGAGTATTCGGAATAAGATGGACGAGTTAACTGCACAGATAGCAGTTAATGGATATGATGTAATTGGCATCACAGAGACATGGCTCCAGGGTGACCAAGGCTGGGAACTCAACATCCAGGGGTATTCAACATTTAGGAAGGAAAGACAGAAAGGAAAAGGAGATGGGGTGGCGATGCTGGTTAAAGAGGAAATAAATGCAATAGTAAGGAAGGACATTGGCTTGGATGATGTGGAATCGGTATGGGTGGAGCTACGGATGCTCATGGGAGTTGTGTACAGGCCACCAAACAGTAGTAGTGAGGTTGGGGACAGCATCAAACAAGAAATAAGGGATGTGTGCAATAAAGGTACAGCAGTTATCATGGGCGACTTTAATTTACATATAGATTGGGTGAACTAAACTGGTAGCACTGCAGTGGAGGAGGATTTCCTGGAGTGTATTAGGGATGGTTTTCTTGACCAATATTTTGAGGAACCAACTAGAGAGCTGGCCATCCTAGACTGGGTGATGGGTAATGAGAAGGAACTAATTAGCAATCTTGTTGTGCGAGGCCCCTTGGGGGAGAGTGACCATAATATGGTAGAATTCTTTATTAAGATGGAGAGTGACACAGTTAATTCAGAAACTAGCGTCCTGAACTTAAGGAAAGCTCACTTCGACGGCATGAGGCGTGAATTGGCTAGAATTGGCTGGCAAATTATACTTAAAGGGTTGAAGGTGGATAAGCAATGGGAAATATTTAAAGATCACATGGATGAACTTCAACAATTGTACATCCCTGTCTGGAGCAAAAATAAAACAAGGAAGTTGGCTCAACCGTGGCTAACAAGGGAACTTAAGGATAGTGTTAGATCCAAGGAAGAGGCATATAAATTGTCCAGAAAGAGCAGCAAACCTGAGGACTGGGAGAAATTTAGGATTCAGCAGAGGAGGACAAAGGGTTTAATTAAGAGGGGGAAAATAGAGTACGAGAGGAAGCTGCAAAAGTTCTATAGATATGCGAAGAGAAAAAGATTAATGACGACAAACATAGGTCCCTTGCAGTCAGATTCAGGTGAATTTGGAATGGGGAACAAAGAAATGGCAGACCAATTGAACAAATACTTTGGTTCTGTCTTCACGAAGGAAGACACAAATAACCTTCCAGATGTACTAGGGGACCGAGGATCTAGTGAGAAGGAGGAAATGAAGGATATCCTTATAAAGCGGGAAATTGTGTTGGGGTAATTGATGGGATTGAAGGCTGATAAATCCCCAGGGCTTGATTGTCTATATTCCAGAGTACTTAAGGAAGTGGCCCTAGAAATAGTGGATGTATTGGTGATCATTTTCCAACAGTCTATCGACTCTGGATCAGTTCCTATGGACTGGAGGGTAGCTAATGTAACACCACTTTTTAAAAAAGGAGGAAGAGAGAAACCGGGTAATTATAGACCGGTTAGCCATCAGCAGTGGGGAAAATGTTGGAATCAATTATTAAGGATGAAATAGCAGCGCATTTGAAAAGCTGTGACAGGATCGGTCCAAGTCAGCATGGATTTATGAAAGGGATATCATGCTTGGCAAATCTTCTGGAATTTTTTGAGGATGTAACGAGTAGAGTAGACAAGGGAGAACCAATGGATGTGGTGTATTTGGATTTTCAAAAGGCTTTTGACAAGATCCCACATAAGAGATTGGTGTGCAAAACCAAAGCACATGGTATTGGGGGTAATGTATTGGCGTGGATAGAGAATTGGTTGGCAGACAGGAAACAGAGAGTCGGGATAAACGGGTCCTTTTCGGAATGGGAGGCAGTGACTAGTGCAGTGCCGCAGGGCTCAGTGCTGGGACCCCAGCTCTTTACAATATACATTAATGATCTGGATGAAGAAATTGAGTGTAATATCTCCAAGTTTGCAGACAACACTAAACTGGGTGGCGGTGTGAGTTGTGAGGAGGATGCTAAGAGGCTGCAGGGTGATTTGGACAGGTTAGGTGAGTGGGCAAATGCATGGCAGATGCAGTATAATGTGGATAAATGTTGAGGTTATCCACTTTGGTGGAAAAAACACGAAGGCAGAATATTATCTGAATGGCAGCAGATTAGGAAAAGGGGAGGTACAACGAGACCTGGGTGTCATGGTTCATCAGTCATTGAAAGTTGGCATGCAGGTATAGCAGGCGGTGAAGGCGGCAAATGACATGTTTGCCTTCATAGCTCGGGGATTTGAGTATAGGAGCAGGGAGGTCTTACTGAAATTGTACAGGGCCTTGGTGAGGCCTCACCTGGAATATTGTGTTCAGTTTTGGTCTCCTAATCTGAGGAAGGAAGTTCTCGCAATTGAGGGAGTGCAGCGAAGGTTCACCAGACTGATTCGCGGGATGACTGGACTGACATATGAGGAGAGATTAGGATCAACTGGGCCTTTATGCACTGGAGTTTAGAAGGATGAGAGGGATCTCATAGAAACATATAAGATTCTGACGGGACAAGACAGGTTAGATGCGGGAAGAATGTTCCCGATGTTGGGGAAGGCCAGAACCAGGGGACACAGTATTAGGATAAGGGGTAGGCCATTTAGGACATGATGAGGAGAAACTTCTTCACTCAGAGAGTTGTTAACCTGTGGTATTCCCTGCCGCTGAGAGTTGTTGTTGCCAGTTCATTGGATATATTCAAGAGGGAGTTAGATATGGCCCTTACAGCTAAAGGGATGAAGGAGTATGGAGAGAAAGCAGGAAAGGGGTACTGAGG
Source organism: Pristiophorus japonicus (assembly GCF_044704955.1). Taxonomy (NCBI): domain Eukaryota; kingdom Metazoa; phylum Chordata; class Chondrichthyes; family Pristiophoridae; genus Pristiophorus; species Pristiophorus japonicus. The sequence goes on from NC_091985.1 coordinate 141,448,428, forward strand.
GAATGATCAGCCATGATCTTATTGAATGGTGGTGCAGGTTCGATGGGCTGAATGGCCTACTCCTGAAACTATTTTCTATGTTTCTATGTTTCTAAATCGTTATTAGTTGAGAAATTGTGTTAGAGAAATTGAAGGCCGATAAATCCCCAGGGGCTGATAGTCTGCATCCCAGAGTACTTAAGGAAGTGGCTCTAGAAATAGTGGATGCCTTGATGATCATTTTCCAACAGTCTATCGACTCTGGATCAGTTCCTATGGACTGGAAGGTAGCTCATGTAACACCACTTTTTAAAAAAGGAGGGAGAGAGAAAACGTGTAATTATTGACCGGTTAGCCTGACATCAGTAGTGGGAAAAATGTTGGAATCAATTATTAAAGATGAAATAGCAGCGCATTTGGAAAGCAGTGACAGGATCGGTCCAAGTCAGCATGAAAGGAAAATCATGCTTGACAAATCTTCTCAAATTTTTTGAGGATGTGACGAGTAGAGTGGACAAGGGGGAACCAGTAGATGTGGTGTATTTGGATTTTCAAAAGGCTTCTGACAAGGTCCCACACAAGAGATTGGTATGCAAAATTAAAGCACATGTTATTGGGGGTAATGTACTGATGTGGATAGAGAACTGGTTGGCAGACAGGAAGCAGAGAGTCGGGATAAACGGGTCCTTTTCAGAATGGCAGGCAGTGACTAGTGGGGTGCTGCAGGGCTTAGTGCTGGGACCCCAGCTATTTACAATATACATCAATGATTTGGATGAAGGAATTGAGTGTAATATCTCCAAGTTTGTAGATGACACTAAGCTGGGTGGCAGTTTGAGCTGTGAGGAGGATGCTAAGAGGCTGCAGCGTGACTTGGACAGGTTAGGTGAATGGCAGAATGTGGATAAATGTGAGGTTATCCACTTTGGTGGCAAAAACACAAAGGCAGAATATTATCTGAATGGCGGCAGATTAGGAAAAGGGGAGCTGCAATGAGACTTGGGTGCCATGGTACATCAGTCATTGAAAGTTGGCATGGAGGTACAGCAGGCAGTGAAGAAGGCAAGTGGCATGTTGGCCTTCATAGCTTGGGGATTTGAGTATAGGAGCAGGGAGGTCTTACTGCATTTGTACAGGGCTTTGGTGAGGCCTCACCTGGAATATTGTGTTCAGTTTTGGTCTCCTAATCTGAGGAAGGACATTCTTGCTCTTGAGGGAGTGCAGCGAAGGTTCACCAGACTGATTCCCAGGATGGCAGGATGACATATGAGTAAAGACTGAATCGACTGGGCCTGTATTCACTGGAGTTTAAAAGGATGTGAGGGGATCTCATAGAAACATATCAAATTCTGACGGGACTGGACAGGTTAGATGCAGGAAGAATGTTCCCGATGTTGGGGAAGTCCAGAACCAGGGGACACAGTCTAAGGATAAAGGGTAAGCCATTTAGGACTGAGATGAGGAGAAACTTCTTCACTCAGAGAGTTGCTAACCTGTGGAATTCTCAACCGCAGAGAGTTGTTGATGCCAGTGCATTGGATATATTCAAGAGGGAGTTAGATATGGCCCTTACGGCGAAAGGGATCAAGGGTATGGAGAAAAAGCAGGAAAAGGGTACTGAGGTGAATGATCAGCCATGATCTTATTGAATGGTGGTGCAGGCTCGACTGGCCGAATGGCCTACTCCAGCACCTATTTTCTATGTTTCTATGTTTAGCTGTGACTGGTGGGTAAACCCCTTCTGGATGACCGACAATTCTTTTGTCACAGCTAACTGCCATGCGGTCTCTGGAGTTTTAACAAAACCAGCTTTTTCACATATCTGCGCAGGGTGACCCCATAAAATCCATGAAATATTCGACTGAGTCCGTTTTTTAAACAGAAACTTTGCGATCTCTTCACCCTCTTCCTCAATACTAGCAGCAATAGTTCATCTCTCTCCTGTATTTTCAGCAGCCCTCTAAATGGAACACTAGCAACTAACAAGTGCAATGCTGAAAATAAGAACATAAGAAATAGGAGCAGGAGTAGGCCATTTGGGCCTTCGAGCCTGCTCCGCCATTCAATAAGACCATGGCTGATCTGATCTTGGCCTCAACTCCACTTCCCTGCTGGCTCCCCATAACCTTTCACTCCCTTATCATTCAAAAACCTGTCTATCTCCGCCTTTAACATATTCAATGACCCAGCCTCCACAGTTCTCTGGGGTAGAGAATTCCAAAGATTCACAACCCTCTGAGAAGAAATTCCTCCTCATTTTCGTTTAAAATATGTGACCCTTTATTCTGAAACTATGGCCCCTAGTTCTTGATTCCCCCACGAGGGGAAACATCCTCTCTGCATCTACCCTGTCAAGCCCCCTCAGAATCTTATACATTTCAATAAGATCACCTCTCATTCTTCTAAGCTCCAATGTGCATAACCTGCTCAACCTCTCTTCATAAGACAACTCCTTCATCTCACGAATCAACCTCGTCAACCTTCCCTGAACTGCCTCCAATGCAAGTATATCCCTCCTTAAATAAGACCAAAACTGTACACAATACTCCAGGTGTGGTCTCACCAACACCCCGTACAGTTGTAGCAGGACTTCCCTACTTTTATACTCCATCCCCCTTGCAATAAAGGCCAACATTACATTTGCCTTCCTAATTACTTGCTGTACCTGCATCCTCACCTTTTGTGTTTCATGTACAAGAACCCCCAGATCCCTCTGTACCACAGCATTTTGTAATTTCTCCCCATTTAAATAATTTGCTTTTTTATTTTTCCTACCAAAGTGGATAACCTCACATTTCCCACATTATACTCCATCTGCCAAAGTTTTGCCCACTCACTTAGCCTATCTATATCCTTTTGCAGAATCTTTGCATCCACCTCACAAACTTGCTTTCCCACATATCTTTGTATCATCAGCAAATACGGCTACGTAACACTCAGTCCCTTCATCCAAGTCATAAATATAGATTGTAAATAGTTGAGGCCCCAGCACTGATCCCTGTGGCACTCCAATAGTTATGGTTTGCCAACATGAAAATGACCCATTTATCCCGACTCTGTTTTCTGTTAATTAGATAATCCTCTATCCATGCCTTCTGGAATCCAAATACACAACATCTACTGGTTCCTCCTTATCCACCCTACTCATTACATCCTCAAAGAACTCCAGCAAATTTGTCAAACATGATTTCCCTTTCATAAAACCATACTGACTCTGCTTGATTATATTATGATTTTCGAAATGTCCTGCTACTACTTCCTTAATAATGGACTCCAGCATTTTCCCAATGACAGATGGGAGCGTTGCACTGTTGGAGTTGTCGTCTTTTGGATGAGACAATAAATCGAAGTCCTGTCTGCTCTCTGAAGTGGATGTAAAAGATCCCATGGCACTACTTTGAAGAAGAGCAGGGGAGTTATCCCTGGTGTCCTGGCCAATATATGTCCCTCAATCTTCATAACAAACACAGATTATCTGGTCATTATCACATTGCTGTTTGTGGGCACGTGCTTGTGCGCAAATTGACTGCCCGTTTCCTACGTTACAATAGTGACTACACACCAAAAGTACTTCATTGGCTGTAAAGTGTGAGACGTCCGGTGGTCGTGAAAGGCTATATATATATACATCAAACCTTGCCTATCATGTCAGTTTCTCTTATTCATATTCCATTCTTCATCTTTCCATTTTGGAACAATTTTATTTACATTTTGTATTTTAAAAGCCTTTTCAGGGGCTGGCTGAGCTGACCTTTGTATATCACCTCAAAGATCGATAGATTTTTGGATATTAAGGGAAATGGGAATAGTCCAGGAAAGTGGAGTTGAGGTAGAAGATCAAGAATGGCTGAGCAGGCTTGAGGGGTCGAATGGCCTACTCCTGCTCCTATTTCTTATGTTCTTGTTGTGTTAAAGTTTTAGAACAACATCCTCATCTGTTAAAGCAATTTGCTGCTTTTACCAGTATTCAAGTCTGGCCAATGTCCCTCTACTTGTTGTTCCCTTCTCCCCTTGTTGTTTCAGTCAGTTCTATACAGAGGCTCACCTACTTTACCTTTCCAGCTCTGATGAAGGCTCGCTGTGACTGAAATGTTAATCTATCTTCTCACTTTTTCCAGACCTGCTTTATGCATCCAGCATTTTCTTTTTTATTTGTAATGGAAACCATTCCGGTCTTAAACAATGGATGCACACAGAGCATTGAGATTCTTTCCCTGGGTTCCTGTTCACTATTCACTATAAGTGAGGGGCGAAAGCTTGAGAAGTTTTTTTTTTCACTACAGCTGAGAAGGTTAAGAGGTAGGTGATCTGAAAAGTTATGACATGAATAGCGACAGATTGTTTAGGGCACAAATTTAAGTTAGCCCCAGACAAATTAAAGGAGGTTACAAAAAATGGTTTTACACAGGATGTGACACTATCAACTTCAATTTCAGATTTCCCCAATTTTCATTAATAACCTTTCTGTCTATCGCCCACAGTCAAAATTACCTCAATGGAGTGCAGTGACATGAGACTTCCACCCACCCATCTGGCCATGCTGTGACCCAGTCTGAAAAAGGGATGGGCATCTGTGCCATCAGCAGCCCTTCTGGGATGCCCAGCCCATGGAGCAAGTGGAATGGTGGCATGGTACTTGTGGGGATGGGGCACAGGCCAATTTAAGGTCCTAATGACAAATCAATCTCTCAACAGGGCATTGTGGGGCCCTGTATGGTGAATGCACCTGCTACATCAGTGTCAGCTGTGGCTCAGTGGGTAGCACCCTTGCCCCTGAGTTAGAAGGTTGTGGGCTCAAATCCCACTTCAGGGGCCTAAGCACATAAATCTAGGCTGATACTCCAGTGCTGTGCTACACAGTCAGAGGTGCTGTTTTTCAGATTAGACGTTAAACTGAGGCCCCGTCTGCTCTCTCATGTGAATGTAAAGGATCCCGTGGCATTACTTTGAAGAAGAGCAGAGGAAGTGTTCTGGCCAATATTTATCTCTCAAACAACATTTAAAAAAAAAAAGATTTTCTAGTCATTATCACATTGCTGTTTTTTGGGAGCTTGCTTGTGCGCATATTGGCTGCTGCATTTCCCACATTACAACAGTGACTACACTCCAAAAGTACTTCATTGGCTCTACCATCAAGGTCGCCACATGATACAGCAATAATCAGGTTATTGACTAATCATAGTTATCTTCTGATTTATACTAAGACTGCTACTGTTACAAAAGACACAGGCAAGTTTTACTTCTCAGTGGCCCATGCGTCAGAAGGGCTTGCCCCTTTTAGTGTCTATCATTCCCAACAAGTCAGTACTGAAGACCAGTTCACTCCACTTTTAGAACCTCCCTTTGCCTTGCAGCCTTATTTTTAACAAAACGACCTGCACAAATATGAGGAGTTGTAACATGTTTAGAACTCATTTACTGCCTCTTCTTATGAACTGAGCCAGGGCTACTGATTTTGAGTTAATTGCTTAAAAGAAAGCAAGAAGGACTAGCAATTAGATATAGCGTCTTTCACAACCACCGGATGTCTCAAAAGGTTTTACAGCCAATGAAATACTGTTAAAAGCCTGAATTAACTATTTTACTTCCCTACACTCAGTTCAGCAATTGAACTCCATACAGTATGGGCATCCTCAGTTAGTTTAAATGGTACAGGGTATTTCCGTTACAACTCTCAAAGGCAACCCTTTAGATAATTTTATGGGGCACTCTTCCTACATGGTCCACATTATCTCATCCTTTTAGGATCCTAACAGCAATCATATCATCTTCAACCTTCACTTATCCAGTGAGAATATTCCCAATTTATGTAATTACTCCTCATAATCCAATCCCTTCATCCCTTCAATCTTTCTGATTTCCTTTTTCTTCTGTATTCTCAATAGCTGCAATTTTCAGTTCCTGCACTGTAGCAACCAGAACTGTACACAGTATTCGAAGAGCAGTTCTGCCACTGATTATCTGATAGTGGCAAATTACCTCACTGATTCAGCAATAGTGACCCTTTTTTTAAATAAATCCCAACATGTTAGTTGATACTGTCACTGAACTTTGTTGTGAAAGCTTCAATTATATCTCTCTTTTTTCATGCGTTATTTTCTTTCCAAGTAAGTCCCTTCCTGGATTTTTTGATCCCCAATTTGAAGCACTTTGCATTTCTCTACATTTCATGTGGTGCCTGTCTGTTCATTTCCCAACTATATTCAAATCCTCCTGCAGCTTATTCTGTTAACCTTTGTAGTCTACCACCTGTATTGTGTAGGGTTAATCACATACTGTTAATTACGATATTTAGACATTTACAGTGTGTCTCTGTCCCATGCCCCATAGAATGTTGTTGCTATAGAGAGAGAGGGAAGCGACCTTGGGACGCACACCAGCTTGTTATGAGACGGTCGGCACCTCGAGATCTCATGCTTTGTGGACGAGCAGCTGGGGCCTTAAAGATTAGGAGCTAGCCATAAGCCACATGCACCCATGTTTTGTTCAATAGTATGTTTGTTTGATAGTATAAAGGAACAGCACTGTCCCGTAGCTCTTTGAACTTCACCTTGGACCGTGATTTGCGAGCGGTGCCGGGATCCCCAAGGCTTCAGACCAGCCGTCGTTGTGGAGTTCCCGACGGGCTGAAGGCAGTGAGCGTTGTTGCATCTTATCATACTTCTTTTTTCTTCATAAACTGTATTATTATGTTTCTTTTCTCTCAGTAAACGGTGTTTTATTCTTTACTTCATTTGTCTTGTCTCTTATTTAACATTCATTCAGATCCCGAACCTGGGTCTATTATTATCGATCCAAAACACCACCTTCATAGCTTTGTATCATCTGCAACTTTAGCCATTGTCAGTGTCAGCTGTGGCTCAGTGGGTAGCACTCTTGCCTTGAAGTCAGAAGGTTGTGAGTTCAAGTTCCAATACAAGGACTTAAGCACAAAAGAAATCTAGATTAACACTCCAATGCAGTGCTGAGGGAGTGCCACACTGTCGGAGGTGTCATCTTTCAGATGAGATGTTAAACCGAGGCCCCGTCTGCTCTCCTGTGGATGTAAAAGATCCCATGGCACTATTTTGAAGAAGAGCAGGGGAGTTATCCCAGGTGTCCTGGTCAATATTTATCCCTCAATCAACATAACAAAAAAACAGATTATCTGGTCATTATCACATTGCTGTTTTTTGGGAGCTTGCTTGAGTAAAAATTGGATGCCGTGTTTCCGATATAACAATAGTGACTACACTCCAGAAGTACTTCATTGGCTGTAAAGTGGTTTGAGACGTCTGGTGGTCATGAAAGGCTCTATATAAATCTACGTCTTTCATTTTTCTTTCTTTATTGTACTTATAAAGATATCATGCAAGAGACCCCTGTTAGGACTTCACTGGTAGCAGTTTCCATATCACAGTGTCTGTGCCACAACCCTCTCGGTGCTATTGGTCAACCAATTACTTATCCATTGTAAAGTATTTCCACTGATTCTCACTTACTTTATTTGTAGTGCCAGTCTTTTCCAGAGGAACTACATCAAAGAGCTGGGTGTCACAGGAGGAGTGCGGGCAGTCAGCAAGTGCAATTGGTGACGGGTGGTGTGGGAAAGTCTTATTTTCTCCACTCTATGCCCACCGCCATGCATGGTTACCAAATGTCAGGGCTGTCACCACTGAGCAGACCCGACACATAGCAGTGGCAAGGCAATTAAAATCATGTGTAGCTTGTTTACAGCCACTTATCAATATTTTTTCCCAGCTTTTTGGATTTGACAGGTTGCCCACCATTTCCCGCTGTGCATAGACCTGCTCTGTGAAGCTGAGACGGGGGGGGGTCAGTGGCCATTGAATCAGCTGATGAGTTGACAGTTTCAAATGTCATATCAAAGCTAACCAGCTGATTGATAAATATTCCATTACCCACTACCTTCTCTGAGCCGCATTTCCGCAACAGATTCCAAATGCCGCAAGTCTTTACACAAGTCTCCATCCAGTCTAACCTCATTATCTCTCCCACCATTGACAGAACATTTCTGTCATCTCTGCTTCACCTGCCATCTATTCCATCAGCATGGGTGCCGTAGAAACTCTCTCACCTTGGTCCTCAGAATCCCACCACAAACAGCCCCAACACCAGCATCATCAGGCACACCAGCAGCACCGACAACACCAACATTCTCCGCATCAACTGATGCTACACAGGGCTTCAGCACCCGACCATATTGCGGCCAGGGATGGCCTCACCATGGCCAGATTTACTTCACTTGACGCTGTACACCCTGGCTGCCACATGATGTGCCAGGTTGGCACCACCAACACCATAAAGCATTCCTACATTGCCCAAGCCATTACTTTCATGCTCATCAGCATTGCGCGGGATACCGTTATGTCTCACCGTTCACTACAACTCACTAAGCCACTTCCAAAGGTGCACACAAATCTGTCTAAGAACGCAAAGTATTGAAAATAAAGGTTTCAATATTTGACAGCACATTAACAGAAACTTCACATGAGCATTGCATAAAACACCCAAGTGCCTACCCTTGTGCATTAGTTGGTATGATTGGACTAGGATGAGGTTGAGTGTGATGGGTGGCTAGTGAGATGGTGATAATGTTGATAGAGACGGATAAGTGGAGGTGCAAGGTAAGTTGGTGTGAGTAAGGATGTGCAGGTGTAGAAACATAGAAAATAGGTGCAGGAGTAGGCCATTTGGCCCTTCGAGCCTGCACCACCATTCAATAAGATCATGGCTGATCATTCACTCAGTACCCCTTTCCTGCTTTCTCTCCATACCCCTTGATCCCTTTAGCCATAAAGGCCATATCTAACTCCCTCTTGAAGATATCCAATGAACTGGCATCAACAACTCTCTTCAGTAGGGAATTCCACAGGTTCACAACTCTGAGTGAAAAAGTTTTTCCTCATCTCAGTCCTAAATGGCTTATCCTTAGACTGTGTCCTCTGGCTCTGGACTTCCCCAACATTGGGAACATTCTTCCTGCATCTAACCTGTCCAGTCCTGTCAGAATTTTATATGTTTCTATCAGATCCCCTCTCATCCTTCTAAACTCCAGTGAATACAGGCCCAGTCGATCCAGTCTCTCCTCATATGTCAGACCTGCCATCCCAGGAATCAGTCTGGTGAACCTTCGCTGCACTCCCTCAATAGCAAGAATGTCCTTCCTCAGATTAGGAGACAAAAACTGAACACAATATTCCAGGTGAGGCCTCACCAAGGCCCTGTACAACTGCAGTAAGACCTCCCTGCTCTTATACTCAAATCCCCTAGCTATGAAGGCCAACATGCCATTTGCCTTCTTCACTGCCTGCTGTACCTGCACGCCAACTTTCAATGACTGATGTACCATGACACCCAGGTCTCGTTGCACCTCCCCTTTTCTTAATCTGCCGCCATTCAGATAATATTCTGCCTTGGTGTTTTTTTCCACCAAAGTGGATAACCTCACATTTATCCACATTATACTGCATCTGCCATGCATTTGCCCACTCACCTAACCTGTCCATGTCACCCTGCAGCCTCTTAGCATCCTCCTCACAGCTCACACCGCCACCCAGCTTAGTGTAATCTGCAGGGTAGGGAAGGCAGAGTGATGGGAATGTGATGAGAGGCACAACAGGATGAGGTTGAGTTTGGCTTTGCAGTAACAATTTGTGATCTACTGAGATCATTGAAACATTTGTGGCTCTGCACCCTGGTCCTCTTGTCCACACCCCTACTTGTCCCTCCTCTACAATGTGCAACCAGGCTGTGCGGATATCCTTGGGAGGTCTCTCCCGCCCATTGAAAGGGAAGAGGACCTCCCTGCATGCTGTGACTCCCTCCATAAGCATATGGAGGGAGTCATGGGAGAGCCTGGGTGCATACCTGCATCTCTGTGCAGTGCTCGTCAATGTTTGCATCACTTTAATGCTGTAGAACACTGACAGCACAAATGTCAAAATTAAGTTGGCCATGGTCCCTTTAAGGAAACCAGCTGATGACACATCATCAAATGACGTCACCAGACCCACTTCCTCTAATTGCCCAGGAAACGCGCTGGGTGGGCTTAACGAGCCTCATCAAGGAAAATTCATGTCAGAGGCCAGGATGGAAACAGCAGTGGGGTCAGGGCCTGCCCAGGATTGTAAAATCACGGCCAATGGTTCCACTGAAATCAAAGTACAGCACAACCGCTGCCTTACCCCTTGTGATGAGGTGCTTTACATTCTGAAAGAAAATTAGAATTGGCAAGACCTCCCCATCATGAACCAAGTTTGGCCATCTTGAATGAATTTCTAACCAGATGGCCTTATCTTTAACAAGGGTTTCCACAATGGATATCAAACTCATTAGCCTGTAGTTTCCTGGGTCACTTTTTGCCTCCTTTTTAAAACTAGAAGTAACATCTGCGTTTCTCTTTCGTCAGGCACCTCTCCAGTATTTGGTGCTTTGTGCCAGATTCCTGCTATTTCCATCCTTAATTTCTTAAAGACCCTCGGATGCAGCTTACTCGGCCCTGAAATGTACTTACCTTAAGTTTGTACAGCTGTACAGCAACCATACAGGTAGTAATGTGAATAGAGTCACAACTCATCTCTGCAACACTTTCTAGATTCCTTTCCAGATCAGATACATCCTTGTCTCCTCCTTGGTTTTAAAAACTGAGCCATAAAACGGTGCTACATGTGCAGCATCAGTTGTCCTGCCCTCAGCCAATCCCACTTTCAATGGTCTCACTAATCCCTCAGATGACTAAAATGTCATTCTTCTTCTCTTCTCTTGCCGTATTAAATTCCAGATTTTTCTCTGATGCCTTTTTTATGCTCTTGGTATGCCTCTTAGTATTGAATCCGTCTTTTTTCTGTGTTATTTTCCTTCATGGCCTTAAATGCTTTTTATTCTTTTTCGTCAGTTACTTGGTCGTCCCGTTCAACAAGGCCAGTGTTGACCCAACAGTGCTGTAAAATCATCTCACTGCAACAAGATCATTTGGGCAGTGGCCATTTCCCTTGCGTTCTTGTCTGACAATGCATTTTGCCTCCATTTTCTTAAATTTTTCACATTTACACAAGCATCTATTGCAACGTTGTTCATCAATTCTTGTAAAGAATTTCTCTCTAGACTACCTTCACACAAATAACTAATTGCATAGATTTATTTCAGAAAAGAACATTTTGGGACACAGTATACGAGTGGTTTCAGAGATTGCATGTGATCAGTGTAACATACTTGAGAAGAACATGTGACTTTGGACCTATGGTTCCCAAAGTTCTCCACCACCAGGATTTTCCCTTGGGTTTGGGTCTATTGTAGACGAATTGATTAATGATTGATTGCTATGATTAGTCAACAAATCCATTATAAGAACATAAGAAATAGGAGCAGGAGTAGGCCATATGGCCCCTCGAGCCTGCTCCGCCATTTACTACCATCATGGCTGATCCGATCATGGACTCAGGTCCACTTCCCTGCCCATTCTCCATAACCCCTTATTTCCTTATCGTTTAAGAAACTGTCTATTTCTGTCTAAATTTATTCAATGTCCCAGCTTCCACAGCTCTCTGAGGCAGCGAATTCCACAGATCCACAACTCTCTGAGAGAAGAAATTTCTCCTCATCTCTGTTCTAAATGGGCGGCCCCTTATTCTAAGATTATGCCCTCTAGTTCTAGACTCCCCTATTGTAGTATTGTGCGAATACCAGGACGGTGGAAGGCAAACTAGATGGACCTTGGTCTTTTTTGGTCTAGATATAACATGCAATAAGAATTCCCTCTAAGTTAATTTGTCAATTTATCTCATCGCCTCCTTCAGTAGACAGGTACAATAATCCTGATAACCATTTGCCAGCCTACCAATGATGGCCTTGCTTAACCTCTGTAACAATCATGTGTTGTGAGAGGGGAGGCCTAATTTCCAGTCGTTTGATTATTATTTCAATACACAATCTTTTAATACTTAGTATTTTAATATTTTCGCACTGCATTCTTAAAATATTTTTTTGTTCATTCAAAAGACACCATGAAATGGTTTACTTTAGCATAAAATTATCTTGCATGATTAAGATTAACTTATTTTAGAGCTGTGTTTAATAGAAACTCTGTTTATATTTTAGAAGCTGTGCTGGGTTTTCCATTCCCATAAAGGGTAAGTAGCAACGCTGGGATTGTCTTAGAAATTTAGATGCTGGCTTTGATCCCATGACCTAATTTTTTTGACATTATTTAAGAACAGCAGATGCTAAATGTAAAATGTTCCAAATAAACAGGAAGAACAGCAGCCTGTAACGTTGATGCTCTATATCTCCACTTTCATTGCTTGAGTGTAAAAGTCCCCCTTGAGTAATTTGAGCAGCGTTGAGTTATGAAGGTCTGTCACCTGACTGAGGTGGAGGAGAAAGCAACAGCCCGTGTGATATTCCATTTCTGTCGGGCATTACTGGTCATTTTTCTAAGGCATTTGTTTTAGAATATGATATGCCTGCCAGACTTGAAATAAAATTAAATTGGTTTGTTCATTTTAAAGCGCCTCATGGCAAGAAATACAAGCAGGAATCAATGTAACTGGCTGAGGTCAATAAATACTGCTGCACTCTGACTGAGCCCAGCCTTTTCTATATTTAATTCTCCACGAGAAGCTTTTGGTTGAGTCTCCCACTCAACCAAGGATAGGCAATAGGCAACCATCTCACTTTCCCATTAAATGGCAATATCACTTTTTGAAAAAAATATAAATGAGTTGAAGGTGAGGATTTCTTGAAGCAGTACTCTTTTTTGCCAGCAGAGGGTAATGGTGGACCACGTGTGTTGACTCTGCAGTGGCCCATCTGCTGTGCAATCATTCCTGTTCCCCGGAAGATTGAATATGCAGTTTTTTTTTGTCATCCCTATGCTTGGTAGAGCAACAATTATTTCATCCTTTTTTCTCTACTGTTTAGTATTTCTTTTCATCACTGCAGACTGTCTTTGGGCTTGAGACTTGCAATCAGCTCCTAGTCTGCAGTTAATACCATTCTCTAACCAACTGCAAGATATTCACGATTGGCCCAGAATGACTCGCCGTCTGATTTTCCAGTTTCTTTGAGGGGAAGCAGCTCTCCTGTACTTTGCTCCTCTTGTCTGAGGGGAATAATTAAAAAAAAAACACTTTTGTAACAAAATCAACAACTTGCACTTTTAACATGGAAAAACGCCCCAAAGGAGCTTCAGAGACATAATAAAAATAGAATTAATCTTTGTACAGATATAAAAATAAATCATCTCCCAATGAATTTGACAGTTAGGTGCATATTTAGATCTGGCCAAGCTGGCAGAATGTTTTGTTGAACAAACTAATGATTCTCAAGTCAATTGGGTCGCCTTAATTTCCTTATGTCCTAACTCGGGTAGTTCCTAGAAGATGCTATACAATGAATTGACATCTTTTAGGAATCTAAACAGTCTCCAAAAACTCACAGTTGCCTTAGTTCTCCTTAAGACTGAGAAATATTAGATAAAATACTTGGCACATTACTTCAGAGTTTCAATTTTACATTAAAAGTCAGTTTCCACATGTACGCTGATGACACCCAGCTCTACCTCACCACCACTTCACTTGACCCCTCCACGGTCTCTAAATTGTCAGACTGCTTGTCCGACATCCAATACTGGATGAGCAGAAATGTTCTCCATTGGCTTACATTGGCTCCCGGTTAAGCAACGCCTCGATTTCAAAATTCTCATCCTTGTTTACTAATCCCTCCATGGCCTCACCCCTCTCTATCTCTGTAATCTCCTTCAACCTCACAACCGCCCTCCCTTCCCCGAGATGTCTGCGCTCCTCAAATTCTGCCCTCTTGGGCATCCCTGATTATAACTGCTCAACCATTGGTGGCCGCGTCTTCAGCTGCCTAGGCCCAAGCTCTGGAACTCCCTCCCTAAACCTCTCCACCTCTCTTTCCTTCTTTACGACGCTCCTTAAAACCTACCTCTTTGACCAAATTTTTGGTCATCTGCCGTAATTTCTTATGTGGCTCGGTGTCAAATTAATTTGTATTGTCTTAAAACACTCCTGTGAAGCATCTTAGAACGTTTTACTACATTAAAGGCACTATATAAATACAAGTTGTTGTTGTTGATAAAAGTAACAGGAACGAATACAGTTGGACTCACCAGGGACCATGCAGGGCAGATTTCATTTGGGCTTTTACGTGAGTTTAGACTTCATGGGGCCTACCAGTCCTGCCAACATTGGAGTTGCTCTTCTCTTGTGAGATAATGGCAATAACAACCAACTATTGCCCTTAGGCAGACATTTCTCTATCCGCATATTTACATCCACTGCATGTGATGAATCATTTAAGTTAGCCAGAAGGTGGCAGCATTGCCATGTAAAAGTATGTGTAACCGTGTTTCTAACTGGAACAAGTGAGACTCAACAGTGGTCGATTTTAACTCTGAGTGCGGTTTAGGCGGGAAACCACTCTGGCACATTAATTTCCTGGTCCTCCAGAGGCAGCAGGAGGCGGTGACGATTTTAACCACTGGACTTCATTTGAATCCCGTCAGTTCACTTCCCTCCAGGAACAGGCAGCCGGCTTCCATATAAGTGGTGGGGAAGGAGTTTCTGTAGGGTCGCACAGTAGGGAATGGTGGAGGGGGAGGGGGGGGGGGGGGAGGGGTGAAGTCTATGATAAGGGAGGCCTTCTAGAGCCCCGGAGGAGCACTGCTGACCCCACAACGGAAACTTGTTCACCTACTCGGAGCTGCGAGCCTGCTTCGGCCTGGTGGGAAAGCTCGGGCAGCTTCCTCAATCAGGCCCCCTTTAAAATGACCTTGGGGCCCCATCGACGGGATAGGACACCAGTTCACATTGAGCAAAGCGAGAGCCTCACCCACCGCCACAGCCAGCATCGGTAATCACATCGTTCCCGCCGCATCCCCAGCATGTTGGTGCAAAGCAACATGTCAGACAAGGGCAAAATTCAGAATCTGTGCATTCAGCAAATGAAGGCCTCGACCCAGTCCGAGGTTAAACAAGGAGTGCAAGGCGGGTCTTCGAGTGTCGTTCCTGTCCCTTTAACATTGGACAGGACAGCACAAATATTTTTAATGAACTGAGAAAATGAATAATTTATCTGCGCAAAGTAAAAACCACTGGGGGAGAAATTATTACAGGGCCCCAAAGTGGGTGTCACGCCTAAGACATCAGCCCAAAGTTTGCTGCGAATTGGGCCCTATCTCCGTAAAGCTGGACTGCTACAGACACCAATTGAATTTCCTGATGCAGCTTGCTTTTGAAATATGGCCAGCTCCGATAAGGAGTCAGCCTGCAGGCAAATCCTGGTGGGGGGGGGGGGGGGGGGGGTGCGGGAGGGCGGGGAACGAGCTTCGGCTGGCAATGGCCGCAATATATTTGTGTAACCGGTAGGAGCGCTTCCTGCTCCTCCTGGATCTACAGGTACAAAAATATTAAGACGTTACATGAACTGTGTGGGCAACCTCCAGCAGTCCCTGTAAGGACCGCTGTGGACCCGGGAAAGCTGAGCAGACCATTAGCGGGCTGTGTGTGCTTTCCCAGTCGATGAAGGATTTCAAGCGCGGGCCGAAAACAGGTGTTCGGACCTTGATTCGCATATTCAAGGCCCCAGTTCCTTGACCCCTATTCTGGGAGGGCACCTTGCGGACTTGGAAGTCGCCTGATTCCAAGCAGCTGGCACACTTCCGAGAGTGAGCGGGAAAGAGAAATCACGGCCCGAAATGACCATTCCCGCCCCTAAGCAAATTATTTCCCTCGAAAAACAGGCCTGACGAAGTACAATTTCTCCCCCCAGTCTCATTTACTGCTTCACTCTTAAAGGTAAAATGTAATTAATAGTTCAGTGCTTGTACTGCTAATTAAGGGGACAATGATGCCAAGTTAGATGGTTTCCCAGTTGGCATTTTCTCACACTAATGCATTGTAAGCCTGTCTAGAAGGATGCCAGTCTCTCCAGTGCATTAAAGCATCGCCCTTTCTTCTACTCATAACCTGACTAAACATTCTCTTATGTCTGATGAAATTAGCAGAAAATCTCCGCCTGGTTGGTTCTCGCCTCAGAGTCAGAAGATTGTGGGTTAAAGACCGATCCAGGCTGATGCTCCTGTGCAGTGTACAGTGTACAGGGTTGCTGCATTGTCAGAAGTGCTTTTTTTCTTTATTCGTTCCTGGGATGTGGGCATCACTGGCAAGGCCTGCATCTATTGCCCATCCCTAATAGCCCTTGAGAAGGTGGTGGTGAGCTGCCTTCTTTGGTACAACTTCTGGGCCATTTCGAGGGCAGTTAAGAATTAACAATATTGCTGTGGGTCTGGAGTCACATATAGGTCAGACCGGGTAAGGACGGCAGATTTACTTCCCTAAAGTGCATTAGTGAACCAGTTGTGTTTCATGCTCACCATTACTGATACAAGCTTTTTTATTTCAAATTTATTTAATGAAGTGAATTTAAATTCCCCATCTGCAGTGGGGTTTATTAGTCTAGGTCTCTGGATTACTAGTCTAATAACATAGCCACTATGCTACCGTATCCGTTTGTTGGATAAGATATTAAACTGGTATCCATTCTGCCTGTATCAGTTGTTCAGGTCGATGTAAAAGGTCCCATGGAAAAAGTTGAACAAGACCAAAAAGTTCTCTGCCAACCACCACCATCATTAGTTAATTGTGTCATCATGCTGTGCATGCAATGTGTTTGCCCACACAAACAAACATTTCACTTCAAAATTACTTCCTTGTTTTTGAAGCACTTTGAGAAACATAATGAGGTGCTATGTAAATGCAGTTATTTCCTCTAGCGGGTCCAAGGGAAGGTATTGACAGCTATAGTGCAGCAGGAACCTTCTAGATATTTGAAAAATAAATTCATAACACTGGTACGATGCTTCCCGGATGAGTCCCCATCTGTGCTGAGGTCATTGATCTTGAACAAGCTAATGGTGAGGGCAATATAATTGGCTTTAGAAGAGGAGGGAAGCTAAGGTGTGGTCCCCACCCCCCACCCCGCCTCCTTCTCACAATTCATTGGCTATTGCTAGAAGGGCAATGTGCCATTGAGGTGACGATAGGATCGGGTTCGGCTGTAAGATTTTCCCATAATCAAATATTCCCGGCGCTCACCGTTTAGACTCACACGTGACGGGCGGTCAATTGGTCGAGGTCACAGAAGAGCATGGACACCCATGCAACTCATAAGAATAAATGGCTTTAGAAGAGGAAGGGAGAAAACTGAGGAAAAGTTTTACAAATGTTATCTGTAATGTATTCACCTGTGAGTATGCTCACAGGTTGGTAGAGCTGTTGAGTTGGGAGTGGCTTAGCCAGTCACGTGATGCTCACAAGACTCAATAAAACCCCAGCCAGTTGGGTTCAGGGGATCCACAATGATTGTGAGCCTGGTGGATGAACTGGTAATGTGTAGCGTGATTGCTAAACCTTTTGTTAACAAATCAACTAGTTCTTAATAGCAATGTGTTGCTAGGAATTCTTAAGCAAAGAATCCATGAAGCAAATACATTACATTATCCTTCAGGTAATGACTGAACTCCTGTGCATTTCCTGTTATTTTTATTTCAAATGTCCAAGATTCCCTTTCCTGCCTTTGGCAACTCCAAGGTTGCTGAACAGTTTTCCGATCAATATTTATTTCTAGCTCCATCTTCAGGGACATTTTTGTAGTGTTACTACTAACAGCAACCAGGGCACTTCTTCCCTGAATATCAGCTGCTGGGCTCAGTTACAAAGCATTAGCCACATCTTTAGTTCAAGCAACTGTCATTTTAATTTGATATCATATTCTAAGTATTTTATTTAAAAGCCAGCCACTCCATGAAGCTGCAGTGTTGAAGACCCTATCTCAAATCTCTGTATTGATTCCTAATCACTTTGAACTGGGTCATCTGGGAGGGCCCAGGGAATTCTGGCCATGGACAGGACAGAGTGGCCTCAATGACAACAATTTGCTTTTAGATAGTGCCTTTAACATGGTAAAATATCCCAAGGTGCTTCACAGGAGCATAATTAGACCAAAGTTGGCCCCGAGCCACATAAGGAAACATTAGGACAGGTGACCAAAAGCTGGTTCAAAGAAATATGTTCTTAAAGATGTGCCTTAAAACCTAAGAAATAGGAGCAGGAGTAGCCATACGGCTCCTTGAGCCTGCTCCACCATTCAATAAGATCATGGCTGACCTGATCTTGGCCTCAACTCCACTTTCCTGCCTGTTCCCCATAGCCCTTGACTCCCCGAAAGGAGCAGAGAGCTTTTAGGGAGGGAATTTCAGAGTTTAGGGCCTGTGGTATTTAATCTGGATCACTGCTAGACCCAGGACGGACACCGGGAGTTGGTGGAGGTGTCTTTTGCTGGACCAACTTCCCTTCCTTATCGGGTAAGTAACATGTTTCATGAGCATCGACTTGGGTAAGGGAATAACTGGGGCTTTATTTAAAAACACATCACTTGGCTCCATTTTGACTATGTTTCTGCAGTTTTTGCCAGCGTGTATTGTCAAGTTAGCATAAGTTTAATATGACGTGAGCTTGCATCTGGTCACAATTATGACAAAGAACAAAAAAAGTGTCCCCCCCCCCAAAAGGATGTCGTACTCCTGAACGAATGTCCATGCGCCCATTGTCATAGCTGGCGACATCATGACAGACATTTGCAATTACTACATTCTTTAAAAGCGAGCTAATAAAACTGCAATACAGAATTGAGTATATTTGTATCAGATATGAGAGGGGAAAAATTATTGAATGATTGGAAGTTATAGTACTAAACGGCATAATGATGATGTGTTCAAGAGCTGACAGAAGATGATATATGGGACCTAATATAAAAGACAACCTTGATGATGAATGACTGCAGATGAATTGCACACAGATACAATCCTATGATAAAACAAAGTAAGTGCCTCTAGAACAGTGAATGCCGAGCTACTCACACAGCCTGATTATCGACTGATAAAAAAGAAGCACAAATTAAAAAGTTTTTAAATTAATAGTGATAAAAATGTCAATCCTTATTGAATGAAGGGCTTATTACCGTAGCAATAAACTGTGCGAGGCAACAATCGTGGATAAGGCTTGTTGTCACACACCAGTTCGCCAGCAGAAGAGGAGAATTTATCAAATTGGATTTCGGAGCCTATTGTGCCATTGCCTTGCTCATATTATTGTGACTTCGAGGGGCAGTGTTTTTTTTTTACATCCAGTGGATTATACTCTGTTTTACATGTACAGGTCATTAGCCTGACCAGGGGTGGTCTCACTAGATGCAATTGGAGGGTCACTACTCCACTTCCATCAGACACAAGCACCCAGCTGGACATCAATTCATTGTTCAGAGGCCAGGCCTCTGGTCTCCTGCCCCCCAGGGATACAACAGGACGCGTGTACCCTTTTGGAATCCAACCCAGCATTCAGAGACTGGAACTCTCGCCTCTGCTCACCAGAGCTGTCCGGAACGGGACTCGAACCCACAATCTTCTGACTCAGGTGGGAATGTTACCACTGAAGCCAAGGCTTCACTTCTTACTGTGACTGTTCAACCACAAACGTATTCTGAGATCTTGAAAGTAGCTTGCTCGTTCTTTTGAATCTGCACCAAAAGAACTGGACATCTAACCCCTTTCATCCTCCACCCACTATCACAGATAGACCACATAGTTCTAATCTTGCTCCAGCTTCAGCAAGTGGCTCTATCACAATAACAACTTGCATTTATATAGCGGCTTTAATGTAGTAAAACATCCCAAGAGGAGCGTTATCAAACAAAATTCGACGCTGAGTCACATAAGGTGATACAAGGTATTAGGACAGGTGACCAAAAGCTTGGTCAAAGAGGTATATAAGAACATAAGAAATAGGAGCAGGAGTAGGCCATTTGGCCTATTCGAGTCTGCTCCACAATTCAATAAGCTTATGGCTGATCGCCCATCTTAACTTTACTTTCCCTCCCTATATCCATATCCCTTGATTCCCTTTTTAAGGAGCATCTTAAAAGGAGGAGAGAGAAGTAGAGAGGTAGAGAGGTTTAGGGAGGGAATTCCAGAGCATAGGGCCTAGGCAGCTGAAGGCACTGCCACCAATGGTGGAACGATTAAAATCGGGGATGCGCAAGAGGCCAGAATTGGAGGTGCACAGAGATCTCGGAGGGTTGTAGGGCTACAACAACCTAGTCAAGTGTAGTCTAACTGAAGCACTCGACCCAGATGAAAGATTTTATTCTGTGTCTATGCCCCTGAGGAATAAAAGTTCTTCTGCCTCAAACTAATGGTTACTGTCACAAGATTACAGATAAATACAGATGAGGAAGACCACAACCTAACTCCTTTATGTCAAAGAAACCTACAGCTCCATCCCACCCAACACATCATCCAACTGATGAAATGATTCCAAACCTCTACCTGTCCAAGGGCCTTAGCAGCTAACTCGGGGAGTCTAAAGTTTTCAGCTTCAAGTCATGGGTACAAAAGGTAACAATCCCAATGAGTTGTCAGACTAGACAATCTGAAGTTAGGGCCAAGCAGAGTTCATCAGAAAAGATGTACCAAACCTGGACCAAGGAAGTACGTAGGGTCCAAATATTCCCTTCTGCCCCTGAAGCTGCACTCTATTTTATACTGCGTTGTTGGCATTGGATCAGGATCATACAGAGGACAAAAAGTGCACTATAAATACAGTACTGGACATTGCTTTCATTCTCTGAATGTAGCCAGGCTAATAACTCACAAGCAATACTCCCGCACACGTTACATGAGCCCACCTCAAGAATGGGATTACGCGATACCCATCACTCAGGTATACAGTAAGTTGGTTATGGCACCGTTGATTTCAAGGGGCCGAAATCCCTACGGGAGACTGACAGAACCCCAGGACGACACCGGAGACCTGGTTGTTCCAGGTCGTTGCTGCTTCCAGGAGTTCCCTCTTTGCTTTGTAAGGAGTGAAACTTCTGTCTGCCACTTATAAGGCAAATGACGGGCAGGGTGAGAAGTGGTCGAGTCAGGCAACTCCTACACCTGCTAATGAACCCAATGTAGTAGTGGTGGCCGGTATATTGAGTGACTGGGATGTGTTGGCATCCAGAAGGACATATATGAACCCTGTTGGGAAGATCCAGGTCAGTCAAGTATCTGGAAGCCCAAACAAATTAGTGCAACTGAGCCCCCTTGCTCAGGAATAGAGCCGATGGAACTATTGCAGGGGTCAGGGGCGCCCTGACAACCTAGTGGGTGGATGGCAGAGTTTTCAGTGACCGTGAGAAACCAAGGAAAGGAAACATGCCCGATGTGGTGCTTCCACTCACCTGACCCATGATAATGAGGTGTCCTACAACCGATTCTGCACGGGAGGGCACGATGCCGGTTTCAGCACTGAGACCGGTGAATTTCAGGGCCCAATAATTTACCTTGCAGCATACTTTTCTAATATTTTTATTACAGAAATGAGCAACTGGCAGAGCAGAGCTGCAGAAGTGAAACGGCAATGACAGTAGGGAAACACACTTGACTGCTGTCCTTCTTCCAGTAAGAAGGCACACAGGGTTAGTGCTGCTGCTGTACAAGTGGTGGGTGGCCAGAAGGCACGGCCACCAATGGTTGAGCGATTATAATCAGGGATGCTAAAGAGGCTAGAATTAGAAGAGCACAGATATCTCCATGGGATTGTAGGGCTGGAGACCATGGAGGGATTTGAAAACAAGGATGATAATTTTAAAATCAAGGCATTGCTTAACCGGGATCCAATGTAGGTCAGCGAGCACAGGTGTGATGAAGCTAAAAATAAGTAAATGAAGAAAATATAGAAAAGCAGATACCCTCCCAAAAGTCCAATGTACTGAATGTCTAGATGTGGCTGTCGGTGTTGAATCAATTGAAATGTTCAAGACTGAGATCGACAGATTTTTGTTAGGTCAGGGTATCAAGGGTTATGCAGAAAAGGCAGGCAAATGGAGTTGATCAGCCACTATTTAATAGAACGGTGGAACAGGCTTGAAGGGCTGAATGGACTACTCCTGTTCCTATGTTCCCTGGACATCCTGGCCATACACAGCAGCAGCACTAACCCGGTGTGCCTTCTTACTGGAAAAAGGACAGCAGTCAAGCGTGTTTCCCTGTGCTTTCAGCTGTCAAGTCCCTAAGCTCTGGAATTCCCTCACCAAACCTCTCTGCCTCTTTACCTCTCTTTCTTCCTTTAAGATGCTCCTTAAAACCTACCTCTTTGACCAAACATTTGTTCATCAGCTCTAATTTCTCCTTATGTTGATTGATGTCAAATTTTGTTTTGTAACACTCCTGTGAAGCGCATTGTGATGTTTTATTATGTTAAAGGCGCTGTTTAAATGCTTGTTGTTCATCATCACCATCTCCTTCTGCTCCTTCTCCCCTTCTACTTCTCAGCCGCTAACCACTAGGAGGAGGACTAGATGATCCAGTACTCAATCTGTAGGTGCCTCTTTCTCTCACTCACTCTCACACTCTCTGTCACTCTCACTCACTCATTCTCCTTCTCACTCACTCACATGTGGTTAAAACAATTGTTTCATCAGCCATACAGATCATTTCATTAAGGCCAGGCCAGGCTAATCCTGCCAGTCAGAATCCCAGATGAAGAGATTGTCACAATCAGAAAACATATATTTTCTTGGGAAGCCAAGGGGTAAGATTTGCTCTGTGTGATATTTAAACAAACAATTTTAACTTTTGGCGACAGTGTAAAATGGTACAGTACTATCAAATTGGATGTCCATTAAACGCCCTTTCCGATATTCCCGTCCATTCAGCAGTGATGTATAATGACCGATGACTGACTGATAATGACTGGCTAATTCGATATCGCCCACTTTACACTTCTGGCCAAAGCTAAATTTATCCCCACTAGGTTTCCCATATAAACCAGAGAAGAAATCATCCCATCAACTGTCACAAAAATGACTCTACCTTCTCTAACTTGTAATACATAAACCTTCCCACATTATAACAGTGACTACACTTCAAAAGTACTTAATTAGCTGTAAAGCACTTTGGGACATCCTGAGGCCATGAAAGGTGTTATATAAATACAAGTCTTTCTTTGGTTCAAACCACTTAGCTCTTTACTTTAAATAAAGTGTTCTTCCAATCCTAAACACAGCTTTAAACATTAACGTGTTGCTTCATAGTTTATTTTATGTTTCTTTCACTGTTGGAGGTGTTTTGAAGCAAAACCATATCAATTATACTACCTTTCAAGTTTACTGATGGAGAATGATCGCACTAGCTCATTGCCTGAAGTATCAAATGCGCTTATGGCCTGGGATTTTATAATAACTGAAAAAAAAATCAAAAGGTGAGATTAAATTAATTAGCATCTTTCCTTTCTGAACATGTTTGGAACAATATTTAGTGGAACGAAATGGTACTACTTAAATAAACATTGTTAAATTCAGAACCTTCGTTCAAACTTGAATAATGGTGCAATCATCTCACAGAATGCAGCTTCTTTAATCATTAAATTGAAAAATATGTCAATGTTAAACAACGGCAACATTTTACTTGTTACTCCAATTATTGAGAGGATAGGCCAAGCTGATACAAACAAACTCCAGGAAATAAACAGAACTCTAGCATCAGGCTTGTGAGAGGGGGGTAGGCCTCCGTGGCCAAATGTATAAGATGGATTTGCAGGAAGCCATGGACAAGTTTAAAGACAATTTTTTTTGTAAATGAAATTGTACATCTTTGTACAGGTTGACCCTCCCTTATCCGGAACCCTCAGGACCTGGCCTGTTCTGGATAAGAAATTTTTACGAACGAAGGGTGGTCACGTTAAATTGGATGGTACAGGTACTGAGCAAGGGGATATCGGGAATGGCTGGCTAGGGGCTGGGAGTGCAGCAGAGAGACCATGAGGGGGGCGGGGGGCAGTGGATCACGTGGTCAGGCCAGTGAATTGCAGGAGTTGGCAGCGATGAATTTGTTCAATTTGTACAATTTGTTCATGTCGGAGTTCTGCACATGCGCCACCCGGTGGCCGGAAATGGTTCTGGACGAGGGGTGGTTCCGAATAAGGGAGTTCTGGACAAGGGAGGTTCAACCTAGTAAATCTTATTTTTAATACTCTATCCTTGGATTACTAACAGCAAAAGGTGGCGGCTGAAAGCTTTTTCAAAAAATATTTTGAGTGATTTCTCTGGGTCCTCGGCTCCTCTTTGCTTACTGTCTTATCGGTAAATTGTTGGCTTTTGCTTTCTGATTGGTAGTTTCAAGTCTGTTCACTACTTGTTCATTAGCTGCTGCTATTCAACTATGATGTGTTGCTGTTTTGTGAATATGACTGCGGCAAAAATAAACCGTTTTGATCTCTGATAGAAACACAGAAACATAGAAAATAGGTGCAAGAGCAGGCCATTCAGCCCTTCTAGCCTGCACCGCCATTCAATGAGTTCATGGCTGAACATGAAACTTCAGTACCTCCTTCCTGCTTTCTCGCCATACCCCTTGATCCCCCGAGTAGTAAGGACTTCATCTAACTCCCTTTTGAATATATTTAGTGAATTGGCCCCAACCACTTTCTGTGGCAGAGAATTCCACAGGTTCACCACTCTCTGTGTGAAGAAGTCTCTCCTCATCTCGGTCCTAAATGGCTTACCCCTTATCCTTAGACTGTGACCCCTGGTTCTGGACTTCCCCAACATTGGGAACATTCTTCCTGCATCTAACCTGTCTAAACCCGTCAGAATTTTAAACGTTTCTATGAGGTCCCCTCTCATTCTTCTGAACTCCAGTGAATACAAGCCCAGTTGATCCAGCCTTTCTTGATAGGTCAGTCCCACCATCCCGGGAATCAGTCTGGTGAATCTTCGCTGCACTCCCTCAATAGCAAGAATGTCCTTCCTCAAGTTAGGAGACCAAAATTGTACACAATACTCCAGGTGTAGCCTCACCAAGGCCCTGTACAACTGTAGCAACACCTCCCTGCCCCTGTACTCAAATCCCCTCGCTATGAAGGCCAACATGCCATTTGCTTTCTTAACCGCCTGCTGTACCTGCATGCCAACCTTCAATGACTGATGTACCATGACACCCAGGTCTCGTTGCACCTTCCCTTTTCCTAATCTGTTACCATTCAGATAATAGTCTGTCTCTCTGTTTTTACCACCAAAGTGGATAACCTCACATTTATCCACATTATACTTCATCTGCCATGCATTTGCCCACTCACCTAACCTATCCAAGTCACTCTGCAGCCTCATAGCCTCCTCCTCGCAGCTCACACTGCCACCCAACTTAGTGTCATCCGCAAATTTGGAGATACTACATTTAATCCCCTCGTCTAAATCATTAATGTACAATGTAAACATAGTGGGGCCCCAGCACAGAACCTTGCGGTACCCCACTAGTCACTGCCTGCCATTCTGAAAAGTACCCATTTACTCCTACTCTTTGCTTCCTGTCTGACAACCAGTTCTCAATCCATGTCAGCACACTACCCCCAATCCCATGTGCTCTAACTTTGCACATTAATCTCTTGTGTGGGACCTTGTCGAAAGCCTTCTGAAAGTCCAAATATACCACATCAACTGGTTCTCCCTTGTCCACTCTACTGGAAACATCCTTAAAAAATTCCAGAAGATTTGTCAAGCATGATTTCCCTTTCACAAATCCATGCTGACTTGGACCTATCATATCACCTCTTTCCAAATGCGCTGCTATGACATCCTTAATAATTGATTCCATCATTTTACCCACTACTGAGGTCAGGCTGACCGGTCTATAATGCCCTGTTTTCTCTCTCCCTCCTTTTTTAAAAAGTGGGGTTGCATTGGCTACCCTCCACTCGATAGGAACTGATCCAGAGTCAATGGAATGTTGGAAAATGACTGTCAATGCAACCGCTATTTCCAAGGCCACCTCCTTAAGTACTCTGGGATGCAGTCCATCAGGCCCTGGGGATTTATCGGCCTTCAATCCCATCAATTTCCCCAACACAATTTCCCGACTAATAAAGATTTCCCTCAGTTCCTCCTCCCTACTAGACCCTCTGACCCCTTTTATATCCGGAAGGTTGTTTGTGTCCTCCTTAGTGAATACTGAACCAAAGTATTTGTTCAATTGGTCTGCCATTTCTTTGTTCCCCGTTATGACTTCCCCTGATTCTGACTGCAAGGGACCTACGTTTGTCTTTACTAACCTTTTTCTCTTTACATACCTATAGAAACTTTTGCAATCCGCCTTAATGTTCCCTGCAAGCTTCTTCTCGTACTCCATTTTCCCTGCCCTAATCAAACCCTTTGTCCTCCTCTGCTGAGTTCTAAATTTCTCCCAGTCCCCGGGTTCGCTGCTATTTCTGGCCAATTTGTATGCCACTTCGTTGGCTTTAATACTATCCCTGATTTCCTTAGATAGCCACGGTTGAGCCACCTTCCCTTTTTTATTTTTACGCCAGACAGGAATGTACAATTGTTGTAATTCATCCATGCGGTCTCTAAATGTCCGCCATTGCCCATCCACATCCTTAAGTATCATTCACCAATCTATCCTAGCCAATTCACGCCTCATACCTTCAAAGTTACCCTTCTTTAAGTTCTGGACCATGGTCTCTGAATTAACTGTATCATTCTCCATCCTAATGCAGAATTCCAACATATTATGGTCACTCTTCCCCAAGGGGCCTCGCACAACGAGATTGCTAATTAATCCTCTCTCATTACACAACACCCAGTCTAAGATGGCCTCCCCCCTAGTTGGTTCCTCGACATATTGGTCTAGAAAACCATCCCTTATGCACTCCAGGAAATCCTCCTCCACCGTATTGCTTCCAGTTTGGCTGGCCCAATCTATGTGCATATTGAAGTCACCCATTATAACTGCTGCACCTTTATTGCATGCACCCCTAATTTCCTGTTTGATGCCCTCCCCAACATCACTACTACTGTTTGGAGGTCTGTACACAACTCCCAGTAACGTTTTTTGCCCTTTGGTGTTCTGCAGCTCTACCCATATAGATTCCACATCATCCAAGCTAATGTCTTTCCTAACTATTGCATTAATCTCCTCTTTAACCAGCAATGCTACCCCACCTCCTTTTCCTTTTATTCTATCCTTCGTAAATGTTGAATACCCCTGGATGTTGAGTTCCCAGCCCTGATCATCCTGGAGCCACGTCTCCGTAATCCCAATCACATCATATTTGTTAACATCTATTCGCACAGTTAATTCATCCACTTTATTGCGGATACTCCTTGCATTAAGACACAAAGCCTTCAGGTTTGTTTTTTTAACACCCTTTGTCCTTTTAGAATTCTGCCGCACAGTGGCCCATCCTGTTCCCTGCCCCGGGCCTCTCCGCCCCCCCCCCCCCCCATCTCCCCTCCGTCTCCTGCCTCTGCCTCCCTTTTGTCTCCCTCTGTCTCCCTGCATTGTTCCCATCCCCCTGCCATATTAGTTTAACTCCTCCCCAACAGCACTAGCAAACACTCCCCCTAGGACATTGGTTCCGGTCCTGCCCAGGTACAGACCGTCCGGTTTGTACTGGTCCCACCTCCCCCAGAACCGGTTCCAATGCCCCAGGAATTTGAATCCCTCCCTGCTGCACCACTGCTCAAGCCACGTATTCATCTGTGCTATCCTGCGATTCCTACTCTGACTAGCACGTGGCACTGGTAGCAATCCCGAGATTACTACTTTTGAGGTCCTACTTTTTAATTTAGCTCCTAGCTCCTTAAATTCGTTTCGTAGGACCTCATCCCTTTTTTTACCTATGTCGTTGGTACCAATGTGCACCACGACAACTGGCTGTTCTCCCTCCCATTTCAGAATGTCCTGCACCCGCTCCGAGACATCCTTGACCCTTGCACCAGGGAGGTAACATACCATCCTGGAGTCTCGGTTGCGGCCGCAGAAACGCCTATCTATTCCCATCACAATTGATGTATCGTGTCATTGGCTCACTCAGAGGATGGCCCAGCTTGTTTCCATACACAATAACCCATAATATAAATGTTGTTTGCTTCAGGAATTCAATGGAGGGGCCGAGATATTTTAGTCAAATGCAAGTACTTTGCATATATGATTGACCTTCATTTGAATTTAAGAGACACATATTGAGATTTCCTTTAGCCCAGATGTTGAAAAATATTTCCCAGGCTGCTTTGTTCCAGTTAAGTAGTCTATCTCATGTCATCCGAGAAGACCCTGTGGATGTGACAATGTGGCGCTTTCAAGCTCAATCTTTTCAAATGTAACAACAACAACTTATATTTATCATCATCATCATCATCATCATAGGCGGTCCCTCGAAACAAGGATGACTTGCTTCCACGCCAAAAAAAGGACGAGTTCACAGGTGTTTCAATGAAAGACCCGAACTACATCCTGAAGGATGGAAGACGCCTGTGTTGCACCCCCAGACACACACGGGCTTGACAGAGCTAGGACTTGGTCCAGTGGCAAGGATTACCCAAGACAATTGGAGACCAGCTCTGCTGCACGGACTTATATTTATATAACACGTTTAACATAGTAAAACATCCCAAGGTGCTTCAAAGGAGCGTTATGAAACAAAATTTGACACCGAGTCACATAAAGTGATATTAAGGCAGGTGACCAAAAGCTTGAACAAAGAGGTAGCACCCACAAACCCCACCCACCCACCCCTTGCAACTGCCCCACCCCCCCACCCCCGAGGGCTGCTGTCGGTATTGCAGTCCGCTTTGATGTCTGCTTCATCTCAAAGCAGTCTCCAGGCAACCCAGTGTCATCAATGCAAAGAATCTCACAAAAGTGGCCCGTTTTCCAAGGGACACAACCAATAAAACCCAAATAATACAAAAGAAAAGAGACTGAACAAATGAAGTATTATTTCCCTTAACCACTACACACTCCAGTCCCTGCGGAGCCCACCGGCCGCGGAAGGCCTCAGGCATACAAGCGGACACCGCTGCTCCTTTTCCAGGTCCAACCGGGCGCAGACAAAGCCGCAGAGGATGAGTCGGCAGCCAGAGTAACCACCCCCAGTGGACGGTCGATTGCTCGCAGGCAGCCTCCCGACGTCTCAGATCTTCTCCCACGACACCCGCTGGCGTTACAACTACAGGCAACGACATTCAACTACAGGACCCCAGTAACATGGACAAGCTGCTGGCACGTTTTACATGATCGGATGTCACGTGACCACGTATGACGTGGTTAAGCCTCCAGGAACACGTCCAACCAGAGTAGGCAACCCTGGGACACAATGTTTACTTAATTGGACTATTTACATCTCGGTTCTATCGGCAGTAGTGTAGCTGTTAAGGGAGCATTTGTTTAAATGTTTTTTTTAAACTCTGCAGACAGAAGGGAAACAGCTGTTGGAGCTTAAACCTTCAGCAGATTCTGTTATATCTACATAAAGAACAGAAATACTTCTGTAACATTAATTTATGATGGCTGTTATCTCGATAGGAGATGTAAACAAAGCAATTTAAAATGTTTGCAGTGGATAGGTCCATTGTCAAGAAGTACCAAGCTGCACAGACCAGAAGGTCCTACGTTTGAACCTTGGTCGACGCTGTTAGCTGATCTCAGTCAGTGTGATGGCAGGGGCACTAGATTTAGCAGTAGTGCCTTCGAGCGAGAGAGAGGAGGAAATTCAACAGGGGTCGCACACCTAAATGTTATGTCAAGCTGAACAATGCAGACAGTTGTGTAAATCAATGCCTTGTCACGAAAAGTACAAGAAAGGACTAGGTGATGCTTACTGTGTAGTTCCATTGAGCAGTTGGATTTTCTTTTGCAACCATGATCCCCCTGCACTAGTGAGCTCTTGTGTGCCTTACCTCAATCACTATTTCTACCCTTTACTTCTGCAACTGGGGCAGATTTGAACTCTTCCCTCACCAGCAGGAACGGTGTGGGCGAGTGGGGAGATTGAGATGGCATTCCCACTTTAGCTTAGCTGCCTTTAATTTAGCTGTCAGCTGTGGCTCAGTGGATAGCACCTTTGCCTCAGAGTCAGAAGGTTGTGGGTTCAAGTCCCACTCCAGGGATTTGAGTACCATAAATCTAGCCTGACACTCCAGTGCAGTGCTGAGGGAGTGCTGCACTGTCGGAGGTGCCGTCTTTCGGATGAGACATTAACCCGAGGCCCCTTCTGCTCTCTCAGGTGGATGTAAAAGATCCCATGGCACTATTTCAAAGAAGAGCAGGGGAGTTATCCCTGGTGTCCTGGCCAATATTTATCCCTCAATTAACATAACAAAAACAGATTATCTGGTCATTATCACATTGCTGTTTATGGGAACTTGCTGTGCGCAAATTGGCTGCCACATTACAACAGTGACTGCACTCCAAAAGTATTTCATTGGCTGTAAAGGGCTTTGAGACGTCCAATGATCAGGAAAGGTGCTATATAAATCCAAGGCTTTCTTTCTTTCTTCAGGCACAGGAAGGCCGCCTGTCCCGGAGCAGCATGGGTTTAATTTAACTGGCAGTGTCGCATCCAATAACTCATCCATGTGGCCCCACAACGACAACTCCAGAGGGACCTGATGGTTCTCCACCTGCCTCAACTCCCGCCACAATTTAAAATCAGCTCCAATAAGTCACAAATGATTGCTAATGCCATGTGACTCATTTCCGCTCATTGGAACGTTAAATTTCATTCATTTCAACTGACAATCAATTAATGAGTGAAGTCACTATGTAAGGTTTCTAAATCTCTGGCATTAAATTGATAGCAAGACCAATTCTTTTAAAACTATTTGGAATAAGTTTATTAAGCACACACACATGCAAATAGCCTACCAAACACAACAGCAGTCCATTAGTATCCTACGGACTCTACCTAATTACAACAGATACAATGATGTTACTATAAAAAGATATACTTTATTCCCTCTGGCAAAGCTTCTTTGTCTGTAGAGAGAGGTCCTGCTTTTGCCGTGTGATGCTAAGGAGAAGAGAGAGAGCAATCTTTGGCTTGAGTTTTTATACCTCTTAAGGCCATTGTTCCTCAGAAAACCCCAGGATTGGGTCTTGGTTCCAGGGCTGTTCCTGATTGGCTTCTCCTCATACATGTGTCTGTCTGGAGAGCCGGTGCCATTCCTTGATTAGGTTAATGGCTTTCCAATTAACACCTTTTCTAGTTTGGTGAGTTTCAAAGCTATGCTTCCTTTGTAATTTGAGCTCTGCCCAGCCAGGAGACATGAACTTAGGGAAGGTATCCATTTTGTGTCTTCAAATTTGCCTTTTCATATAATCTACACTTTTAACATTATATACCGAATCAATTTTAGCATAACTAAACACCTTTATTTTTACAGACTCCCCACCTTGAGAGGGAAATATCCTTATTGACTCCTCGTATGGATTATCTCCTCAGGGCTCACAGATCATAAATATTGAGAGGGTTCTGATACCTCTTCTGTTTATGTTTCTGTGAGGTGGATGACCGCTGTATAATGGGTTTTAAACTTAAGTGGATGGCCTGACTTGGTCCCCACATCGCAAGGTGTACAGTACAATAACATCTCTAGCAGAGACCCTCCCCTTCCCGTATCTTCAGTGCACCGTCGCTTCTCAAAGCACATTGATGATGTTCGTGAGTCATGCTGCAGCTCCCACTTCTCCATCTTCCCTCAGCTTCGGTCGTGGCCAGTATTGTCCCGACAAACATAAGGATCCGTATCATGGTCTGTGGGAACAAGATCAGTGTATTATTTACTCTTTGGCAGTTTTTAACTGATTAATATGAAACCATTTCTTGTACTTAACGCACTTTTTCCCCGGTAACTGAATCAAATAAACCGCGGGGTTAAATCGGAATATAATCGTATGCAGTCCCCACCACCTGGGCTCAAAGGCATGCTTCTTTTTCCCATAATTAGGAATTATTTCTGAGTCTCCCACCTGATATTCAAAGGGACGTACTTTCTTGTCAAAATCCCTTTTAATTTGTCTTTTTCACTTCCCCAATTTGGTGGCCACAAACCGATTCATCTGATCGGTGTGATCTATCACTTGTTCCAGCCACTTGGAACTGCATGGTTTTATTGTCAGGGGATTCATCCCTGTTAGTGTTAGCTGGCCTGATGTTTTTATGAGCCTTCCCGTCATGATATGGGAAGACCCATGTTGGACCTCATTGCCATTAAGCACATTGGTAGCATGTTAGCCCATTGAGTGGGGCGGTCCGCGCACAATTTTTTTAACATTAACTTGAGGGTCTTGTTTCCCCTTTCAACCCCGCCGGATGACTGGGGGTGGTGAGCAATAGGTAATTTGTGTTTTATTCCCAACATTTTCTGCAGGTGGGTAATAATTTTACCGATAAAGTGTGAACCTTGATCGCTGTCCACTTGTACTGGTACTCCCCACCTACAAAACACATGATTTAATAGTGGTTTGGCTGCTGTGATTCATAAGAACATAAGAACATAAGAATTAGGAACAGGACGAGGCCATCTAGCCCCTCGAGCCTGCTCCACCACTCAACAAGATCATGGCTGATCTGGCCGTGGACTCAGCTCCACTTACCCGCCCGCTCCCCATAACCCTTAATTCCCTTATTGGTTAAAAATCTATCTATCTGTGATTTGAATACATTCAATAAGCTAGGCTCAACTGCTTCCCTGGGCAGAGAATTCTACAGATTCGCAACCCTCTGGGAGAAGAAATTCCTTCTCAACTCAGTTTTAAATTGGCCCCCCCACCCGTATTTTGAGGCTGTGCCCCCTAGTTCTAGTCTCCCCAACCAGTGGAAACAACCTCTCTGCCTCTATCTTGTCTATCCCTTTCATTATTTTAAATGTTTCTATATGATCACCCCTCATCCTTCTGAACTCCAACGAGTAAAGACCCAGTCTACTCAATCTATCATCATAAGGTAACCCCCTCATCTCCAGAATCAGCCGAGTGAATTGGCTCTGTACCCCCTCCAAAGCTAGTATATCCTTCCTTAAGTAAGGTGACCAAAACTGCACGCAGTACTCCAGGTGCGGCCTCACCAATAACCTGTATAGTTGCAGCAGGACCTCCCTGCTTTTGTACTCCATCCCTCTCGCAATGAAGGCCAACATTCCATTTGCCTTCCTGATTACCTGCTTCACCTGTAAATTATCCTTCTGTGATTCATGCACAAGGACGGTCCAGGGTGTCCTTGGAGATGGAGCACGCGGTGTCCACCGGTACGCTCGCGGCCTTCCGCGAGAGGTGGGCACCGGAGGGACTGGAGTGCATCATCACGCCCGGCAACCAAATTTTAATTTGATTTTACGTTTTAAAGTTTAATTGGTTTTAAATGCCGGTGCTTTTAGTGTCCCCTTCCCTTTTATAGGGGGCACTGGAAAATTGTGATTTTAGTGCCCAAAAAAAAAAAAAGAAAAAGGAAAAAAAAAAGAAAAAGGAAAAAAAGGGCCTTGTAAATGTCTGGTGTGTCACCCAGGTCGGGTGGCACGATTTAATGTTTTATGTTTTTGCAGGTAGACTCTAAAAGAGTTTCATGCACAAGGACGGTCCAGGGTGTCCTTGGAGATGGAGCACGCGGTGTCCACCGGTACGCTCGCGGCCTTCCGCGAGAGGTGGGCACCGGAGGGACTGGAGTGCATCATCACGCCCGGCAACCAAATTTTAATTTGATTTTACGTTTTAAAGTTTAATTTGTTTTAATTGTCGGTGCTTTTAGTGTCCCCCACCCCTTTTATAGGGAGCACTTGGAAAAATGTGATTTTAGCGCCCAAAAAAAAACCAAAAAAAAAAAGAAAAACACAAAAAAAAACACAAAAAAGGAAAAAAAAGGCCTTGTAAATGTCTGCTGTGTCATCCAGGGTGGGTGGCATGGTTTAATGTTTTTTTATTTTACAGATAAACTCAAAAGAGTTTCATGCACAAGGACCAATTATGGAGCAGTGGAGGCGTGTCCTGCACAGTTGGAGCTGAGCTGCTGAGAGAGGAGCAGCTACCAACCTTAGCTCCTGCCTGGAGAGCCCTGAGACCAGCCCAGGAAGAGAAGGAAGGAAGGGGCTTCACCACCAACTTTCACCCAGAGGGAGAG
This sequence comes from Pristiophorus japonicus, assembly GCF_044704955.1. Classification (NCBI taxonomy): domain Eukaryota; kingdom Metazoa; phylum Chordata; class Chondrichthyes; family Pristiophoridae; genus Pristiophorus; species Pristiophorus japonicus. The sequence goes on from NC_091985.1 coordinate 141,482,423, forward strand.
GAGGAAAAAGCAGAAAACTTTGCACAACTTAACATTCTACAAAGAGTTGGAGAGAGGGGGAAAGACCAACAACAACATCCAGTGTGGAAGGAGGGAGACTCTACCACTCTACAGGTGGGTGTATTGGTGCAGTCTCCAATAGACTTTGTTATATCGGTGGGGGGAGGAAAGAAGACCACTGAGGGCCGGAACATCGCGGGGGGTGTGTGTGCGTGGATAGTGTGTGTGGGGGTCTTGCCTACAGCTAGGCCCCACACACAATTGAACCACCCCCCAATTGCCTAGCCTGGGATAGCTGGAGCTACCAGGCTGAAGATTTTATTTACCACCTATTTAACATCGTTAGGAGTGTGTGCCTGGTGGCTCTAGCTGCCCCAGGTGAAGACATCTTCTCCCCTCACCCGAAGACCACCCCAAAGACTATTTTGTGTTTTGCCATCTGGGGATTGCACCCACCCACAGCTGCGAGGGGAGACCTGCCCTCGCAGTTCCCCCCACTTCCCACCCCCTCTCTCTTTCTCTGTTTCTCCCCTCTCTCTCTGAGACCGCTTCCTCCTAATTTAAAAAAATATAAAACAATTAAGACAACTGAGCAGAGGGAGCAAGGCCCCTCCCCAATTGCTAACTAGGGGAGAGGTGTGCCTCGTTAAGAGCTCCTCTGCTCAGTCTTATCAAACGAGGCCTAATTAAGACCATTAAGGCCTGTGACTTTGGGGTGGGTGTAGCCCTTAAAGGGACCCCGTGATGGCGACCCCATCCACGCCGGTGGCAGGGCCAGCAAAGACATATGCGCAGGTGGCAACCGCTTCCACGGCACCTCCTGCGCCACCCGCTGCCCTGCCACCATTCAGACTTATAACAAAGAAACACGGGGTCAAGAGCTACACTCACCCCACAATGAGCATCGAGGAGTGCGTGCGGGCGATGGCTGGGGTAGTCGGCCCCTCGGCCATTGTCGCAGCCTCCAAGATGTCTGGGAAGGCCGTGTTCTTCCTGGGGTCGGAACGGGAGGTGTCCCTGGCCATCGAAAAGGGGCTCACGGTAGGCGGGACGTTCCTGCCGGTGGACCCTCTCGAGGCCACCGCGCAGAGGGTCATCGTGTCAAACGTCCCGCCCTTTGTTCCCGCTGAGCTCCTCCTCCCTCACCTACACCAACTGGGGGAGGTAAGGTCGGGGATCAACCCCATACCGCTCGGCCTCAGGGAGAACAGCCTGCGCCACGTGTTCGCCTTCCGCCGCCAGCTCTTTGTCCGGCTGGTGCGGGAGGACACGACGGAAGGGCACTTTAATGTGGTGCACGAGGGGACTGCCTACCGCATCTTCTGGACGTCGGACGGCGTGCGGTGCCATGCCTGTAGGGAGGTGGGGCACGTTCGTAAGAACTGCCCCGCCTCCAAGGCCGCCAAACCACCGAAGGCGGCCAAGGCTGGCGCCGCCGCCACCCCTCCCCCTAGTTGCGTCCGCGTGCCGGGAGCCATGGGTGCGCGGGCATCGTCGGGGGCCTTTGTTTTCACGGCCTCCGGCGGGGGGAAGGGAGAGCGTCCAGCCGGAAAGAAGGCACGGAACAAGGTGAAACATCTAGAGGCGGGTCCCCTCGGTGTCCCAGAAAGATTGACCACCGCGCTCAGCCCAACCCAGTCACCGGCGAGCGCGGGGTGCCCTGAGCCCGTGCCCGAGCCCTTGAACAACACCGCAGAGGGGCCCGGGCGCGGGCAAGAAAAGGAAAAGGGGGGGCGGAGCGGGAGGCCTCGGCAGACATGGAGGTCTCCCTGCCTCAGCGCATCCCCAGCAACAAAAGGAGGCGCCACTCCGTTGAGGCGGAGGGGGAACAACATCCCTCCGCGGAGGAGTCGGTGCCCGCCGCGTGTCCCGCGTCCCCCACCAGCGCCCCCAAGCAGCGCCGTAGGCGGGAGGAGTCTGTCCCCGGGGAGGGTGAGACAGTCGAGGCTGCCCAGCCTCTGCCTCCCGGGGATGGCGTGGAAGATCTGCCTGTCATGGGGGGCGTGGGGAACGCGGAGGAATGCATTGCCGCCGGGCTGGGCATCCCGGGGACTGAGGCGGGCGGGGCCGAAAAGGCCGAACCTGAGCCCGCCCAGCCAATACCCAACTTCCCCCGGGATTTGCTCGACCCGGCAGAAACACAAATCAAGAAATTTAATGATAATATACATGCTGGGCCGGGGGGTGGCAGCGGGGAGGGGGAGGAACACTCACCCTCGCCCCTTACTTTGGAGCTGGAGCACTTGGGGAGCCTGGGGTTTTCCTATGGCCGGGTCTCTCCTTGTTCCCCGGTTCCTGGGGCGGAGGGGGAACCCCTTCCGCTGTCGTTTCCCGACCCAGCACCATTTTTAAATGAGCCCAGTGGGGACTCCTCTGCCGACGATCCTGGGGGTGGGATCGGGGCAGAGCCAGGGCCGGTTGGAGCGGCCGGGTCATTTGCCGTACCTTGTGCGGTCGATGGGCCGGCTGCTGGCGGCCACCTCCTGGAGGAGGACGGGGACTCGGTGGGGGACGCGGGAGAAGAACTAGAGACCACCGCCAGGGAGGCGGTGGATCTGCTCGCGGCCGCCGCTGAGGCCCTCCTCATTCCTGAAAAGGAACTCCGGGACTTTTTGGCCCAGAGCCGGGGTCGCTGCGACCAAGCCCGACTGGCCCTGGAAAAATGGTCCGAGCCAGAGCTGATCAAGGGGTCCGTCCGCGCCGCCGTTAAAACCTTGGCCGCGGGCGGGCCCTTGACAAAGGAGCAACACCTTGAGCTGCGCGAGCTCGAGGGACTCCTCGCTGGGCTGCGGAGGGAGCGGAGTTCAACAAAAGACTCCGCTCCCTCCCCCACAATAGGTTAAGGTAGAGGTTGCACTATGCTTTTGCCATGAAGATAACCATAGCCAGCCTCAACATCAACGGCGGCAGAGGGGCACGCCGTAGATTTGACAATTTTTCGCTCCTGCGGGAGGGGAAATATGCGGTGTGCTTCCTGCAAGAAATCCACACCGTTCCGGGAGACGAAGCCACGTGGCTCCTGGAATGGCAAGGAGAGGTCCGCATGAGCCACCTCACCGCCATTTCTAGTGGGGTGGCCATCTTGCTGGGCCCGCATTTTCAGCCGGAGATCTTGGGGGTCGAGGAGCCCGTGCCAGGCCGCTTGCTGCACGTAACGGTTCGCCTGGGGGACGTGCCGCTCCATCTCGTGAATGTGTACGCCCCTCAGCCCGGCCCGCAGCAGACGCGCTTCTTTGAAGAGGTGTCCGCTCTTCTTGGCTCCGTCGACGTCGGCGACTGCATTGTCCTCGGGGGGGTTTTTAACTGCACCCTCGAGGCGAGGGACCGCTCCGGTGCCCCGCAGTGCATGACGGCGATGGAGAAGTTGAGGGACCTGGTCGGGTCCTTCGACTTGGTGGACGTCTGGCGAAATCTCCACCCTGACTCCAGCGCCTTTACTTGGGTGAGGCCTGGAGTAGGATGGTCCAGAGTCGACCGCCTTTACGTGTCTCGGGCGTACCTTTCCTGCGTCCCGGCGGCCTCCATGCTGCCGGTGCCGTGTTCGGACCACCACCTGGTGTGGGCGGAGCTCGCTTCGCTCCGCGCGAGGACGGGGTCCGCGTACTGGCACTTTAACAACCGGCTGCTGGAGGACGTACGGTTCCAGGACTCGTTCCGTCGATTCTGGTCCGACTGGAGAAGGAAGCAGGGGGGCTTCCCCTCCTTGAGGCTATGGTGGGACGTGGGCAAGGCTCACGTCCGCGTCTTCTGTCAAGAGTACGCGAGGGGGTCGACCAAGAGGCGGTCGGCCAGAGTCGGGCGCCTAGAAAAAGAGGTGCTCGACCTGGAATCCCGTCTCGGTCAAGTCGTCCAGGACCCGGCCCTGCGGACGGTGTACGAAGCGAAGAAGGCCGCGCTGAAGGATCTGCAGCTCGTCGGGTCCCGAGGCGCATTCGTGAGGTCGCGGATCCGGTTCCTGCGGGATCTGGACCGCGGCTCCCCCTTCTTCTACTCGCTGGAAAAAAGGCAGAGTGTCCGTAAGCAGCTCTTGACGCTGCTGGCCGACAACGGCTCTCTCGTCTCGGATCCGGAGGGCGTCAACAACAGGGCCCGTGAATATTACGGGGCTCTGTTCTCTCCAGATCCGTCCAGCGGGGAAGCACGTAGAGTTTTGTGGGAGGATCTGCCGAAGGTCAGCCCGGAGGGCGCCGAAAATCTGGAAGCTCCGCTAAGCCTGGCGGAGCTGACCGGTGCCCTCGACCGGCTCTCGAGGGGAAAATCCCCGGGGCTGGACGGGCTGACCGTGGAGTTCCACAGAGTGTTCTGGGACGTCCTGGAAGCCCGTCACAACTTGAGCCGCCTCGGGGAAATCCCCTCCGTGCCCTTCAGTTCCGCGCGGAGGGGTTTCCTGTACGGGCTGCTCCTGCACACTCTCAACTTTGCCATCCTCGCCTGCCGTCCGGACATGCCATGGCGTACCATCCTGCCGTCCGGAGGAGGCGGGGGTCCCCGATGGAGGGCACTCTACGCAGGGGTCCTCCCACTATTCATCGGGGACTTGGCCTGTAGGGTGGTGCACGGAGCAGTGCCGTGCAATAAATTTTTAAGCCGGTTCACGGACTCCCAGGCCGCCTGCAATTTCTGCAGTCTGGAGGAGTCCGTGTTCCATGTTTTTATTGAATGCACGAGGTTGCAGCCTCTGTTCCATTATATGAAGGGGCTGCTCCTGAAATTCTAGCTGCACTTCAGTCCCACTCTCCTGATCTTTGGGCACCTTGTGCGGAGGGGAGTGGGTAGGTCCGAAGGCCTCCTCGTAGGACTGCTCCTGGGCACGGCCAAGGGTGCCATCAGCCGGTCCAGGCAGCGGGCGGTCGAGGGGGTCGTTCAACCTGACTGCCTGCCTCTCTTCCGCTCTTACATCCGGTCCAGGGTGTCCTTGGAGATGGAGCACGCGGTGTCCACCGGTACGCTCGCGGCCTTCCGCGAGAGGTGGGCACCGGAGGGACTGGAGTGCATCATCACGCCCGGCAACCAAATTTTAATTTGATTTTACGTTTTTAAGTTTAATTTGTTTTAATTGCCGGTGCTTTTAGTGTCCCCCTTCCCTTTTATAGGGGGCACTGGGGAAAAATTGTGATTTTAGTGCCCAAAAAAAAAAAACAAAAAAAAGAAAAACACAAAAAAAAACAAAAAAAGGAGAAAAAAAAGGGCCTTGTAAATGTCTGGTGTGTCACCCAAGTCGGGTGGCACGGTTTAATGTTTTTTTGTTTGCAGATAAACTCCAAAAAGAGTTTCATGCACAAGGACCAATTGTGGAGCAGTGGAGGCGTGTCCTGCACAGTTGGAGCTGAGCTGCTGAGAGAGGAGCAGCTATCAACTTTTGCTCTTGCCTGCAAGGCCTGGAGAGCCCTGAGAACAGCCCAGGAAGAGAAGGAAGGAAGGGGCTTCACCACCAACTTTCACCCAGAGGGAGAGGAGGAAAAAGCAGAAAACTTTTAACACTTTACCATTTCTACAAAGAGTTGGAGAGAGGGGGAAAGACCAACAACAACATCCAGTGTGGAAGGAGGGAGACTCTACCATTCTACAGGTGGGTGTGTTTTGGTGCAGTCCCCAATAGACTTTGTTGTATCGGTGGGGGGAGGAAAGAAGACCACTGAGGGCCGGAACATCGCGGGGGGTGTGTGTGTGTGGAAGTGTGTGTGGGGGTCTTGCCTACAACTAGGCCCCACACACAATTGAACCGCCCCCCCCCCCCGCAATTGCCTAGCCTGGGATAGCTGGAGCTACCAGGCTGAAGATTTCATTTCTTTAATCACCCATTTAACATCGTTAGGAGTGTGTGCCTGGTGGCTCTAGCTGCCCCAGGTGAAGACATCTTCTCCCCTCACCCGAAGACCACCCCAAAGACTATTTTGTGTTTTGCCATCTGGGGATTGCACCCACCCACAGCTGCGAGGGGAGACCTGCCCTCGCAGTTCCCCCCCATTCCCACCCCCCTCTCTCTTTCTCTGTTTCTCCTCTCTCTCTCTGAGACCCCTTCCTCCTAATTTTAAAAAATATAAAACAATTAAGACAACTGAGCAGAGGGAGCAAGGCCCCTCCCCAATTGCCAACTAGGGGAGAGGTGTGCCTCGTTAAGAGCTCCTCTGCTCAGTCTTATCAAACGAGGCCTCATTAAGACCATTAAGGCCTGTGACTTTGGGGTGGGTGTAGCCCTTAAAGGGACCCCGTGATGGCGACCCCATCCACGCCGGTGGCAGGGCCAGCGAAGACATATGCGCAGGTGGCAACCGCTTCCACGGCACCTCCTGCGCCACCCGCTGCCCTGCCACCTTTTCAACTAATAACGAAGAAACACGGGGTCAAGAGCTACACTCACCCCACTATGAGCATCGAGGAGTGCGTGCGGGCGATGGCTGGGGTAGTCGGCCCCTCGGCCATTGTCGCAGCCTCCAAGATGTCTGGGAAGGCCGTGTTCTTCCTGGGGTCGGAGCGGGCGGTGTCCCGGGCCCTCGAAAAGGGGCTCACGGTGGGCGGGACGTTCCTGCCGGTGGACCCTCTCGTGGCCACCGCGCAGAGGGTCATCGTGTCAAACGTCCCGCCCTTTGTTCCCGCTGAGCTCCTCCTCCCTCACCTACACCAACTGGGGGAGGTAAGTTCGGGGATCAACCCCATACTGCTCGGCCTCAGGGAGAACAGCCTGCGCCACGTGTTCTCCTTCCGCCGCCAGCTCTTTGTCCGGCTGGTGCGGGAGGACATGACGGAAGGGCACTTTAATGTGGTGCACGAGGGGACTGCCTACCGCGTCTTCTGGACGTCGGACGGCGTGCGGTGCCATGCCTGTAGGGAGGTGGGGCATGTTCGTAAGAACTGCCCCGCCTCCAAGGCCGCCAAACCACCGAAGGCGGCCAAGGCTGGCGCCGCCGCCACCTCTCCCCCTAGTTGCGTCCGCGTGCCGGGAGCCATAGGTGCGCGGGCATCGTCGGGGGCCTTTGTTTTCACGGCCTCCGGCGGGGGGGAGGGAGAGCGTCTGACCGGAAAGAAGGCGCGGAACAAGGCGAAACATCTAGAGGCGGGTCCCCTCAGTGCGCCAGAAAGATTGACCACCGCGCTCAGCCCAACCCAGTCACCGGCGAGCGCAGGGTGCCCTGAGCCCGTGCCCGAGCTCTTGACCAATACCGCAGAGGGGCTCGGGCGAAGGCAAGAAAAGGAAAAGGGGGGGGCGGAGCGGGAGGCCTCGGCAGACATGGGGGTCTCCCTGCCTCAGCGCACCCCCAGCAACAAAAGGAGGTGCCGCTCCGTTGAGGCGGAGGGGGAACAACATCCCTCCGCGGAGGAGTCGGTGCCCGCCGCGTGTCCCGCGTCCCCCACCAGCGCCCCCAAGCAGCGCCGTAGGCGGGAGGAGTCTGTCCCCGGGGAGGGTGAGACAGTCGAGGCTGCCCAGCCTCTGCCTCCCGGGGATGGCGTGGAAGATCTGCCTGTCGTGGGGGGCGTGGGGATCGCGGAGGAATGCATTGCCGCCGGGCCGGGCGTCCCGGGGACTGAGGCGGGCGAGGCCGTAAAGGTCGAACCTGAGCCCGCCCAGCCAATACCCAACTTCCCCCGGGATTTGCTCGACCCGGCAGAAAGCAAAATTAAAATTCTTAATGAAACTGTACATGCTGGGCCGGGGGGTGGCAGCGGGGAGAGGGAGGAACACCCACCCTCGCCCCTTACTTTGGAGCTGGAGCACTTGGGGAGCCTGGGGATTTCCTATGGCCGGGTCTCTCCTTGTTCCCCGGTTCCTGGGGCGGAGGGGGAACCCCTTCCGCTGTCGTTTCCCGACCCAGCACCATTTTTAAATGAGCCCACTGGGGACTCCTCTGCCGACGATCCTGGGGGTGGGATCGGGGCAGAGCCAGGGCTGGTTGGAGCATTCGGGTCATTTGCCGTACCTTGTGCGGTCGATGGGCCCGCTGCTGGCGGCCACCTCCCGGAGGAGGACAGGGACTCGGTGGGGGACGCGGGAGAAGAACTAGAGACCACCGCCAGGGAGGCGGTGGATCTGCTCGCGGCCGCCGCTGAGGCCCTCCTCATTCCTGCAAAGGAACTCCGGGACTTTTTGGCCCAGAGCCGGGGTCGCTGCGACCAAGCCCGACTGGCCCTGGAAAAATGGTCCGAGCCAGAGCTGATCAAGGGGTCCGTCCGCGCCGCCGTTAAAACCTTGGCCGCGGGCGGGCCCTTGACAAAGGAGCAACACCTTGAGCTGCGCGAGCTCGAGGGACTCCTCGCTGGGCTGCGGAGGGAGCGGAGTTCAACAAAAGACTCCGCTCCCTCCCCCACAATAGGTTAAGGTAGAGGTTGCACTATGCTTTTGCCATGAAGATAACCATAGCCAGCCTCAACATCAACGGCGGCAGAGGGGCACACTGTAGATTTGACAATTTGTCGCTCCTGCGGGAGGGGAAATATGCGGTGTGCTTCCTGCAAGAAATCCACACCGTTCCGGGAGACGAAGCCACGTGGCTCCTGGAATGGCAAGGAGAGGTCCGCATGAGCCACCTCACCGCCATTTCTAGTGGGGTGGCCATCTTGCTGGGCCCGCATTTTCAGCCGGAGATCTTGGGGGTCGAGGAGCCCGTGCCAGGCCGCTTGCTGCACGTAACGGTTCGCCTGGGGGACATGCCGCTCCATCTCGTGAACGTGTACGCCCCTCAGCCCGGCCCGCAGCAAACGCGCTTCTTTGAAGAGGTGTCCGCTCTTCTTGGCTCCGTCGACGTCGGCGACTGCATTGTCCTCGGGGGGGATTTTAACTGCACCCTCGAGGCGAGGGACCGCTCCGGTGCCCCGCAGTGCATGACGGCGATGGAGAAGTTGAGGGACCTGGTCGGGTCCTTCGACTTGGTGGACGTCTGGCGAAATCTCCACCCCGACTCCAGCGCCTTTACTTGGGTGAGGCCTGGAGTAGGATGGTCCAGAGTCGACCGCCTTTACGTGTCTCGGGCGTACGTTTCCTGCGTCCCGGCGGCCTCCATGCAGCCGGTGCCGTGCTCGGACCACCACCTGGTGTGGGCGGAGCTCGCTTCGCTCCGCGCGAGGACGGGGTCCGCGTACTGGCACTTTAACAACCGGCTGCTGGAGGACGTGCGGTTCCAGGACTCGTTCCGTCGATTCTGGTCCGACTGGAGAAGGAAGCAGGGGGGCTTCCCCTCCTTGAGGCTATGGTGGGACGTGGGCAAGGCTCACGTCCGCGTCTTCTGTCAAGAGTACGCGAGGGGGTCGACCAAGAGGCGGGCGGCCAGAGTCGGGCGCCTAGAAAAAGAGGTGCTCGACCTGGAATCCCGTCTCAGTCAAGTCGTCCAGGACCCGGCCCTGCGGACGGTGTACGAAGCGAAGAAGGCCGCGCTGAAGGACCTGCAGCTCGTCGGGTCCTGAGGCGCATTCGTGAGGTCGCGGATCCGGTTCCTGCGGGATCTGGACCGCGGCTCCCCCTTCTTCTACTCGCTGGAAAAAAGGCAGAGTGTCCGTAAGCAGCTCTTGACGCTGCTGGCCGACGACGGCTCTCTCGTCTCGGATCCGGAGGGCGTCAACAACAGGGCCCGTGAATATTACGGGGCTCTGTTCTCTCCGGATCCGTCCAGCGAGGAAGCGCGTAGAGTTTTGTGGGAGGACCTGCCGAAGGTCAGCCCGGAGGGCGCCGAAAATCTGGAAACTCCGCTAAGCCTGGCGGAGCTGACCGGTGCCCTCGACCGGCTCTCGAGGGGAAAATCCCCGGGGCTGGACGGGCTGACCGTGGAGTTCCACAGGGCGTTCTGGGACGTCCTGGGGAGCGAGTATGCGCGGGTCCTGGGGGGAAAGTCTGGCGACCGGGGAGATGCCCCTCTCTTGGCGCAGGGCAGTCATCGTCCTGCTGCCTAAGAAGGGCGATCTCCGCCTCCTTAAGAACTGGCGCCCGGTCTCCCTCCTCAGCACGGACTACAAAATCTTCGCCAGGGCGATGTCTGCTCGCCTTGGTGCCGTGCTGGACCACATGATCCACCCCGACCAGTCCTACACGGTCCCGGGCCGGACAATCCACGATAACATCCATCTGGTCCGGGACCTCATCCATTGTTCCCAGGAGGCTGGTCTGTCGGTCGCCTTCCTATCCCTCGACCAAGAGAAGGCGTTCGACAGGGTGGATCACGACTATCTGCTCGGAACTCTGCGCGCTTTCGGGTTCGGGACGCATTTCGTCGCCCGGATCCGACTTTTGTATGCCGCCGCGGAGTGTCTGATTAAGGTTAACGGGTCCTTGACGGCGCCCCTTCGCTTTAGGAGAGGGGTGCGCCAGGGATGCCCCATGTCCAGCCAGTTATACGCCGTTTGCGTGGAGCCTTTCCTGCGCCTCTTGCGGACGAGGTTGACGGGACTGGCTCTGCAAGGGCCGGGCGTGGAGGTCGTCCTCTCGGCTTACGCCGATGACGTGCTCCTCGCGGTAGAGGATCCCGCTGACCTGCGGAGGATGCGTGAGTGCCAGGAGATTTACTCGGCCGCGTCCTCCGCCAGGATCAACTGGGAGAAATGTTCCGGACTCCTGGTGGGTCAGTGGCGGGTGGACTCCCTGCCGGAGGAGCTCAGGCCTTTTGCCTGGAGCACGACCCATCTCCTCTATCTGGGAGTCTACCTTAGCCCCGACGAGGGAGCCTGGCCGGCGAACTGGCAGGAGCTGGAGGCCAAGGTTGCCGCTCGCCTAGGGCGCTGGACAGGACTGCTCCGAGTGCTGTCCTACAGGGGTCGAGCGCTAGTCATAAACCAGCTGGTGGCCGTAATGTTGTGGTACCGGCTGGTCACTTTGACCCCTCCCCCTGCGTTTGTCGCCAAGATACAGAAGAAGCTGGTGGACTTCTTCTGGAACAACAGGAAGCACTGGGTCTCTGCTGCGGTCTTGAGTCTCCCGCTTGAGGAGGGCGGTCAGTCATTGGTGTGCGTCAGCGCCCAGCTCGCGACTTTCCGTCTTCAGACCCTGCAGAGATACCTTTACATCGAGCCCCCTCCTAGGTGGTGCGCTCTGGCGACGTATTTCTTCCACCAGCAGTGCGACCTCAACTACGACACGCAGCTCCTGTTTGTTAACTTGGGGGGTGTCAGGACCGCCCTCCGGGAGCTGCCTGTCTTTTACAAGGAACTCATCAGGGTCTGGAACAAAGTCTCCACCAAGCGCAGCTCTCCGCCGGCTGGAGTGGCGGCTGTCCTGCAGGAGCCGCTGCTCGGGAATCTGTACCTCCACGACCGAGGTTTTATGTGGCGGTCGGAAGAGAGGGCTGTGGCTGGTGAGGTGACCAGGGTCAGGGACCTGCTCGATGGCGGAGGAGCGGGCTGGATGGCGCCAGACACGCTGGCGTGGCGCCTAAACTCTGCCAACGTCCGCCACGCGGCCGATGCCATCGAATCGCTAAAAACAGCTCTGGGCCCTGACTCCGTTAGGTGCATCGAGGAGGCTCAAGCACGTGGGGAGATCTCGTCCGAACTGACCCCCGTCCGGACGGAATTCCTCATCGGCGCCAAACCCCGGAACCTCCCTCGGGGGCCGGCGCCTCACAACTTGAGCCGCCTCGGGGAAATCCCCTCCGTGCCTTTCAGTTCCGCGCAGAGGGGTTTCCTGTACGGGCTGCTCCTGCACACTCTCAACTTTGCCATCCTCGCCGGCCGTCCGGACACGCCATGGCGTACCATCTTGCCGTCCAGAGGAGGCGGGGGTCCCCGATGGAGGGCACTCTACACAGGGGTCCTCCCACTATTCATCGGGAACTTGGCCTGGAGGGTGGTGCATGGAGCAGTGCCGTGCAACAAATTTTTAAGCCGGTTCACGGACTCCCAGGCCGCCTGCAATTTCTGCGGTCTGGAAGAGTCCGTGTTCCATGTTTTTATGGAATGCAAAAGGTTGCAGCCCCTGTTTTATTATTTGAAGGGGCTGCTCCTGAAATTCTGGCTGCACTTCAGTCCCACTCTCCTGATCTTTGGGCACCCTGTGCGGAGGGGAGCGGGTAGGTCCGAAGGCCTCCTCGTAGGACTGCTCCTGGGCACGGCCAAGGGTGCCATCAGCCGGTCCAGGCAGCGGGCGGTCGAGGGGGTCGTTCAACCTGACTGCCTGCCTCTCTTCCGCTCTTACATCCGGTCCAGGGTGTCCTTGGAGATGGAGCACGCGGTGTCCACCGGTACGCTCGCGGCCTTCCGCGAGAGGTGGGCACCGGAGGGACTGGAGTGCATCATCACGCCCGGCAACCAAATTTTAATTTGATTTTACGTTTTAAAGTTTAATTTGTTTTAATTGCCGGTGCTTTTAGTGTCCCCCTCCCCTTTTATAGGGGGCACTTGGAAAAATGAGATTTTAGCGCCCAAAAAAATAACCAAAAAAAAAAGAAAAACACAAAAAAGGAAAAAAAAAGGGCCTTGTAAATGTCTGCTGTGTCATCCAGGGCGGGTGGCACGGTTTAATGTTTTTTTTTATTTTACAGATAAACTCAAAAGAGTTTCATGCACAAGGACCCCCAGGTCCCTCTGCACTGCAGCATGTTGTAATTTCTCCCCATTCAAATAATATTCCCTTTTACTGTTTTTTTTCCCAAGGTGGATGACCTCACATTTTCCGACATTGTATTCCATCTGCCAAACCTTAGCCCATTTGCTTAACCTACCTAAATCTCTTTGCAGCCTCTCTGTGTCCTCTACACAACCCGCTTTCCCACTAATCTTTGTGTCATCTGCAAATTTTGTTACACTACACTCTGTCCTCTCTTCCGGGTCATCTATGTATATTGTAAACAGTTGTGGTCCCAGCACCGATCCCTTTGGCACACCACTAACCACCGATTTCCAACCCGAAAAGGATCCATTTATTCCGACTCTCTGCTTTCTGTTAGCCAGCCAATTCTCGATCCATGCTAATACATTTCCTCTGACTCCGCGTACTTTTATCTTCTGCAGTAACCTTTTGCGTGGCACCTTATCGAATGCCTTTTGGAAATCTAAATACACCGCATTCATCGGTACACCTCTATCCACCATGCTCAAAGAATTCCAGTAAATTAGTTAAACATGATTTCGCCTTCATGAATCCATGTTACATCTGCTTGATTGCACTATTCCTATCTAGATGTCCCGCTATTTCTTCCTTAATGATAGCCTCAAGCATTTTCCCCACTTCAGGTGTTGGAGCGGCAGGGGAATGCATTGATCCATTTAGTGAATTGATCCACCACCACTAGGGCATGCTGAAAATTGCCTTGAGCCCGTGGAAGTGGCCCAATTAAGTCTATCTGGAGCTGAGTCCATGGCTCTTGAGGTGAGGGCGCACTTTGAAGCAAGGCTCGGTTAGTGCATATGGGAAGTGTTATGTATGGAGAAGGAGACAGACTGAACACTGTGAGCTTAAAGTAAAGTGTGACCGTAGTCTTTTATTGCAGATCTCCAGAGTGCCTCTCCAACCTGTGAAGCCTCCTTAAATATCTGTGCTCCCAAACGATTATGGGATCCCTTGAGACTCCAGGGGATGAGCCCTCTGGTGACTGTACAGAGTAAATACAAGTCCACACAGATAACAACATTCCCCTCCCCCCCCCAAAAGTCAATAGTGTAACTATTTACAACGTAAGTCGATCTGGGGCCCTTCTTGCCCTGGTTGATCGTCTCGGTGTGAAAGCTGGTGTTGTTGAGTCATTTGTTGGGCCCTCGCTGGGCTGCTGTGCAACTAGCCTTGCTGGGCTGCCTGGTGTGTTGGGCCCTGCAGAGCTGTTGTGGATGATGGGTTCTGCTTCATGGTCAACCGTGGTGCCAGTTGCCACTGGTGTGTATGTTGGGGGATCAAAAAAGGCAGGACCCAAGGTGGGTTGCTCAGGATAGTCCGTGAATCTGAGTTTGATTTGGTCCAAGTATTTCCAGTGAATGAGTCCATTTGAAAGTTTAACCCAAAACACCCTGCTCCCCTCTTTGGCCACAAGAGTGCCAGGAAGCCACTTGGGATGTTGTCCATAATTTAATACAAATACAGGATCATTGATTTCAATCTCGCATGACACAGTTGCGCTATCATGGTATGCACTTTGTTGCATCCACCTGCTCTCTACCTGTTCATGTAGATCAGGGTGAACTTAAGAGAGCCTTGTCTTAAGTGCTCTTTTCATGAGCAGTTCAGCAGGTGGGATCCCAGTGAGCGAGTGGGGTCTCGTGCGGTAGCTAAGCAGGACTTGGGATCGGCGAGTCTGCAGTGAGCCTTCAGTTACCCTCTTCAAGCCTTGCTTGATGGTTTGCACTGCTCTCCCTGCCTGACCATTGGATGCTGGTTTAAATGGGGCAGATGTGACATGTTTGATCCCGTTACGGGTCATGAATTCTTTGAACTCAGCACTGGTAAAACATGGCCCGTTGTCGCTCACCAGGACATCGGGTAAGCTGTGTGTGGCAAACATGGCCCGCAGGCTTTCAGTAGTGGCAGCGGACATGCTAGCCGACATTATCTCACATTCAATCCACTTGGAGTACGCGTCTACAACCACAAGGAACATTTTACCCAAGAATGGGCCTACATAGTCGACATGAATCATAGACCATGGTTTGGAGGGCCAAGACCATAAACTTAGCGGCACCTCTCTGGGTACATTGCTTAACTGTGAGCATGTATTACATCTGTGAACGCAGGACTTTAAGTCCGCATCGATACCGGGCCACCAACGTGGGATCTGGCTATCGCTTTCATCATTACGATATCTGGGTGGGTACTGTGGAGGTCATTGATGAAGGTGTCTCTGCCCTTCTTGGGGACCACTACTCGATTGCCCCTCAGAAGGCAGTCTGCCTGTATAGACATTTCATCTTTGCGCCGCTGGAATGGCTTTATCTCTTCCTGCATTTTCACGGAGACACTGGACTAGCTCCCGTGAAGCACACAGCTTTTGACTAGAGATAATAAGGGGTCCTGGCTTGTCCAGGTTTTGATCTGCTGGGCAGTGACGGGTGATTGCTCACTCTCAAATGCTTTCACAACCATGGCTAGATCTGCGGGCTGCACCATTTCCACCCCAGTGGTGGGCAATGGCAGCCTACTGAGAGCATCAGCAGAGTTTTCTGTGCCTGGCCTGTGGCGGATGGCATAGTTGTATGCGAACAACGTGAGCGCCCATCCCTGGATGCGGGCCGATGCATTGGTATTTATCCCTTTACTCTCGGAAAACAGGGATATAAGTGGCTTATGGTCAGTTTCCAATTCAATTTTTAGTCCAAACAAGTATTGATGCATTTTCTTTACCCCATAGACGCACGCTAACGCTTCTTTCTCAATCATGCTGTAGGCTCTCTCAGCCTTAGACAGATTCCTGGATGCATAAGCAACCGGTTGCAGTTTCCCGAAATCATTAGCTTGTTGCAATACACACCTGACGCCATATGACAACGCATCACATGCTAGTATCAAGCGCTTATATGGATCATACAACACAAGCAATTTGTTTGAGCATAACAATTTTCTCGCTTTTACCAAGGCATTTTCTTGGCTTTTGTCCTAAACCCATTCACCCCCTTTTCGTAGTAAGACATGTAGTAGTTCGAGCAGTGTGCTGAGACCCAGTAAGAAGTTACCAAAGTAGTTCAAGAGTCCCAGAAACGACCGCAGCTCCGTCACATTCTGTGGCTTTGATGCGTTCTCGATTGCCTCCTTCTTTGTGTTGGTGGGCCTGATACCGTCCGCTGCAATCCTCCTTTCCAAGAACTCCACTTCAGGCACCAGGAAAACGCATTTCGAGTGTTTTAACCTGAGCCCCACATGGTTGAGTCGATTAAGAACCTCCTCCAGGTTCTGCAGGTGCTCGACTGTGTTCCGACCTGTGACCAAGATGTCGTCCTGGAAGAACACGGTGTGCGGGACTGACTTCAGTAAACTTTCCATGTTTCTCTGGAATATTGCCTCCACTGATCAGATTCCAAACGGGCATCTGTTATAAACAAAAAGACCTTTGTGTGTGTTGATGCAGGTGAGGGCCTTCGATGATTCCTCGAGTTCCTGCGTCATGTAGGCTGAAGTCGGATCTAGCTTCGTAAATGTCTTTCCTCCCGCCAGTATTGCAAAGAGGTCTTTAGTCTTTGGTCTCATTGAATGGCGGTGCAGGCTAGAAGGGCTGAATGGCCTACTCCTGCACCTATTTTCTATTTTTCCAATAACTGGGTATTGGTCCTGCAGGGAGAAATGATTGATAGTTACTTTGTAATCGCCACAGATTCTGACGGTGCCGTCTCCCTTGAGGACTGGGACAATTGAACTGGCCCACTCGCTGAACTTGATCAGTGAAATGATGCCCTCTCTTTGCAGCCGGTCCAGCTCGATCTCTACCCTTTCTCTCATCATGTACGGTACTGCTCTCGCCTTGTGATCGATGGTCGCGCCTCCGGAATTAGGTGGATCTGCACTTTTGCTCCTTGGAATTTCCCGATGCCTGGTTCGAACAGCGAAGGAAATTTGTTTAAGACCTGGGCACATGAAGTGTCGTCAGCGGGCGATAGCGCTCGGACGTCGTCCCAGTTCCAGCGTATCTTTCCCAGCCAGCTCCTGCCGAGCAGCGTGGGACCATTGCCTGGTACCACCCAGAGTGGTAACTTGTGCACCGCTCCATCACAGGAGACCTTTACGGTAGCACTGCCGATTACAGGAATCAGTTCTTTAGTGTAAGTTCTTAGTTTCGTGCGAACTGGAGTTAAGACTGGCTTTGAGGCCTTGTTGCACCACAACCTTTCGAAAGTCTTTTTGCCTATGATGGACTGGCTAGCGCCCATGTCCAGCTCCATTGACACCGGGAGTCCATTTAGTTCAACATTCAGCATTATCAGGGGACAATTTGTGTTGAATGTGTGCACCCCATGTACCTCTGCCTCCTCTATCTGAGGCTCTGGTTCATCGTGATCCTCCGTGGATCTGTCCTCCTCTGCAACATGATGGTTTGCAGGTTTAACAGGCTTTGCAGCTCGCCTGCACACTCGTTGGAGGTGTCCCATTGTTCCACAGCCCTTGCAAACGTACTCTTTGAATCGGCATGAATGGAAACGATGATCACCCCCGCAGCGCCAACAAGGTGTTAATGGCCTTGCATTCATTACCCTTGATGGTGGACTCTGAGTCATCTGCGGATGTGCAGCTGCAGGTATGTGTGACCTGCCCTGTACATTACGATTCGAAAACAATATCACTTTGTTCACAGTACTTGTAGCAGCATTTGTGTGCTGAGAGATTTGCTTCGCATTGTCACTGGTGGCAATGAACGCTTGGGCTATCGCTATGGCCTTACTCAAGGTTGGGGTCACTACAGTCAAAAGTTTGCGAAGTATGGTTTCGTGGCCAGTGCCAAGTACGAAAAAGTCTCTGAGCATGTACTCCAAATGTCCTTCAAATTCGCAATGTACTACAAGGCGTCTTAGCTCGGCAACATAACTCGCCATTTCCTGGCCTTCAGACCTTTTGCAGGTGTAGAACCGGTACCTCGCCATCAGAACGCTTTTCTTAGGGTTCAGATGCTCTCGGATCAGTGTGCACAAATCGTCGTATGATTTTTCCGTGGGTTTCGCTGGAGTGAGTAGATTCTTCATGAGGCCATACGTTGGTGCCCCACAGATGGTGAGGAGGATCGCCCTTCATTTGGCAGCGCTCTCTTCCCATCTAGCTCGTTGGCCACGAAGTATTGGTCGAGTCGCTCCACAAAAGTTTCCTAATCATCTCCCTCCAAAAATTTCTTCAGGATGCCCACTGTTCTCTGCATCTTTGGGTTCGCTATCTGTATCTCGTCGCCAGTTGTTGTGTATGGAGAAAGAGTCAGACTGAACACTGTGAGCTCAAAGTAAAGTGTGACCTTAGTCTTTTATTGCAGGTCTCCAGAGTGCCTCTCCAACCTGTGAATCCTCCTTAAATATCTGTGCTCCCAAGGGATTCCCTTGGGACTCCAGAGGATGAGCCCGCTGCTGAGTGTACAGAGTAAATACAAGTCCACATATATAACAGGAATTATGCTGCAGGCACGGTAGGCATCGTGCTACGTATTGGTTGTTTCCCTCATGGAAGGCCACCAAGCTGTGGATGCTACCTTATAGAAGGTTACCAGGACCGACTAGTGCCCTGCTGTGGGGTGGAAGTGAAAGCGGGAGAGCAGTTCCTGACTCACCTCTGGTGGAACACATACCACCGGGCAGGCATTTGGCTTTCTTTTGAACATCAGCAACTGCTCATCTGAGTCAGGGGCATTGGCTAGTATGGTATTGGGAGCCCAGGCTGTCGATTGAGGAAGGGGTCTGCCATCCGCGTGCCAGATGCTTACAACAGCAAATGGCCAATATTGCCATTACAGGGATTTTAAATCTCGGTGATCTGTTGGGGAGGCCTTGCTACCAGCATTGCAGGGTTCAACTACTATATCCTCTATCTCCCCATCAATCGTAGTGTCCTTGGCTGCTCTGTCTGCTCTGGAATTTACCTCACTATGGTAAGTACTGCAGGGAATTGAATATGGCCAGGGTGATCTCCTGGACTAGTTTCGATCACCTGGATGAGTCGGAGAGGAATTTTCCCAGATTTGTTTTTCCCCCAATTGGCCTGGGTTTTTATCTGGTTTTTGCCTCTCCCCGGAGATCACATGGCTCCGGTTGGGCTGGAATGTAGAATGTTTTAGTGTAAGGAGTGTCGCAGTTGTGTGGGGTGGACTGGTTGGGCTGGGTGCTCGTTACCTTTCCACCATTGTTCATTGTTCATAGGTTTATATGTAACCTTCAGGGCTGCTGACCAAAGGCCGTGCAGCTCTTTGTCGGCCGGCGCAGATACAATGGGCCAAAATGGCCTCCTTCCGCGCTGTAAATTTCTATGTTTCTATGTTTCTATGTGGATCCTCTTTTCTATGGACTGCTACCTTTCCTATGAAGCAGGGCTGGATTGCTGTTTAAGGTATGACCAGAGCAGGCATAACCAGGCCAGGCCATAGCCTTACCATCTATCGTACAATAGTCATTTTTGTGGTACAGGGGCAAGGAGAACATGGTGTTTATAGCATAGGCATTATCGGACCAAATATTCACTGGTCTATCTGAGGTTTCCTTCACAGCGGTTAGAAGTGCGGCGATTTTTGCATAATGTGAAGACTGTCTGTTGCATCTTTCCCAGATGGTTCTTTCTGGCAATACCACAGCATACCCCGGTGTGGGGGGATCCCTCAATGTGATACGAGGACCCATCGATGTAGACCTCTGGGGCACCCTATCTGGGCTCTTTCTGCGCAGGACGGGTCTCAAAGTTAAATCAGAGGTAACGGACATTCATGCAGGTGCCCCTCATAGATCAGAAATTGTGGCAGCAATATGGTGGGTTTGGAAATGATATCAATGCCTCTTTCCATAAATTCCAATGTTCATTTGCTGAGGCGCTGCGAGGAAACTAACGAATCTCTAGGTTTCATCAGTAGTTTCAGAGGTGTCTGTCCGCTGTGCAAGATTGTAGCCTGTAACCCAGTAATAAAAGTAAAGTGATATACCACCCAGAAGACGGCCAGTGGTGGCGCTCGCATGCGGTATACATTTTTTCTGCTCCCTGCAGGACGCATATGCAATTAGCTGTAGTCGATCAGCTCGCATTTGGCACAGAACTGCAGTGAGGCTTTGTTCTGTGGCCCCGACCTCTAAATGGAAGGGCTGCGTGGGATCAGGAGGGATCAGACATGCAGCCAGTATCACTGTAGTTTTTAATTTAGCCATGGATCGGGTGTGAGCATCAGTCCATGCCGGGTGTATGTCATCACCCTGCAGTTTTATCACATCACACAGGGGCTTTGCGCACTCAGCAAAGCTTGGAATAAAGTTCCTTTGGTACCCCATCAAACCCATGAATGATTGTAGGGCTGTTTTGGAAGTGGGTAATGGCAGTCGCTGTATTATCTCCTTGTGATCCCTCTGGAGAAATGGACATTCCTAGAAAGGTGACCCTTTCTTTTATTAATTGAGCCTTACGGGGATTCACCTTTAGTCCCGCCTGAGCCAACAATGTCAAAAGTTTGTGCAAAAGGGACAGATGCTCTTCCATGATGTCGGTTGCCAGCCGTAGGTCGTCTATGTACTGCAGCAAGCAGGTAGGATGGGAAAAATCTTTTAAAATTGCAGCCTTTCTTTTGTGAAAGATCGTGGGGGCATTGTGAAACCCCTGAGGCAGGCATGTCCAGGTGTAGCTCTGGTCCTCAAATGTGAACGCGAATTTGTACTGGTCTTCCCGGTCATGACAGCATCGGCTGCTGTTTTTTTTTTCTTATTTCAAAATATACTTTATCCATATAAAAATTTGCACAATACATTCAAAAGCAGTTCAGTACATTTGGATGCAGTCAGCAATTCCATACATTACATTTGGATGCTGACCGCAGTTCCGTTCAATACATTTCTTTACTTTACATTTCAAGCTACGATTCATACAATCCAGGATACATTGTGGTACGTTCATCAAGTTACATTACATGTGTCACCATACGGGACACAGTGAGGGTACAGTTACATTTGTTTCCAACGTGCATTAGGCAACAGAACTTGTATTATACATGGCACTACATTGGTGTTTGCAGATCATGGTGCTCTATGTATACAAAAGGTTTACCATTGCAGCCCGAGGGGAGTTTTATACTGATACCAGCCCCCGGGTTTACCGTGGTGGAAGGGCTTTAAACTGTGGCTCTTCCCCACCGTGCCTTTGCGGCGACTGCACCAATTTTTAGTGCGTCCTTCAGCACGTAGTCATGGATCTTGGATTGTGCCAGTCTGCAACACGCAGACTTGGACATCTCCTTGCTCTGGAAGACCAGCAAGTTTTGGCAAGACCAAACAGCGTCTTTGACCGAGTTGATGGCCCTCCCGCAGCAGGTGATGTCTGTCTCGTTGTGTGTCCCTGGGAACAGCCCGTAGAGTCCTGTGTTACGGAGCTGCTTGGGATGAACCTCGACAGCAATCATTGTATCTCTTTCCAGACCTGCCTTGCAAAGGGGCAATCTTGAAGGAGGTGGGTGACAGTCTCGTCTGCCCCACAGCTGACTCAGAGGCACCATGCCGTGCTGCTGAGACCCAGCTGTGCATGAACGCTCTGACGGGCAAGGCCCTCCTCACCGCCAACCAAGCTACATCTTGGTGCTTGTGTGAAAGCTCTGGCGATGAGACGTTCTGCCAAACAAGTTCGACAGTCCGCTCAGGGAACCACCAGACAGGGTCCACCCTCCTTCGTTCGTAGGGCGTCCAGGACCTTACGTGCTGACCACTGTTTTATGGCTTTGTGGTCAAACGGGTTTTTTGTAAAAAAAACTTTGACGAAGGACAGGTGGACATGCATGGTCCAGCTGGTGGGGCCGTTTCTCGGCAGCATGGCCAGGCCCATCCTTCGCAACACCGGGGACAGGTAGAACCTCAGCATGTAGTGACACTTGGTGTTTGCGTACTGGGGGTCTGTGCACAGCTTGATGCAGCCGCACACAAAGGTGGCCATCAGGATGAGGGCCACGTTTGGAACATCCTTTCCTCCACTGTCCAGAGATTTGTACATTGTGTCTCTGAGGACACGTTCCATTTTGGACCTCCAGACAA
The DNA here is from genome assembly GCF_044704955.1 of Pristiophorus japonicus. Lineage (NCBI taxonomy): Eukaryota > Metazoa > Chordata > Chondrichthyes > Pristiophoridae > Pristiophorus > Pristiophorus japonicus. The sequence continues at coordinate 141,503,996 of NC_091985.1, forward strand.
AGTGGAAGACGGCCCGGGTGACTACAGGAGCGAGAGATGGACCAGACCTGTGCCACGTGCAGCAGCCCCGAGAGCACCTCACTCCTGATGACCAGGTTCTTTCCTGCCATGGAGAGGGAGCGCAGCTTCCATCATCCCAGTTTTTGTTTCACTTTGGCGATACGCTCTTCCCAGTTTTTGGCGCATGCCCTGTCCGCTCCGAACCATATTCCCAACACCTTCAGGTAATCTGGCTTAACGGTGAAGGCAATAAAGGATCGGCCCAGTTGCCAAAGAACATGGCCTCGCTCTTGCTGCGATTGACCTTCGCTCCCGAGGCCAGTTCAAACTGGTCGCAGATTGTGTGCAATCTACGGACCAACTGCAGATCCGAGCAAAAGATGGCTACGTTGTCCATGTACAGGGAGGTCTTGACCTGAGCGCCTCCGCTGCCTGGGATCGTCACCGCTTTAATGCCCGCATCCTTTCTGATGGACCCGGCAAAGGGCTCGATACAACACACAAACAAGACAGATGAGAGAGGACAGCCTTGCCTGACTCCAGATCTGATCGGAAAGCTTTCAGTTTACCACCCGTTGATTAGAACTGCGCTACTGATGTCTCTGTAGAGCAGTTGGATCCAATTGCGGATACCCTCCCCAAACCCCATTTTGGAGAGCACGTCCATCAGGTACGTGTGCGATATCCTGTCAAAGGCCTTCTCCTGGTCTAAGCTGATTAAGCAGGTGTCCACCCCCTGTCCCGCATGTAGGCGATCGTATCCCTGAGTAGCGCCAGGCTATCAGAGATCTTCCTGCCGGGGACAGCGCAGGTCTGGTCCGGGTGAATCACCAGCTCAAGAACAGACTTGACCCTGTTGGCAATGACCTTTGACAGGATCTTGTAGTCCACACTGAGCAGCGAAATGGGCCGCCAGTTTTTGATTTCCTCCCTCCCCCTTCTGCTTGTAGATGAGGGTGATGATGCCTTTCCTCATTGATTCTGACATACTGCCAGGCAGAAGCATACTCTCAAACACTTACAGCAGGTCTGGGCCCATCCAGTCCCACAGAGCCGAATGCAACTCGACCGGTAAGCCGTCGCTTCCGGGAGTTTTACTCGTCGCAAGGGACCGGACGGCCTTTGTCATCTCGTCCAGAGTTAATGGGTGGTCCAGACTCTCCTGCTCACTGTCGTCGAGGACCTCCGTGATAGACGACAGGAACGACTGGGAGGCTGCGCGGTCTGTGGGCTTGACGTCGTACAGCCCGGCATAGAAAGATTTGCTGATCCTCAGCATGTCAGGCTGTGAAAACATCACAGAACCGTCTTCTTCCTTTAGGCTGGTGATCACAGAGCTCCCCCTGTGTACCTTTTGGAAGAAGAAGCGCGAACATGTCTCATCCTGCTCGACGGAGCGGACTCTGGAGCGGAAGATGATCTTGGAGGACTCTGAGGCAAAGAGCAAGGCTTGCTGGCCCTTCACCTCTTCGAGTTCCTCCGCGACATCGACCCCCATCGACTGCAACAGGAGCAGATTTTGCATAGTCGTCTGGAGTTGGGACAATTCCCTCTGTCTCCCTCTCGCCTCCTGAACACCTTTGAGGATGAAGAACCTCTTGATGTTTGTCTTGATTGTTTCCCACCAGTACATCGGGGAATCGCAGAGGGGTTTTACGGTTCTCCAACCTTTGTAATCCCTCTTGAGTTCCTCCACGTTTTCCAGAGTCAACAGTTTCACGTTCAGCTTCCATATCCCTCTGCCAACGTTCTGGGCCCCGATCACATCCCTCTACGAACTGTTGCCGGTTCTTCGCCCCGACCTCACCACTCCTGCTGTACCTACCCACACTGCAATCAGCTGTTGACCTCCTGCAGCAGCACGCGCTGCTCCCTCTAATGGCCCCGGCCTACTGATGGTCTTGCAGCTCTGGACCGCGCCAATTTCCGGGCCGGGCCGCCAGAGAGGATCTTCTACCTCTTGCCAGAGCTCCAACTTTTCCAATTTATATTATTTTAACCCTAATTAGCTTTCATTCGCTTCAACAGCGACTGCTGTGGCATTTAAATTTGAAAGGCTTTGTTGCTGCAGCAACAAAACTGCCTGTTCGGCCCCACTTTCTAATTGCCGAATACTGTGGTTTAATCGATCAATTTCTTGTCTCAAATGCTGTATTTCTCCGTCCTTTAACTGCCGAATGAGTTGAAGGGTTTCTTCCTTTTGCTCTTTTATATTTTGAATCTTTTTTGTTTAGTCGAACCTCTTTTGCTTGTGATTCTTTTAAATCTTGTATCTTTTTTGCCCTTTGGTCTTTTAAATCTTGTATCTCTTTCCTTAAATTTTGAATCTCTTTTACACCCCTGCTTCATTAATTCCTTATCTCTCCAAGCGCAGTAATATACGATGTATGCCAAGAGATCGTTTACCCGTTTTGGCCTTAACTCTCCTTGGTTTACTTTCACCTGGATAAATGCCACGTGCTCCCCCAAAGGATGCATGTTGGCCCTTACAGAAATACGCTGTCTGTGACTGCAACGCTTGTATATCCTTTATGATTACCTTTTTGTATGCTTTCGTCTCATAGACTACCTATATATCTTTTGCTAGTTTTTTGTACATGATCGATCCCTTCATCCTGTGTCTTTTGAATGTAACTACTGGTGGGTCCCTACTTAAACAGTTCCAACTATCGAGACGACTGCTCTTTAAGACACAACTTATCCCAATCCGTTTAAAAGTTTATAGTTTCCACTTTGCAACACAAGTTAGAATCGCAACGCCTAAGATTTCCAATTGTTCAAAAGAATGATCAAAAGCTGTCTCACCAGATCCCGGAAGAGCCCCCAATTTTGTAAGATTTCTAAATATCTGGCATTAAATTGAGAGCAAGACCAATTATTTTAAAACAATTTGGAATAAGTTTATTAAACGCACACACATGCAAATAGCCTATCAAACACAACAACAGTCCATTGGTATCCTATGGACTCTACTTAATTACAACAGATACAATGATGTTACAATAAAAAAGGTATAAAAAGGTATACGTTACTTCCCTCTGGCAAAGCACGCGACCTGTCCTTTGTCTATAGAGGGAGGTCCTGCTTTTGCCATGTGCTAAGGGGAAGAGAGAGAGCAATCTTTGGCTTGAGTTTTTATACCTCTTAAGGCCATAGTTTCTCAGAAAGCCTCAGCATTGAATCTTGGTTCCAGGGCCGTTCCTGATTGACTTCTCCTCATACATGTGCCATTCCTTGATTAGGTTAATGGGCTTTCCAATTAACACCTTTTCTAGTTTGGTGAGTTTCAAAGCCATGCTTCCTTTGTAACTTGAGGTCTGCCCAGCCAGGAGACATGAACTTGGGGAAGGTATCCATTTTATCTCTTCAAACTTGTCTTTTCGTATAATCTACACTTTTAACATTTGTATATATGCAGAATCAATTTTATCATTACTAAACACTTTTATCCTTACAACTACCATCGGTAAGATGCAGTGGATTGAATATTCAGCCATGAGAGCTCAGCACGAAATGGATGCACAGGATTGCTGGGATAGAATCGTATCTGGTGTCTTTATGCCCAATAGTTTCATGATACACCCCCATATATTAGGTACCAGTACTAAGGAAATAGGAGCCCGTACAAGCATTGTTATTGTGTGTGGTGTAGTGATATGGAAAATGAAACCCATTCTATCAATGATAACCTCAAGGTGACCATAATTCCTGTAGTGGTGCAAGTAACATTGGGCTATGTTTAGATTTTATCAGGGGGCTTCACCATTGGAGGCCTCCATGGAGGTTAAGACCACTATTGTCCCTTCAAGGGACCGACAGAGAGCTGCACTGCCGCACGGCTCAGAGGGAACATTGGTTAACTGGTTCAAGCTGATGGACTGGGATTGACATAGATACTGCCATCAAGCATCACGTAGAGATGCCATAACTTTCTTATCTCAGGTGGGGGGGGAAATTCGTCCCCATAGCACCACCCGTTAGTGCCAGTAGATGATGCTAATCCGGCGTTGAGAGCTGTAACGACAGTCCCTGTCGAATCCAATGCCGCACACCAAAGCCGAACCCCCGGTAGCACCGCTGGTTACAGCGATCGCCAGGACATCAACGTGTGTTCGTTCCTGATTCTACGACTGTGTTATTTAGTGATTTGAAGGTTCTTTGGTATCAGGAGTGTTGTGGCAAGTAGAAAAGTGAAAAATTTATTCTTGAAAGATTCAACCTACACTTGCTAAAAGTCAAGGGGGCTGTACTGTCCATCAGTCCCCCTCACCCTCCAGGATCTATGGCCGAGGGAACGGAGGCAACATGGGGACTGTGCTGACCATCAGTCCCCCTCGTCCTCCAGGATCTATGGCCGAGGGAGCGGAGGCAACATGGGGGCTGTACTGACCATCAGTCCACCTCGTCCCCTAGGATCTACGGCCGAGGGAGTGGAGACAATGAGGAAGATGGGAACATTTACGCAGAGGGAGGAGGACGAAGATGAGGAGGAAGAAGGTAACGTGGAAGACTGGAATATGTGCGCAGAGGGGGGAGGAAGAAAACTAGAAACAGGAGAGAGGGAGGAGGCAGCTGGACAAATGGGCTTCCGGATGGGCTGTCCGTGGCCGGCTTATCAGACTCCGATTTGAATGAATGAAACCCCAGATCCCTATTGCTCACCACATCCCCATTATACCATCCCTGTGTCATGCCATATCACAGCATCCTCCTGGGCGCAAAGGTGAAATGAGAGAGATCACAAAATATTCCAAACCCATAATAAATTTATGCATAAACATATCACGCATATCACATGTATTCTAATAACTAATGACCCTTGTGCCTGCCATAGTTGAACAGCTGTCATTGTGTGCATGGTGTGAGGTGTGAGTGTGAGTGTTGGTAGGTAGAGATTGGTGGTGGGTGAGTGCTGGGAGCGTGGTGCATTGAGCAGTGTGTGATGCTTGTAGCACAGATGGTGGTTTGCAGCATTTGTTGCAGCCTTCACTCTCCCTGACTACCTGTGTGAGGTCTTTAAACTTCTTCCTGCACTGGGTGTGGGACCTGGGGACCACAGTGCTGCCCGAGACATGGTGTGCCACCTCCCTCCACATAGTGCGGTAACTTGTGGTGAGGGCCTCCTGCCAGTTGGTACAGGACCGCTCACCTTCTTTCCAACGCTAAAACCAATGTCTTCAAAGCTTCATGGGAAAACCCCTGGACTCTCTCCCTGGGGCAGCGATCTGCCATCAGCATTTGCAAATAAGTGCTCCTTCTCTTTGTCCTTCTTATGGTTGTTGAGGCAGCTATACACCCAACAATGCTGGGAATGAGGTGCGGCAGCATCAATGAACCTCCCCTATAAGCAATGAAAAATGCCTGCAGCAATCATCACTTGCGTTTAGACTACACTCGATATTGGTCCATGATTTCAATGTAACACCAAATGAGCTTATGGCTCCAATCATTTTATGGCAGATGCAGTATAATGTGGATAAATATGAAGTTATCCACTTTGGTAGGAAAAACATAAGGACAAAGTATTATTTAAATTGATACGTCCTTACTATACATTATAAATGCACACGAGGCCCATGCTTGAGAGGTCAGTCTGTGACCTGTCCTTTATTCCTTAGCACTCAAGTGCAGGAAGTGGGTGGAGCTTTCCCTTTTATATCTGAAGGTCCAGGTTAGGAGTGTCTCCCACAAGTTCACCACCTAGTTGTCATTGTTCTCACAGTGTACAACTTAGGTCAGATTATATATGGGTTACATTGCTGGTTGAATACATGACATAAATGGTGATGGCTTGGGAAGTGTCGATGTACAGAGGGACCTGGGTGTCCTTGTACACCAGTCATTGAAAGCAAACATGCAGGTGCAGCAAGCAGTTCGGAAGGCAAATGGTATGTTGGCCTTCATTGCAAGAGGATTTGAGTACAGGAGCAAGGATGTCTTACTACAGTTATATAGGGCCTTGGTGAGACCGCACCTGGAGTATTGTGTGCAGTTTTGGTCTCCTTACCTAAGAAAGGATATACTTGCCATAGAGGGAGTGCAGCGAAGGTTCACCAGACTGATTCCTGGGATGGCAGGATGTCGTATGAGGAGAGATTGGGTCGACTAAGGCTGTATTCACTAGAGTTTAGAAGAATGAGAGGGGATCTCATTGAAACATATAAAATTCTGACTGGATTGGATAGACTGGATGCGGGTAGAATGTTTCCCCTGGCTGGGAGTCTAGAACAAGAGGTCACAGTCTCAGGATACGGGATAGGAAATTTAGGAACGAGATGAGGGGAAATTTTTTCACTCAGAGGGTGGTGAACCTGTGAAATTCTTTACCACAGGCTGTGGAGGTCAAGTCACTGAATATATTTAAGAGGGAGATAGATTTATAGAAACAAAAGACATCAAAGGGTATAGGGAAAAAGTGGGGATATGGTGTTGAGATAGAAGATCAGCCCATCATCATCATAGGCGGCTCCTCGAACGAGGATGACTTGCTTCCACGAGTTCAAAGAAACATAGAAAATAGGTGCGGGAGCTGGCCATTTGGCCCTTCGAGCCTGCATCAACATTCAATATTATTATGGCTAATCATGCAACCTCAGTACCCCACCCCTGTCTTCTCTTCATACCCTCTGATCCCTTTAGCCGTAAGGACCATATCTAACTCCCTTTTGAATATATCCAACGAACTGGACTCAACAACTTTCTGTGGCAGAAAGTTCACAAGTGTTTCGATGAAGGACCCGATGTTCCAGTCCTGAACTCCAATTGAGGGGGTGGAAGATGCCTGTGCGTGAATTTTTTTAACGTGTGGAGACCGTTGCACACCAGCCACCACACAGGCTTGACAGAGCTAGACCTTTATCCAGTGGCAAGGGTTAACCAGGACGACTGGAGACCTGCTCTGCTGCACGGACCTAGTGCGCACACATATCGCAGTGTGGGCTGGTCCGTTCTGTACCTGGGCCCTGGGCTCTTCTGGGCACCGTACCCTCATCTGTCGCACCTGTGCCACGATCTCTCACCGCTCCTCCGCCATAAACATTCACCGCATGTTGCCACAAACATTCGCCGCTCATCCACCCCGACCTTCCCACTCCTCTGAGCCCTGTCAATGTTCCTGCCCTAGCTTCAAAATGGTGACCCAGTCGCCCATCTCAAAATCGTCACATACTTGGAGCAGCTCGTGCTGGACGTTGAAGTGGTACACCGCTCCAGCTCTTTTATCTCCCGACCTGCGGACCTGTTGTCATGATCATATTGAATGGCGGTGCAGACTCGAAGGGCTGAATGGCCCACTACTGCTCCTATTTTCTATGTTTCTATGTCTAATGAGGAGTGAGGACGAATTTTGCGAGCAGTCTAGACAATTTTCATCTGGTGCTAATTCACCATTTTTAGTTTTAACATTGCCCATTCCTTGGTTACAATGAATTTCTAGCCCAACCTTAACCTTTGTACTTCAAGATTATTCTCAAAATCCTGAAGATGTTTTTAGAAATTATCAGCAGGATAAAAACTGAGCTTTTTGCTCATTCCAACCTTTTCTGAATCTTTTCTGATATAAATTTTCATCTTTAAAAAATCAAGATCAATTATCTGGAAAAGTCAGTGGGCTTGATTTTCGGTTTGTTGCTGCCTCTGTTTTTGCCCCGAGGGGTGGTAATGACAGCGGGATGCATATCTGGATCTGGCCAGCTTCCAGCACCCCGCCAGGACATTCGATGCCAGGTTTGCTGGGACGCGGAGCAGCGAGTCCCTGGTTGTAACACTGGTTCGATATTTGGTTCGCGCCCGATCCATAGTGCCCCCTGGTGGGATCGCCTGGGAAAGCTGGTGGTCCGAGCTGTACCGGCCGCAGTGAGTGAAGTAATGTCGAGCTCAGGTAAGTGTGATTGTTTTTTTTTTATTTTTGCGTTTTATGTTGATGTGGCGTCTGTAATGTATTGGGAATGTGTTTGGTGAGTTTTTGGGTTGTTTTGCTTTTGCGCTCTGAGGTCGACTATTTACCTTGGGATTTTCAGTTGGTCAGCCCGCCTAGCACCCTAAAAGAGGTGTGGAACGCTTCCCTTAGTGCTCCGCTCCACACTCTGGGCCCAGCTGGTGAATTTTGCAGCTGGTGACGCAAACCATTTCCGGGTGCAAAATTTATCGCTCCGCCTGGATTAACACTGCAACAAAGGCATGACCAAATTTCCACCCCAGTCTGTTTTTAGATAAGTACTTTCGATAGGCTGTGTACATGGTGGAAATCTAGACTATTCAATAGAAAGGCTAAACAGAAAATTACCCATTCCTATCCTTGTGTTGTGATACCTCCACGCGTTATGAAAAGATGCTTCTCTCTTTGCTTAATTTTTAAAAAAGGAAAAGGAAAAGAAAAGGAAAGAAAGAAAGAAAGAGAGAGAAAGGAAGAAACAAACAAAGAGAGGGAGATAGAAAGAGAGAAAGAAAGAGAGAGAAAGAAAGAAAGTGAGAGTAAGAAAGAAAGGAGAGAGAGAGAGAAAGAAAGAAAGGAAAGAGAGAGAGAAAGAAAGAAAGGAGAAAGAAAGAGAGAGAGAAAGAAAGAAAGGAGAAAGAAAGAAAGGAGAAAGAAAGAAAGAGAGAGAGAGAGAGAGAGAGAGAGAAAGAAAGAAAGAAAGAACGAACGAACGAGAGAGAGAGAGAGAGAGAGAGAGAGAGAGAGAGAAAGAACAGACAGACTTACATTTATATAGATCACTGGATGTCTCAAAGCGCTTTACAGCCAATTAAGTACTTTTGGAGTGTAGTCACTGTTGTAATGTGGGAAAGGAGAATGCATCACCACACCATTAAGAGTGTCCACTATACTGAGCAATATGGCACCACCTTGATTGACAAGGACATGTCTACATTGCATTATATTTGTATTTGGGCAAGGCACACTTGACAAAGTAGATTCAATAGACAGCCAACCTGTTCAGAGCACTAAATCATTCTGCGTGATGGTCTGAAATTCTGTCATTCAGAGCTCTGCTAAATATTCTGGAGCGAGCATCCTGTGGCTTACGGACCTTCAGTCCAATCACCCTGTGAAGAGTCCTTCTCGTGTTAGAACCCCTCAAAGTTCGCAGCCATACTTTGCAAAATTGAACCCGACTGGGGTAATGGATTGCTGAATTCACCCTCAGCTGTGGGAGAAATCTTTCACACGGACTGCAGCAGTTCAAGAAGACGACTCACCACCACCTCTTCAAAGGCAGCCAGGGATGAGCATTAATTGCCGGCCTTGACAGCGATGTCTATGTCCTGAGAATGAATAAAGAAAAATGCAGTATTCCACTTTTTAATCACTTGCACACATTGGGGCCAATTTTATCTCAACAAAAATCATTGCTAACGGGGCGGTAACGGTTTCAAAATGCTGTTGCTTGACTTACTATTCCACTGATGCCAACACTGTGCCTGCTACCATTTTTACAGGGGCCTATATGTGAGAATGCTGAATCGCATGCCTGTTTCAGGATACTACCAAACTATCCTTTTCCTTCTGGTATAAAAATGACTGGCAATTGAGGTATATCTGGTTCATCTCTGTCACAAACTCTGCAGTTTGGCTGCAACCACACTGGAATGTGGGTTACTTGCACCCAACTGCCTTTTCTTAAAGCTGTGTGATTCTGGCCGCACAAAGAATTAATGCCACTCAGCTCCAGAGTACCGTTAAAGTTGGAGCTGTAGAGAAGTTTCTGGATCACTGGCTCGCTCTACAAAGAGGTGAAAGGGGAAAAATAATTGAATCGTAGAATCATACAGCACAGAAGGAGGCCATTCAGCCCATCGTCTCCATGCAAGAGCTGTCCAATTAGTCTCTCTCCCCTGCTCTTTCCCCATAAGAGTCATAAAAGTGAATTAAGTCGTCTGTTTATTACTTGCATTAATTTCTGACCAACACATAAAAATTCTACAAAAAGACTCATAATGCAGACAGGACTGACAATGGAGCCCTTTCAGTAATGTTTCTGTTGAATTTTAGCCTTTAAAGAGAACACAAAAGATGGTAACAATGCACACATTTTTAGTACAGTGGTAGATTAAAGGCTTGCCTAATGAATCATCTAGCACACACTATTTATCAACGCTTCTTACACACACACGCATAACTCGCTGAACAATGACTTCCTGAATAGGCCCATTGGTAATGTTTAGATTAGACCGTGCTTAATTATCTCTTTGTTTATTTTAATAAAGAGACATCCGAGTGTTCCAGCCCACATGCACACAAGGTAGTAAGAATAATATTGCTCAGTAATGTTGCAAAATAAAATAATGCTATTAATAATGCATTAGCTAGTCCTACATATAAAAATCCCCTGAAAGCTAACACACAGCATCACAGATCCTGCATATGAACCAGAAATGTGCTTATCGTAGATTTTTAAAAAAGGAAAATAGTTTTATTACTAAAATAAGATGAAAAATGTTTCAATTGAAGAGGTACTTATCAAAGAGTCAACAATTTTACCTCTGTTTTCCTGCTCCACGCATTGTCGCATTGATTAGGTTGTATCCAGGCAACCACAAGAGCTAGGTAGCCATAATGTGTGAACATATTTAACAATAAAACAATAAACCATGGTTCTACACTACAGACAATAAATAGCCTTTGCTTGAATGCCTTCTGTTGCATAATGTGACTAGTAATCATTATGTCTTTAATGTGTTAAAATTAGATCACAGCTTTTGTCTCTACTTCTGCCTTTGTAATTTCAAAGGCACTGTACCTTGTTAATTTGACAGTCTCAGAATGGCGTTTTCACTCAAAGAGAAAACCTACGGAGGTGTAAAAGCTTTATGTGTCCTGGATTTAAAAAGCGGGTGATTGTACAAAAACTTAGCGACTTCTGCATTTTATTTACAAGCAGCATGAAGCCTCAACCACTACCACATTCAATGAAACTAAGTCGAGAATATATTTTTTTAAATCAAGTTGATCTTTCACACAAATTCAAGTTACTGTACTTTCATTTACTGATTGAAGTTCAAATTGCTTTACAACAAAGTCCAGTTGAGGTTAAATGGACTCACTGAAGGGAGAAATATGGCCTGGAAATTGCAGTCGGAGGCGTGCCGAACAGCGACAAAACTCTGTACTTACCTGGTGCCTCCGGAGCTTTGGATTGTTCCGGTCCTGGGCCTGCAGGCATACGCCAGCATTAAGACCCACGTATCCCAGGGGCGCATGGGATCACATGGGCCAGGCCAACCAATGACAAAGGGGGATTCCCATTATGCTATGGCGAATCTATTTACATACGGAATATCCATCAGCATAATTGAAATCACCGAATAAATAAAATTTCACTACACTGAATTAAAAATAAAATCATCACAGGTTCAAAATTAATTAAAATACCCTTTAATTAAATATTTAAAATAAAAAATAAATTTTTTTGAGAAATAAATTCAAACATTTTTAAATCGGGACAAAATTGACCGAAACTAATTTTAAATGTAACTGAATATTTAAATAATTTTATTTTAACATTTATTTAAATCGTAACGCTGGTAAATGCAAGTCTTTCTTTCTTTAAAACAATTCCATATGCCTGCTATGACCAGGCATAAGATTTGTTGGGTCTGTGCCAGCAAAAGTGAATTTCCAGCAGATGGGTTCAATCTGTCAAGGAGAAAGTTGACAGGTCACAACTTCCAGGTTTTCGTGCATGCGCATCGTATGCGGGAACCCGGAACGTGCGGGGTGCAGCGTACGCCGTTATAAGCCCCGTAAAATCCGGGCCTATACTTTAACTGCCACTTTAAAATTACTTCTCATATTTAAGCAGATATTCACCTCAATGTTAATCCCCACCCCCGCCAACCCCTGACTGGTTGAAAAGGGTCAAGCGAAGGGTTAAAATCCCACCTCAAACCCACCGCGTTCCCGGCCACTGTAATATTAATGGTGGCAATTCAGGTCCTGGACGAGGCTCACGCTAAAAGCAGGTGGGGACCTACTTAAGCTTCAAAAGTTGCGGTTTAATTTGACACCAATGCTGCAACGTAATTTTAAGGTCCACGCTGGGATAGTCCCCTGCTGTCTGTTGCTCAGCAGCGGCAACACAGCGGGAGGAGCTGACTGGCCGGAGGAGGTCCAGTTAGGTTTTTAAACTTGTCTCTGTGCTTCTTGTGGGCCAGGAGGAGCAGGAATGCTCCCTGCTCCCCACAGATCCCACAAGGAGTCCTTGGTCCTCCCCAGCCCCAGATCCCTGATCATTATGGATTTATGACCCATGGCAACTCCTTCAATCTTTGGGGAATCCTGCGATGAGGCAAACCCCCAGTTGATGAATGCGAGGAAGCCCTGGCCTCCCCCTCCCACTCTTGACTGTCGGTGTCCGTTCCCACGGGTTCCCAACTCTGACCAAGCTCTCATTCTGGTCAGATGTCTGGTGAGAGCCTGGGATGCTTTATTTAAATGAGGCCCTTCTCTTGAGGTCGGTACATCGCCAACCTTGCCAGGTACGGCCAGCATCTGCTACTGGGCTCCTGCGCCCCCTTTACAGACCCAATCCCGAACCCCACCCCAGTTAAAATTGAGGCCATTGACCCTCTTCTCATTTCACACAGCTCTCCTCTCCCAAAATCGCCGTGTCACATCATGGTATGCTCTCCAGTACCTCAGCAAAGTGCCTATGCTTGATGCATGAAGCTAGGGACAAAATTAGTCTTCGGTGGCAAAACGGCAATAGCGAATCAGCCGTTTTGCACCCCACCCAATTTCTGTTCATGATTTCAATAGAAAAGAAAATCGGGCAGTACATAAAACCGGCTGATCGATTCGCTTTCGCTAAGCAATGCCTCGATTTAAAAATTCTCAACCTTGTTTTCAAATCCCTCCATGGCCCCGCCCCCCCCCCCCCCCCCATCCGAGATGTCTGCGCTCCTCAAATTCTGCCCTCTTGAGCATCCCTGATTGTAATGGCTCAACCATTGGAGGCCGTGCTATTGCCTAGGCCCTAAGCTCTAGGATTCCCTGCCTAAACGTCTCCGCCTCTGTACCTCTATTTCATCCTTCAAGACGCTCCTTAAAATCTATCTCTTTGACCAAGCCCTGCCCTAATTTCTCCTTACGTGGCCTGGTGTCAAATTTTTTTGACTCATAATACTCCTGTGAAGCTTTAAAGGCACTTTATAAATACAAGTTGTTGTTGTTATTGCCCATTTTGTGCTACTGCAAAAAACTGGTAGTCATCCCCTAAACGTTTGCAGGCTTCTTTGTCATGGGAGCCATTCCAGCCACACTTGACCCTTCCCCAACTGAGTTATTTGGTAATTCCCAAACAAATTTTTTTTCGTCGAATTTTTTGCAAAAAACTGTATGAAACCAGTATCATCAGCATTACTACAACCATTAATAGTGTCAGATTTGCACACCGCACAGAAATGTTATTCTACTTTGCAACTGACCTTGACGTGTAAAGTTTGGATATATTTTAGTGTTACTAAGTCCAGGATCATTGCCCATTGCATAAGTCACCAACCTGTGTCTGGGCTTTTAACATGAAATAAAGTAGCATAAAGCCTTCATTACAAAAGTAGCAAATAGCTATCAGTTCACTCTCCATGTATCCCTGTGACTTTAACACAGTACTATTCAGTATATCCCAGAAATGTTTCTTTTATGTAGTCCTAGTTCTATTACTGTAGATAAAAGGCACCCTTTCTCTAAATGGATATGCTTTGCTCTTTGTGTGCTTAAGTATACAACCTCTACAAGTGTATCAATTTTTGTGAAAAGCATTTAAATATAATCACAGTATATACACATATGTGAGAACAAAGCAGAGGGCAACAGCATTCAAATGTTATTGTTCATATCTTCCCACATTTAAAATCTTTCTTCATAAGTCCAATTAGCAGAAGGAAAGCACTGTTAATGCAGATATACCGACCTGTTGGACATATGTTTAACTGAACCTAAGTTAACACAAACATCTCCTTCTGTGCTGCTAGTCCTATCTGTTAGTTTACAATACACATATGCTCCCTTCTGTGTCATGTACACACAGAAAGAAATCATTCAACCTCCTTCTGCTGAAAGGTTTATGTTTAACTGCATGTGCTAAGCTCTTCTATCAGCTGTTTTCAATTGTTGTTAATGGGCTTTGAATAATCATAGTAAAAATAAGGAACTAAATAAGGGCCTGACTGATCAATCCCTTTATTACCTCTAAACTTGACTATTCCAATGCACTCTTGGCTGGCCCCCATCTTCCACTTTTCATAAATTTAAGTTCATCTAAAACAATGCTGCCCATTTCCTAACTCACACCAAGTCCCGTTCACCTATCCCGGGCAGCTGTCTGATGCTGATCCAGACTGTTCGCAACCTTGGTGTCATATTTGAAACCAAAATGAGCTTACGTCCATATTTCCGCTTCATCACGAAGACCGTCTTATTCCACCTCTGTAATATCGTCTGACTCCGCACCTGCCTCAACTCATCTGCTGCTGAAACCCTCATCCATGCTTTTGTTACCTCGAGACTCGACTATACCAATGCTCTCCTGGCCGGCCGCTCACCTTCCACCCTCGGTAAACTTAGGGAGAGAAATTGAGGTAGTTTGCGCCTCCCATTAGCGGGTCGCAAAAAATGTTTTGCCCGAACTCGGCACCACTAACGACTCCCACTAAATTTCGTGGGAGTTTAGCAATGGCGGTAACTGATAGTGGCCAGCTTCGCTGCGCCGGCAATGACGACGTCATCGCCATGCGTAGTGAACCGTTTTCGTCCCGGAGCACAAATTCAGAAGCGCCCCCTGAAGCTGCGCTGGGCGATGACAGCGACAGTTTCAAGGGGCATGAACCAGGCTGTAGGCCACTCGCGGGGCGCTAAAGGGGAGGTAGCGTACGCAAAGAAAAAAAATCACCCAACTTACCATTCACGGCCCTTTGCATCGTGGAACGCGGGGCATGGCACCCCACTCCCCAGTAGTCTGGGTTGGGACCCGCAGGGTCGGCAGCTTGGCTCTCCCCTTTAATGAAGGGGAGAGCCCTGTCTACACACATAGTGCTGCGTCCCTCTCTATTTGCTTCCGCACTTGCACACCACAGAGGAAATGGAGCGCTTTATTTTGCGCTCTACTTGCTCTCGGGGCGGTAACCCCAATATTGTGAGCGGGACAAGACTTGCACGCCTGGCGCAGAAACTCCCACCTCACGGCTGTTACCGCCCTCAAACGGGGCACTTTGCAATTCCCCCCCCCCCTTAAGCTCATCCAAAACACTGATCACTGATGCTTATATCCTAACTCGCATCAAGTCCCGTTCACCCATCACCCCTGTGCTCGCTGCCCTACATTGACTCCCAGTTGAGCAACGCCTCAATTTTAAAATTCTCATCCTCGTTTTCAAATCCCTCCATAGTCTCGCCCCCTCCCTATCATTGTAATCTCCTCCAGCCCCACAACCCTCGGTGATATCTGTACTCCTCTAATTCCGGCCTCTTGCGCATCCCCAATTTTAATTGCTCCACCATCATTGGCCATGTCTTCAGCTCCATAGGCCCTAAACTCTGGAATTCCCTCTCTAAACCATTCTGCCTCTCAACCTCTCTTTAAGCTGCTCCTTAAAACCTGCCTCTCTGCCCGAATATCTCCTTATGTGGCTCGGTGTCAAATTTTGTTTGATAAAGCTCCTGTGAAGCATTGGGACATTTTACTACGTTAAGGGCGCTATGTAAATGCAAGTTCTTGTTATTATTCCTGCAACCACAATTTCACATTATGGGTTTCAATGGAAGGAGTCCTTCAGCTCACTGGATCTCCTGTAAAGCAATCATACTGTCTTCCTATTGGAGTAGCCAGCTGTTCTTTAAATGAATCCAGCATCCTCATCTCAATCACTCTTCCTGGCAACCATTCCAGCTGTTAATCACCTTCTGTGTAAAGAAATACGTCCTGATGTAGTTCCTAAACTTGCCGTTCGCAACCTGTCCTGCTGCCTTGGCATATCTGAAAGTATTTTGATGTATTGGAGTGGAAGATTTTTTACGAGGGGTACGGAGACTTCTCGCTGACTGCATGCAAGTCTGCTCGTAAAGGATAATAAGAGTTGCAGTCTTGGCACGCATGAAATATTAAGCCAATTACAGCCCCAGCAAAAGATTAAAGCTAATGCCAAATGCTGCGTGTGTCACTAAGTGAGTTGTTATTGTGCAGATGAACATTTAATACCTTTTACCAAAGTAAGATTAGCTTTAAATGACATCTTTAAACAGATGATCCATGATATATTTGTTCACATATCCTTTGTTCTTTGTCTCATAGTTAAAGCTCTCCATCTGTCACATTTAATGTATTTCTCTATTTGTTCTTCCCATATATCTTTCCGTTTTCTTTCTATTTTTGTGACAGTTTTTTTTTCTATGTTCCTCTTTTGTGTTGGAACCAAAACCCTGATTGAGCTGTGAGACAATGCTGAAGGGTCTGAGGGAGAAGTAGAGCAGCTTTGCAATGTTTAAACTGCACTCAAGCCAGGAGAGTTCTGAACAGCCCACCAGGAATAAGACCATAGGAAGAAGCTGAGGCTCAAAGTGAGAGAAAGAAAATAAAAAGAGATCTCACCTCCAACCTAATTTAATCCAATTGTAATCAGCGAATCATGGTAAACATTACTCACCAAATATTGCACAAATGGCATCTCACCCTTAGTCTCCCCATTATTTTTTTAAACTTGCTGAATTTGAACATTATTGTCCATTAAATGCACTACAGAAGTTAAGGCTGGAACTTAACAGTGTAAGTACTTTTTTTAACAACATGATAATTGTTAATGCAATGCCAATCAACCTTTCTGATCCAAAAAGGGAACAATTAAACTGTTGAGTCTCATTCCTGCATTTAGTAAATTGTTGCTAGAAATTTTAAAACCATCACATTTTTAATTTTTTCTTACTTTTCCTTTCTCTCACTTCTTTTTGCCTCTCTTAATCCAATCTATCTTTCACTTGCTTCAGTTCTCTTTCTGTACCTGATTTGACTCTAATTCACCCTATTTCCTTCTCTGGTGTGCCTCTGTTTCTTTCTCAATCCTTAAATCTCATTGGTTAAGGAGATAGACTGTTGGTCCCGTCGTTCACTAAGGTCCCAGATGTCCTATTGCCCTTGCAGTGTCATTATCAGTCCGCTTCCAGCTAAATATTTTTGAGCTGAAGGTGCGGGATAAAACTCTAACTAATGGCGTAAGCCAAGAGTTGCCCCGCTTCAGCAATATCTGGCACATGTTCTTCAGTGAGTATTGGTCTCCTAATCTGAGGAAGGACATTCTTGCTATTGAGGGAGTGCAGCGAAAGTTCACCAGACTGATTCCCGGGATGTCAGGACTGACACATGAAGAAAAGTTGGATCGACTAACTTATATTCATTGGAATTTAGAAGAATAAGAGGGGATCTCATAGAAACATATAAAATTCTGACGGGATTGGACAGGTTAGATGCAGGAAGAATGTTCCCGATGTTGGGGAAGTCCAGAACCAGGGGGTCACAGTCTAAGGATAAGGGGTAAGCCATTTAGGACTGAGATGAGGAGAAACTTTATCACTCAGAGAATTGTGAACCTGTGGAATTCTCTACCACAGAAAGTTATTGAGGCCAGTTTGTTAAATATATTCAAAAGGGAGTTAGATGTGGCCCTTACGGCTAAAGGGATCAAGGGGTATGGAGAGAAAGCAGGAATGGGGTACTGAAGTTGCATAATCAGCCATGATCATATTGAATGGTGGTGCAGGCTCGAAGGGCCAAATGGCCTACTCCTGCACCTATTTTCTATGTTTCTATGTAAGTTCCATTCCTAGTGCTCACTTTGCCTGTTTGAGAAGAACACGTGGAGGATCAATGCTGGGTCTACTTTTGTTTTCAGTATATGTAGACAATTTGCTTATATTGTCTATGACAATTTTGAGTGCCTTCACCTGGCAGTAACAGGGTGATAATGGCCATAAAATGGAGTTGGTAGCCTTACCTCCGTCTTAACGCTGACTATGCAGCCAGCTCCCTTTTAAAAGGGGCCTACCGCCAGATGTCCAAAGTGCCGACCTGATTCAAACGATAATTCTTTTTAATATGGAAATCGGGTAAATAGGACCCCAATTGCTATTTTAGATAGCAACTGGTCAGAGCCTGTACAGCATCACCTCCAACCAGTTCCGTGGGTGATGGAAGAGAGGAGGCCCTCTGAAAGTAAGTCTTCAAATACTTTTGTAAACCCTGGAGGAATGGGAGTGAACCTCTGGGGCCCACAAAAATAATCTGGTCTGCTGCCATCCCAGAAACCCCACCCTCCATGATCGCAACCAACCCCCCCTCACCCCAACTCCACCACCCCATCCGTCGCAACTTACCTTGCTAATTGCAGCTCCGGCCTGATATTCAGGCGGCACTTTGGCAAGCTGCATCGTGATGCCTGTTTAGCGCCCTGCAGCTCGCCCGCTGAATTTAAATGAGGCCGGAGCCTCAGGTTGACGGGGACCTCTTCACTCCACTGGTCGGCAAGCCAAAAGCCAAGATCTACTCCAAGGCATGGGAGCATATGATCAGTGAAGATCTGTGCAGGGTGGTGCCCGCTTGACTCTAAACTCTCCCTCCCCAATTCCTTCAACAAAATCTGGCTTGAACTGCCAAGAGCCAGTTCCTCAAATCCGGATAACCCTCTCACAATAGGTACAAAGATGCGCAGACTATTTTGACACAAATTGTCTTCCTTATTTGCTCCTAGTCTTGCGGAACTGATGGACGCCATTCGCCTGCTCTCTCCCATCTCATCCAAGCAGCTTTGACTTCTGCATTCATAGGATGGTGGTCTGCTGCTCCAGAGATACAGATATAGAGTAGTGTAATTGTTGTGAAAAACCCAACTGGTTCACTAAAGTCCAATGTCCTTTCGGGAAGAAAACCTGCTGTCCTTACCTGCTCTAGCCTACATGTGACTCCAGTCCCACACCGACGTGGTTGACTCTTAAATGCTCTCAAGAAAAAGGCCCACCACCACCATCTCAGGGCAACTCGGGTGGCCAGTCTTACCAGTGACACGCACATCCTGAGAATGAATTGAAGAAAAATGGACAGATTCCATTGCTGGAACTCCCGCCTCACGGCCTCCAAGGCATCCTCGGTAAGGAGTCGGTTTTCCCCACATTCCTGCTCCCAAATACTTTTTCTATACAGGGCTCTGCCAACTTTTTCTGCAAGTAGTGACTTTTCTCTGCGAAGCAGAACTTTAGCCACAGAAAAAAAGAACTTTCCCCTTTACTGGTGAGCAATGGTTCTTCAAGAGCTGCTGCCTTGCATGACTTTTGGTTCAATGCTTCCAGCCAGGCTCCAAGCATCTGTTTTCCATACACCTGTTTAAAATGAGGAAGCGGGGCAGACTGGCAAAATTGGCGAGGTCAACCCGCCTTGCTACCGGTGCAGACTCGCCCTTGACACTGGAGGGCACAGATCCAGTCCTACCTACTGTGAACTCAATATGTGGAGAATGTGTTTAATGGAAAACTCATTGGCCTGGAATTTACAGTCCTGATGACACTGAACTGGCAGTGTTTACCGTCAATTCACCTTTGAAACTGACTGCAACTTCAGGATTTAGCGAATGCGCAACCTAATGTGGAAATCCTGAAGTTGCTCCTCCACAGACTGCGCTGTGCCCCCAAGCCCCCCACCCCCACCACCACAGAGCTGGCAATTAGGGAAATCACTCAAATCAGGGAAACCAATGAAAACTTTGTCTCTTCCGCAGTAAGTACACTATTAAATTCCCCACTGGAAGCTAGACCCAAAGGGATTCAGTGTAACTGGGGTTTTAGCTGCTAAACAAAGGTTATGGCCCTGAAAAACTAATTTTAATTTTGTGCAATGTCAAATTTATCCATTCGAATAACAATAAAAAATGTTAAGAAACTTTTAAAAAATGCTTTCATTTTTTTTTTAAAGTTTGTCCATCTTTATTTCAGGTTCACCTATTCTCCATGTGAGAGCCCCAATTTTTGTTTTGCTCTCTAATATTTTTTAAAAGTTAGAATTTTAAGAGCTTACTCACTTCCTGGTTTGCTGTCTGTGAGAATGGTATGTTTTAATTGGCTACTCACACAGCCTGTTGCCGACACAGCAGCGCACACTCGGGGATTCCCACTAAACGGCGTTGATTTGAAATCCGCGTTGGAAAATCCGAACTTCACGATACAGAGTTTGCGAGATGTTTGTGTGAAGCTTACTTCGGGACAAGTGATAAACGCTTTGCTTTGCGGCTGACCACAAATTCCAGGCCAATATGAGCATCGGCAATACCTACTACTCCTGTAGGCGGTAGTGTGATAGGAATTTTCAATGTAAAAGGTGTCAAGGCTGCCTGTCAATGGGGCCGATTCCGATCCCTGTTTTCTTGTGGTAATGGGTCAGCAGTGCGCTGAAAATAGCAGCACATCACTTACCGCCCTGTGCCCACCAATGTCTGAGCTATCGCCATTTTGACGGGGTTCTACATATGGATGGCCTCAGAGCCTGCCAAAGACAGGTGGGTGCCATATTAGCCCATGCAAATCAGAGTCCAGTGCAATTTTAGACTTCCACTGGGCAGAGCAGAGGAGCTGTACGTAGATTGGCCAAACCAGCAGTCATTCAATTAACTACTGAAAACAGAAAAAGTATGTTTTTTAAGTTAGTTTTGTTGGGGAAGGAGGAATATGAATGCTCCTTCAGGCTCACCAAAAATAGACCTGTCCTCTGTTGGGCTACCTGCAGGCCCTCCCACACCCCTTCCCCACTTGCCCTTCCCCACGCCCGCTATTGCCCGTCACCCTTTAATGGAACTTAGACAGCTCAACTCAACAGAGGAATATCTGGATTTCCTCCCACTCCCCGCCTTGCCCCCCCCCCACCCCCCCACCAATCGGTAAGCTGCTTGTCCACGCTCCGAATCTGTGAGCAGCTCACCAAAGGCATTTAATGAGGCCTGAGTATGAATATTGTTCACGTCTCTTGCTGGTAACATCAGGTGGGCAGATGGACCGCTCAGCTCCTGCCCAATCACCACGCAAACTGAAAATCAGTCCCAATAACTGCTATTTTATAGTGAGCGCATAGCAATGTGTCCAGCAGGTTTCCACCGATCACTCAAATGCTTGCTGAAAATCTTTTTCATTGACATTTTTTTCTCAATAACTGAAATTTCTAATGTCCAAAATAAGGAATTCAAACACTTACATAGTTCACAATAACAGGACTACATGTACTTATCTTTTGTGTATTTATAGTGCCTTTATTAAAATCTTTACTCGAAGACCTGAGATAAATTTGGATTGAGCAGTCTGAGAATAGGCAGTGCAGGTAATTTCCAAGGACACATTGTTGCCATTCAGTCAGCTGTACAGAGGGAATATTCGAGCAGTTTCTTCTCAAAAGGAAAGCTAAAATTTCAAAATCCTCACTCAAGTAAAATTAATATTGAATGTTTGTTTAATCAGAGTGTGTGTGTGTGTGAGACAGAGGAAAGATCACTCACTACACAACTGCTGTAGCTTTTGTTTTGTGTTCTTAACGTCAACACTATACCCTAACCATTATCCCCCTCACTAACCCTCGATCAGTTTATCGGACTCTGGTGCCAGACAGAGTGATGATGATACCCTGCCAAGCACCAGCACAGAAAGCTTGTGCTTGGCAGGGTCACTGGGATCCCAGTGACTTATATAATGAGGGCACTGCACTGATGAATGTGCTGAGCACATGTGAACAGGAATAAGTGGAGGTGGCAAAGAATGCCTAGGAAAGAGCTGATGATGGTCGAAGTGTGTGTGGTAGTGGTGGTGGTGGTGGAGGGTTCCAGCTCATGTCTTAGTTCCGCTGAGAAGAACAGAGGTACAGATTCAAGGGGCAAGCATTTAAAAATAAGGATGTTTTTTGTACTCCTGAAGGCAAGGACTGTGTCGCAGAGAGTTTCCAAAACATATCTGATCAGATGGAGGATTCTATTTCCCATTTGTGTGAGGTTCTTACTCATGGCACCTTCACTCTGCGGTCAACCATTGTGGCAACGTCAATCGCCATTTAAGCTAAGCACCCCCTCCCTCCTCTTCCCTGCTGCAGGAGTCCATGATATCAGTAATTTTAACACTCAGGAATGCACATACCGGAGACATGCAGGCCCTGAGCATCAACAAACTCTTTTTTTTATTCGTTCATGGGATGTGGGCGTCGCTGGCAAGGCCAGCATTTATTGCTCATCTCTAATTGCCTTTGAGAAGATGGTGGTGAGCCGCCTTCTTGAACCGCTGCAGTCCGTGTGGTAAAGGTACTCCCACAGTGCTGTTAGGGAGAGAATTCCAGGATTTTGACCCAGCAACGATGAAGGAACGGAGCTATACTTCCAAGTCAGGATAGTATGTAACTTGGAGCGAAACTTGCAGGTGATGGTATTCCCATGCGCCTGCTGCCCTTGTCCTTCTAGGTGGTAGAGGTCGCAGGTTTGGGAGCTGTTGCTGAAGTAGCCTTGGCGAGTTGCTGCAGTGCATCTTGTAGATGGTACACATGGTGCACCGGTGATGGAGGGAGTGAATGTTTAAGTTGTTGGATGGGGTGCCAATCAAGCGGGCTGCTTTGTCCTGGATGGTGTCGAGCCGCTTGAATACGGTTGGAGCTGCATTCATCCAGGCAAGTGGAGAGTATTCCATCACACTCCTGACTTGTACCTTCTAGATGGTGGAAAGCTTTGGGGAGTCTGGAGATGAAAGACACACCGCAGAATGCCCAGCCTCTGACCTGCTCTTGTAGCCACAGTATTTATGTGGAAGGACAGGTTGGGAGATTAAATGGAGAACAGCTTCACTGAGCTTGTTGACTTCCTAGAGTAAACTCTCCCATAGATCAATAGTGCTGAGCTGCAGTCCAGTAAGCAGGGGATTCCACACAATGGGAATGAAATATGATGCCATCTTTCATCATGACAACACCTCTGTACCATTATAATCCCTTTAACCAATGCCCACCTCAGCACAGAAAGCAAGCAGGATCAGATGGCCCAGGCAGATGCTGAGTTGCTGCAGTCTGCAGCTGGGCCCTCTCAAGTTCAGGATCCTAGGGTTTTCTGACCACAAGCATCTCATGAGCCCTTGAATGAGCCACAACAGGCTCTTTACTTCTATGTACTGTCGCATCTCCGCCACGATCTCTCACCGCTCCTCCGCCATAAACATTCACCACATGTCGCCACAAATACTTGCCGCTCATCCGTCCCAACCTTCCTACTTAAGGGGTTGACTTTGGATGGGCAATGGCAGACATTTAGAGACCGCATGGATGAACTACAACAATTGTACATTCCTGTCTGGCATAAAAATAAAAAAGGGAAGGTGGCTCAACCGTGGCTATCAAGGGAAATCAGGGATAGTGTTAAAGCCAAGGAAGTGGCATACAAATTGGCCAGAAATAGCAGCGAACCTGGGGACTGGGAGAAATTTAGAACTCAGCAGAGGAAGACAAAGGGTTTGATTAGGGCAGGGAAAATGGAGTATGAGAAGAAGCTTGCAGGGAACATTAAGACGGATTGCAAAACTTTCTATAGATATGTAAAGAGAAAAAGGTTAGTAAAGACAAATGTAGGTCCCCGCAGTCAGAATCAGGGAAAGTCATAACGGGGAACAAAGAAATGGCGGACCAATTGAACAAGTACTTTGGTTCGGTATTCACGAAGGAGGACACAAACAACCTTCCGGTTATAAAAGGGGCCGGGGGGTCTAGTAAGGAGGAGGAACTGAGGGAAATCCTTATTAGCCGGGAAATTGTGTTGGGAAATTGATGGGATTGAAGGCCGATAAATCCCCAGGGCCTGATGGACTGCATCCCAGAGTACTTAAGGAGGTGGCCTTGGAAATAGTGGATGCATTGACAGTCATTTTCTAACATTCCATTGACTCTGGATCAGTTCCTATAGAGTGGAGGGTAGCCAATGTAACCCCACTTTTTAAAAAAGGAGGGAGAGAGAAAACAGGGAATTATAGACCGGTCAGCCTGACATCGGTAGTGGGTAAAATGATGGAATCAATTATTAAGGATGTCATAGCAGTGCATTTGGAAAGAGGTGACATGATAGGTCCAAGTCAGCATGGATTTGTGAAAGGGAAATCATGCTTGACAAATCTTCTGGAATTTTTTGAGGATGTTTCCAGTAGAGTGGACAAGGGAGAACCAGTTGATGTGGTATATTTGGACTTTCAGAAGGCGTTTGACAAGGTCCCACACAAGAGATTGATGTGCAAAGTTAGAGCACATGGGATTGGGGGTAGTGTGCTGACATGGATTGAGAACTGATTGTCAGACAGGAAGCAAAGAGTAGGAGTAAACGGATACTTTTCAGAATGGCAGGCAGGGGCCCCAGCTGTTTACACTGTACATTAATGATTTAGATGAGGGGATTAAATGTAGTATCTCCAAATTTGCGGATGACACTAAGTTGGGTAGCAGTGTGAGCTGCGAGGAGGATGCTGTGAGGCTGCAGAGCGACTTGGATAGGTTAGGTGAGTGGGCAAATGCATGGCAGATGAAGTATAATGTGGATAAATGTGAGGTTATCCACTTTGGTGGTAAAAACAGAGAGACAGACTATTATCTGAATGGTGAGATTAGGAAAAGGGGAGGTGCAAAGAGACCTGGGTGTCGTGGTACATCAATCATTGAAGGATGGCATGCAGGTGCAGCAGGCGGTTAAGAAAGCAAATGGCATGTTGGCCTTCATAGCAAGGGGATTTGAGTACAGGGGCAGGGAGGTGTTGCTACAGTTGTACAGGGCATTGGTGAGGCCACACCTGGAGTATTGTGTACAGTTTTAGTCTCCTAACCTGAGGAAGGACATTCTTGCTATTGAGGGAGTGCAGCGAAGGTTCACCAGACTGATTCCCGGGATAGCGGGACTGACCTATCAAGAAAGACTGGATCAACTGGGCTTGTATTCACTGGAGTTCAGAAGAATGAGAGGGGACCTCATAGAAACATTTAAAATTCTGACGGGTTTAGACAGGTTAGATGCAGGAAGAATGTTCCCAATGTTGGGGAAGTCCAGAACCAGAGGTCACAGTCTAAGGATAAGGGGTAAGCCATTTAGGACCGAGATGCGGAGGAACTTCTTCACCCAGAGAGTGGTGAACCTGTGGAATTCTCTACCACAGAATGTTGTTGAGGCCAATTCATTAAATATATTCAAAAAGGAGTTAGATGAGGTCCTTACTACTAGTGGGATCAAGGGGTATGGCGAGAAAGCAGGAATGGGGTACTGAAGTTGAATGTTCAGCCATGAACTCATTGAATGGCGGTGCAGGCTAGAAGGGCTGAATGGCCTACTCCTGCACCTATTTTCTATGTTTCTATACCTGGGCCCTGCCGGTGTTCCTGCCCACGCTCCAAAACAGCGACCAGGGATTTTGGTGACGTCACCCAGATGAGGGTATGGGACCCAGAAGAGCCGAGGGCCTAGGGGCAGCACGGGCCAGCCCACACTGCGATATGTGTGTGCACTTGGTCCATGCAGCAGAGCAGGTCTCCAGTCGTCTTGGTTAATCCTTGCCACTGGACCAAGACCTATCGCTGTCAAGCCTGTGTGATGGCTGATGCGCAACGGTCACCACATGTTCAAAAAATTCACGCACAGCCATCTTCCACCCCCTCAATTGGAATTCAGGACTGGAACATCGGGTCCTTCATCGAAACACTTGTGAACTCATGGAAGCAAGTCATCCTCATTCGAGGGACCGTCTATGATGATGATGATGACTTCTGTGTTACAGCCACTGGGGGAACACAGGGTAGAACTACATCAATCAGGCACGAGTGCCTCATATGCAGCTCACAAATAGTGAGTGGTCTTTCTGGATGCCATTAAAACCAGAATACTATCTGAAATCTTCATATGCAGGGAGGGTTTCTGTAATAGTTGGTGAGATTACAATGTGAGGTTGCATAAATAGTAATTTTGATATCTGGCAGACACTGTTGATGGGCAAGGTACTGGGACAGATGTTGGACATGACACACGGATTGTTCATCTGAAGTTCCCTTCCATTTGCAACCAGCAGTGCTGTGCTTGCTGTTGCAACTGCCTGCAGCTCTTCTTGCAGGATGTGGCACAACTCTGTTACTGCCTTCCCCAGAATAATCAAGCCTCCTTATAAAATGTCCTTCATAGAACTGAAAATATAATCTCCTGGGCCTATTGACTCTTGGTTTTACACTAAACATCCATAAGACAAAGGTCTTCTACCAACCTGCCCCTGCCACACAGTACAGCCCCCCAATTATCAAAATCCACGACGAGATCTTGGACAACGTGGACCATTTTCCATACCTCAGAAGCCGACCGTCAACAAGGGCAGACTTCGATGACGAAGCCCAACACTGCCTTCAGTGTGCCAGTGCAACCCTTGGTCACCTGAGGAAGAGAATGTTTGAAGACCAGGACCTCAAGCATCAAGCTCATGGTCTACAGAGCAGTCATGATACCCGCCATCATACATACTTCAGAGACATGGACTATGTACAGCAGGTACCTCAAAGCACTGGAGAAGTACCACCAACGTTGTCTCCGCAAGATCCTGAAAATCCTGAAAATCCATTGGCAGGATCAGTGCACCAACGTCAGTGTTCTCGCTCAGGCCAAAATCCCTAACATCGAAGCATTGACCACGCTTGATCAGCTCCGATGGGCCACATCATCCGCATGCCCGATACAAGACTCCAGCATGGCAAGCGGGCCCCAGGTGGGCAGAGGAAACGCTTCAAGGACACACTCAAAGCCTCCTTGAAAAAGTGCAACATCCCTACTGACACCTGGGAATGCCTGGCCCTAGGCCGCCCAAAGTGGAGGAGAAGCATCCAGGAAGGCGGCGAACACCTAAAGTCTCTTTGCCGGGAGCAAGCGGAGGCCAAGTGTAAACAGCGAAAGGAGCGCACGACAACCCAAGCACCCCACTCACCCATCCCTTTAAACAACGTCCCTTCAAACACCGTCTGCCCCACCTGTGACATAGACTGTATGTCCCACATTGGACTCATCAGTCACCTGAGAACTCATTTTTAATGTGTAAGCAAGTCATCCTCGACTCCAAGGGACTGCCAAAGAAGAGGAAGAGGGTGAGGATTTCGCCCAACATGCATCCTTCTGTTTGCTCCCCCTTCAGCTGCAGCTCTATTTCCTCCTTCTTTCAGAGTGACACATAGAAATATAGAAACATAGCAAATAGGTGCAGGAGTAGGCCATTTGGCCCTTCGAGCCTGCACCACCATTCAATAAGTTCATGGCTGATCATTCCCCTCAGTACCCCTTTCCTGCTTTCTCTCCATACCCCTTGAACCCTTTAGCCGTAAGGGCAATATCTAACTCCCTCTTGAATATATCCAATGAACCAGCATCAACAATTCTCTGCAGCAGCGAATTCCACAGGTTAACAACTCTCTGAGTGAAGAAGTTTCTACTCATCTCAGTCCTAAATGGCCTACCCCTTATTCTAAGACTGTGTCCCCTGATTCTGGACTTTCCCAACATCGGGAACATTCTTCCCGCATCTAACCTGTCCAGTCCCGTTAGAATCTTATACGTTTCTATGAGATCCCCTCTCACCCTTCTAAACTCCAGTGTATAAAAGCCCAGTTGATCCAGTCATTCCTCATATGTCAGTCCAGCGATCCCTGGAATCAGTCTGGTGAAACTTCGCTGCACTCCCTCAATAGCAAGAACGTCCTTCCTCAGATTAGGAGACCACAACTGAACACGATATTCCAAGTGACGTCTCACCAAGGCCCTGTATAATTGCAGTAAGACCTCCCTGCTCCTATACTCAAATCCCCTCGCGATGAAGGCCAACATACCATTTGCCTTCTTCACCGCCTGCTGTACCTGCATGCCAACTTTCAATGACTGATGAACCATGAAACCCAGGTCTCGTTGCACCTCCCCTTTTCCTAATCTGCCGCCATTCAGGTAATATTCTGCCTTCGTGTTTTTGCCACCAAAGTGGATAACCTCACATTTATCAAATTATACTGCATCTGCCATGCATTTGCCCACGCACCTAACCTGTCCAAGTCACCCTGCAGCCTCTTAGCATCCTCCTCACGGCTCACACCACCACCCAGTTTAGTGTCATCTGCAAACTTGGAGATATTACACTCAATTCCTTCATCTAAATCATTAATATATATTGTAAAGAGCTGTGGTCCTAGCACTGAGCCCTGCGGCACTCCACTAGTCACTGCCTGCCATTCTGAAGAGGACTCGTTTATCCCGACTCTTTGTTTCCTGTCTGCCAACCAGTTCTCTATCCACGTCAGTACATTACCCCCAATACCATGTGCTTTGATTTTGCACACCAATCTCTTGTGTGGGACCTTGTTAAAAGCCTTTTGAAAGTTCAAATACACCACATCCACTGGTTCTCCCTTGTCCACTCTACTAGTTACATACTCAAAAAATTCCAGAAGATTCATCAAGCATGATTTCCCTTTCATAAATCCATGCTGACTTGGACCGATCCTGTCACTGCTTTCCAAATGCGTTGCTATTTCATCCATAATAATTGATTCCAACATTTTCCCCACTATTGATGTCAGGCTAACCGGTCTATAATTACCCGTTTTCTCTCTCCCTCCTTTTTAAAAAAGTGGTGTTACATTAGCTGCCCTCCAGTCCATGGGAACTGATCCAGTGTTGGAAAATGATCACCAATGCATCCACTATTTCTAGGGCCACTTCCTTAAGTACTCTGGGATGCAGACGATCAGGCCCCGGGGATTTATCGGCCTTCAATCTCATCAATTTCCCTAACACAATTTCCCATCTAATAAGGATTTCCTTCAGTTCCTCCTTCTCACTAGACCCTTGGTCCCCTAATACATCCAGAAGGTTATTTGTGTCTTCCTTCGTGAAGACAGAACCAAAGTATTTGTTCAATTGGTCTGCCATTTCTTTGTTCCCCATTATAAATTCACCTGAATCTGACTGCAAGGGACCTATGTTTGTCTTCACTAATTTTTTTCTCTTCACATATCTATAGAAGCTTTTGCAGTCAGTTTTTATGTTCCCAGTAAGCTTCCTCTCATACTTTATTTTCCCCCTATTAAACCCTTAGTCCTCCTCTGCTGAATTCTAAATTGCTCCTCGTCCTCAGGTTTGCTGCTTTTTCTGGCCAATTTATATGACTCTTCCTGTAGAAGTAGGAGGGATTTGCAGGGCTGTGGGGAAAGAGCAAGGGATCAGCACTAATTCCATAGCTCTTTCAAAGAGCTGGCACAGACATGATAAGCCGAATGGCCTCCTTATGTGCTGTGTGATTCTTACAATTCTATATACCCCATTGAGATACAACTGCAATGTCAAAAGTCCCTTCACAATCTAGAGCCTACAATGGTAAAGATTTTTTTTAATTAAATAAATTTAAGGATGTTACCCACAAGTTAGTGTAAGAAAAATATATCCAAAAGCTTCATCCAGCTGTACCTGAGAACAGCTTAGGAACCTTTTAAATAGCATTTGAAATGGCCAAATTCTACCAGGAAATTGTGTTTGCATTGTAATGAAGTCATGCGACTCTGCTTTGCATTTGTTTAGAAGACCTGTTACAGATGGGACCTCCGACTGCCAGGAATTCTCCCCTCTCTTTGAAAATTAGGTAAGTTCTGCAATCGTGCAAACTGGGCCAAATAAACTGACAGACCACTATCACCTTATTTTCAAACACAAACACGGTGGTAAGGAGACCAAGATCATGCATACTGTTGTTATACTGGCAACCATGGCTTCCAAACTGCGAGAACTCCCCTGCTCATCTTCAAATAGTGACATGGGATCTTTGACATTCACCTGAACAAGCAAACAGAGACTTGGTTTAAGGTCTCATTGGAAAGACGGAACCTCCATTGCAGATCTCACTGAGTACCGCACTGTCAACCTGGGTTGTGTACAGGAGACATGGATTTGGCCTTGAATCTGCAACCTTCTGACTCAGGCAACAGTGACATTTTTTTATTTACAGAAAAATTGAATAGGTTGGCCAACTCTGGTTCGATGTATTCCTGGAGGTTTGATCACATGACGCTTGATCAACGCAGTTGGAAAATGTTAACGCAACTCATAATGGTCAGGTGTCTTGTAGTTGAGTGTCGACAGTGTCCCGCACAGTTGGCACTGTAACTTTGGAGTGACTTTGGGATGACCAGCCACGAGGAAATATCAGCATGGCATGAATAGCTGATTGGTTGAAAGTGAAGATTGGCAGGGCTTCAAGCCCTGTGAGATGGCCAGGATGGTGCGCAACAGGAATTGAGAGTCTGGGCGCAAAGGTGCAAACACACAAAAAAAAATACTTTTCTCCCGGGTCCCCATTAACACATGTTTTTTTTTAAATTGATATCCCTCCCCAAGTTAAAGATAATTGGAATGAAATTGTAAAAGGCAGAGGGCAAGTTGTTTTTTAACCTCTTTATTAGTTACATGCAGTTACACTGAGTCGATGAGCGATTAATAATAAAATTCTGGCACTACCAAGTTTTTGGTCTGCTGAATCAGTTTATTTTGGTGGGTTGAGATCCTACAGGCAATGCCCATGAATACAAATAGAGATAATTAGTATCTCTAAATGTAAATGTCATCATGGTCACACCTGATAGTCCTTAAAACATACAAGAGGCATCCTCCTTCACACCCTCTTGGGAGAAGTCATGGACTCTGTCACAGCAGTTGATACAGCTTGCGGATGGGTAGGTAGTCTACCAACGTCAAACATGGATATAATCTCCGGTAAAGCAGATAGATACAACTCTACCATCTAACGTATATATGCTGGAACTGAGGGCTATATATTCGATGGCAGTACAACCCCGGACCGGTGTCAACGGTCGCCGAAAATGGTGGTGTTGGCTGTACCGAAAAATTGCCACTGGGGACTAATTAACCCAGCTCAAAACTCACTGTGCAACCCCGTGCTGGTCTCAGCAGAAGACCCAATGTGGTGTGGCCATAGCGTCATTGGAGCAAGAACAGCCTGCTCTGACAGCAAGGGGGTCATTTCAAAAAGCGGTTTGGTCTCTTAAATGGGTACTGACTTCTGAAATGGAAAAGAATTAAAATCATGTAAAAATAGGCAACTTTTAGCCCTTACAGCTCAACTGCCTCCTGAAAAATTTTAAAAGAATTCCAAAATGGGAGTCTTCAGCTCATAAAGCTGAATTCCCTTCCATGCCTACAAAAATAGGAAATGCTTTACCATTAACACAAATGGCTCAGCAAGCCAGGGAAGGGGCACCCAGGGTCTCACTCGCAACACTGCAGCTTTATGCTGGGGTTAACACTGCAGAGAGGTCCTCAACCCACAGGGGCCAGGAAAGAACGATGTGGGACCAGATCACCGAGGCTGTCACTGCCAGGAGTGTCGCCCCCATGACCTGGCTCCAGTGCCCAAAAGAAGTTTCATGACCTCAGACCACTGGTCAAAGATGTGAATGCATCTCCTACCAACTGCATCACTAGCACACGCACTGCTCAATGCACAACCACCACCCCCTGTCCTGAATCACACACTGACCAACAATCTGTACCAAACACAAGGCACACCTCCCATTCCTAGCTTCACCTCACCCCTTGGAGGCGACGGTGCTGGCCATTCTTGGCAGGGGCATGGTTGAACCCTTGGCCAGTGGCAGGCCTGAAAGAATACAAGGTGCTGGTATCCTCATATGTTATCCTCCTTCTCGCATGCACTTCTTGCTTTCCCGTCCTCCCCTCATCACAACTCCACCCTTGTGCCTGCCCCATTTCACACACCCAAGAAATGCAACCTGCCCAGCCAGTGGCTGACTGAGGGAGAGAAGAGTGGAAGAAAAAAAAGTAGAAACACCGTCCATCGATTTCACACTCCCAGCCACCAGCTCCTCAAGATCAACCAGCAAAGCCATCGGCAGTGTCCCCCACTGAAAGTCAGCAGCCTTCCACCAGCCATGCTGCAGCCACTGGGATAGCACTGGGTGACATCAGTAGAATAGGCAAAGGCACACACAAGACAGTCACTAAAGGAATGCACAAGGGTGATGAGGTAATTTATTTATGTCATATTGGATGGATAGATGGATAAAGTTGGATTGGAAAGTTTGCTTTGTGGTGGTTTTTATTTCAGCATTGTGGCCAAGAGGATGCTGTAATGGTCAGTAACAGAGGGAAGGTAAGGTGTGGGAAAAATGTTGCAAGGGGAATTGGGGTCGTGCTCACTGGGACCGCAGGTGATGATTCCATCCCGGATATCCTGGCCAGAAAGGGGCTGTCTGGGTTGCATCCTTCCTTCTGCTTTCTTCTCTTCTGCCTCTTCCTCTTCCGCTTCCTCCTCTTCTGCATCTTCCACTTCTGCGTCTTCTTCTTCTGTGTCTTCCTCTTCCCTCTGCAAGCGGATGCTGTAAAAAGCATACAATGCTGGAAATACTCAACAGGTTAGGTAGCATGTCGACCTGAGACGTGAACTCTGTTTCTCTCTCCTTGGATGCTGCCTGACCTGCTGAGTATTTCCAGCATTTTCTGTCTCCTCAGATGCCTTCCTTTACCATCTGAGGCGTTGCAAGTGTCCAGCAGCACTCCCTGCACACTTAAGCCACTACTTCAATAACATTTTAAAAATCCAGTTCAAAAGCTTAAATGCAAACTTACTTGAAAGATGCGTGTGTCCCATTAAGAAGTGCTGACAGCGTCTCTGTCAGTCTGCTAAACACTCATTTATCAGAGTGAGCTTAGGACCCAGCGCTGAACTCAGCACTAATGTCGAAGTTCACTGAGGTGACGTTAAGTCAGCGTTGTACATGACTGACATCACCCTCTCTTCATTTACATCTCCAGGGCCAGCGCTGTGCTGAGGCCCTCACCAAAATGACTGCTGCCGAGTCCCGCACCACAAAAGGTTTCGAGAATGGTGGCCGCTATTTTTCACCAGGATAGCGGTGCAAATGGGTGGCAGTAAGTAGCCCAAGTTCTGAGCCCACATCTTAATAGAGCTATTCCAGACTCTGAATATTTAGATTCAACTTTTATTTCCCAAGTTTTTGTAAACAATGTATCACCACAGGTGAAATCTGGTGTTTTACCACTGTTGCTATTTATCTGTATTTATTTATTTATTTCAATTTTCACCAATATTTTCCACTCCTCTCTTGAAGATGCTGACTGTTCCTCAGGTGTGGTTCCATGGGCTTTGACGGCCTTCTGATATCTCACCCAAGAAGCCATTTGTCATGTCAAGGACTGTTGGAGGATTATTCTACCATGTGTTCCTACTCTAACCTTGTTGATACACATGACCTTCCAGCAGGAGTTACTGGATAACATTCAGGATCGGCTGATTTCTCACCTCTTTAAGGTTTACCTCAGCTGAGATTGATTTGCCTATTCAATATTGAGCTTGTGATCTCCAGGTTTGCATGGCACCAGGCAATGCTTATATCCAGTGGGCCATCACGGCTGGCTGGTCAAGTGTGGAATGTAGTTTTTATGGAGAGATGCAATACCTGCAGTGAGGAACAGTTTTGCAGCCACGTTAGAACATCTGTTTGAACGATCTTACCCTGTCCTACATAATGTTGTTGTCAAAGCTAATATATGCCTAGAAGATTTACCAGGGAATGTTTGTTATCATTTATCATGATCTTTTAAATGTAGTTGACAGTGTATTAAGTTAGCTATGCAAAGGGTGGAGCTTTTCATGAGTAACTTGTCTTTTCGGTGTCAGCTTCGCCTCTGAGTCAGAAGATCATGCTTCACTCCAGAGATTGGGGCTCATAATCTAGGCTGACACTTCTAGTACAGTACTGAAGGCCTATTGTCTTTCAAGTGAGAGGTTAAACCGAGGACCCATCTTCCCTCTCAGGTGGACATAAAAGATCCCATGGCACCATTTGAAGAAGAGCAGAGGAGTTCTCCCTGTGTCCTGACCAACATTTATCGCTCAACCAACATCACTAAAACAGTTTAATTAGTCATTTATCTCTTTGCTGTTTGTGGGTCCTTGCTGAGTGCAACTCAGCTGCTGTGCTTACATTTCAAAACTACTTCATTGGCTGTGAACCCTTTGGGAATTGCTGAGGTCTTGAAAGGCATTATATAAATGCAAGTTTTTTTTCTTTTATTGTTCTAATAGATTGTATTTAAACACCAGTCAAATGGTGGTAATGCAGCATGTACAGTTCTTGGGTGGGGGGGATAAATGTTTTGGCGGGTCAGCAGCGCGTTTGGTGGTGGGTGGGGTGTGAAATTTTTTTTTGACAGCGGGTCAGAATCCCACTGTCAACCCGCCACCACAAACCTTTCCCGGATGTCAGATCTGTCAGTGCTGAACAGACGCAACATGCAGTGGCAGGGAGGCAATTCAGGTCATTATGACCTTGTTAACAACCCATTAGGAAGTACTTTGAGCTCACCTTTACATTTTACGAGGTCGCCCACAGGGTCCATGCTGCTCGGGGATTACGTCAGGTAAGGAGGACGAGAGTTGTATGACCATGGAATCATCTCATTATTTGACACCATTCATTACAACTCACGAAGCCACTTCCAAAGGTGCACACAAATCTGTACAAGAACGCAAAATGTTCAAAATAAAGTCTTCAATGTTTGACAGCATATTAAAAGAAACTTTACATGCACATTGGCTAAAACACCCAAATGCCTAGTCTTGTGTGTTGTTGTTGGTATGATTGAACTAGGATGAGGGTGAGTGTGAGGGGTGATTAGTGAGATGGGGAAGTGATAATGTAGATACAGAGGGATGGGAGGAGGTGCAAGTTAACATAGAAATATAGAAAATAGATGCAGGAGTAGGCATTCGGCCCTTTGAGCCTGCACCACCAATCAAGATCATTCACATCAGAACCCCTTTCCTGCTTTCTCGCCATACCCCTTTAGCCGTAAGGGCCATATCTAACTTTCCCTTGAATATATCCAATGAACTGGCATCAACAACTCTCTGCGGAAGGGAATTCCACAGGTTAACAACTCTCTGAGTGAAGAAGTTTCTCCTCATCTCAGTCCTAAATGGCTTACCCCTTATCCTTCGACTACGTCCCCTGTTCTGGACTTCCCCAACATCGGGAACATGCTTCCTGCATCTAACCTGTCCAGTCCTGTCAGAATTTTATGTTTCTATGAGATCCCCTCTCATCCTTCTAAGCTCCAGTGAATACAGGCCCAGTCGATCCAGTCTCTCCTCATATGTCAGTCCAGCCATCCCGGGAATCAGTCTGGTGAACCTTCGCTGCACTCCCTCAATAGCAAGAACATCCTTCCTCAGATTAGGAGACCAAAACTGAACACAATATTCCATGTGAGGCCTCACTAAGACCCTGTACAACTGCAGTAAGACCTCCCTGCTCCTATACTTAAATCCCCTAGCTATGAAGGCCAACATACCATTTGCCTTCTTCACCGCCTGCTGTACCTGCATGCCAACTTTCAATGACTGATGCACCATGACACCCAGGTCTCGCTGCACCTCCTTTTTTCCTATCTGCCTCCATTCAGCTACCAAAGTGGATAACCTCACATTTATCCACATTATACTGCACCTGCCATGCATTAGCCCACTCACCTAACCTGTCCAAGTCAACCTGCAGCCTCTTAGCATCCTCCTCACAGCTCACACTGCCACCCAGCTTAGTGTCATCTGAAAATTTGGAGATATTACACTCAATTTCCTCATCCAAATCATTGATGTATATTGTAAATAGCTGGGGTCCCAGCACTGAGCCCTGTGGTACCCCACTAGTCACTGCCTGCCATTCTGAAAAGGACCAGTTATCCCCACTCTCTGCTTCCTGTCTGCCAACCAGTTCTCTATCCACGTCAGTACATTACCCCCAATACCATGTGCTTTAATTTTGCGCTCCAATCTCTTATGTGTGACCTTGTCAAAAGCCTTTTGAAAGTCCAAATACATCACATCCACTGGTTCTCCCTTGTCCACTCTACCAGTTACATCCTCAAAAAATTCTACAAGATTTGTCAAGCAGGATTTCCCTTTCATAAATCCATGCTGACTTGGACCGATCCTGTCACTGTTTTCCAAATGTGCTGCTATTTCATCTTTAATAATTGATTCCAACATTTTCCCCACTACGGATGTCAGGCTAACTAGTCTATAATTACCTGTTTTCTCTCTCCCTCCTTTCTTAAAAAGTGGTGTTACATTAGATACCCTCCAGTCCATAGGAAATGATCCAGTGTCGATAGACTGTTGGAAAATGATCACCAATGCATCAACTATTTCTGGGGCTACTTCCTTAAGTACTCTGGGATGCAGACTATCAGGCCCCGTGGATTTATCAGACTTCAAACCCATCAATTTCCCTAACACAATTTCCCGCCTAATAAGGATTTCCTTCAGTACCTCCTTCTCACTAGATCCTCGGTCCCCGAGTATTTCCGGAAGGTTATTTCCGTTTTCCTTCGGAAAGACAGAACCAAAGTACTTGTTTAACTGGTCCGCCATTTCTTTGTTCCCCATTATAAATTCACCTGAATCTGACTGCAAGGGACCTAAGTTTGTTTTCACTAATCTTTTTCTTTTCACATATCTATAGAAGCTTTTGCAGTCAGTTTTAATGGTCCCAGCAAGCTTCCTCTCATACTCTATTTCCTCCCCTAATTAAACCCTTTGTCCTCCTCTGCTGTATTACAAAATTCTCCTGGTCCTCAGGTTTGCTGCTTTTTCTGGCCAATTTATATGCCTCTTCCTTGGATTTAACACTATCCTTAATTTCCCTTGTTAGCCACGGTTGAGCCACCTTCCCCGACAGGGATGTACAACTTCATCCATGTGATCTTTAAATGTTTGCCATTGCCTATCCACTGTCAACCCTTTAAGTATCACTCGCCAGTCTATTCCAGCCAATTCACGTCTCAGACCATCGAAGTCGCCTTTCCTTAAGTTCTGGACCCTAGTCTCTGAATTAACTGTGTCACTCTCCATCTTAATAAAGAATTCTACCATATTATGGTCACTCTTCCCCAAGGTGCCTCGCACAACAAGATTGCTAATTAATCCTTTCTCATTACATATCACCCAGTCTAGGATGGCCAGCCCTCTAGTTGGTTCCTCGACATATTAGTCTAGAAAACCATCCCTAATATACTCCAGGAAATCCTCCTCCACCGTATTACCAGTTTGGTTAGCCCAATCAATATGTAGATTAAAGTCACCCATGATAACTGCTGTACCTTTATTGCACGCATCCCTAATTTCTTGTTTGATGCTGTCCCCAACTTCACTACTACTGTTTGGGTGGTCTGTACACAACTCCCACTAGTGTTTTCTGCCCTTTGGTATTCCGCAGCTCCAGCCATACCGATTCCACATCATCCAAGCTAATGTCCTTCCTTACTATTGCATTAATTTCCTCTTTAGCCAGCAACGCCATCCCATCTCCTTTTCCTTTCTGTCTACCCTTCCTAAATGATGAAAACCCCTGGATGTTGAGTTCACAGCCTTCGTCACCCTGGAGCCATGTCTCCGTGATGCCAATTACATCATATCCGTTAACTGCTATCTGCGCAGTTAATTTTCCACCTTATTCCGAATACTCCTTGCATTGAGGCACAGAGCCTTCAGGCTTGTCTTTTTAACACACTTTGCCCCTTTAGAATTTTGCTGTAATTTGGCCCTTTTTCCTTTTTGCCTTGGGTTTCTCTGCGCTCCACTTTTACTTTTCTTCTTTTTATCTTTTGCTTCTGTCCCCATTCTACTTCCCTCTGTCTCTCTGCATAGGTTCCCATCCCCCTGCCATATTAGTTAACTCCTCCCCAACAGCACTAGCAAACACTCCCCCAGGACATTGGTTCCGGTCCTGCCCAGGTGCAGACCGTCCGGTTTGTACTGGTTCCACCTCCCCCAGAACTAGTTCCAATGTCCCAGGAATTTGAATCCCTCCCTTCTGCACCACTCCTCAAGCCACGTATTCATCTGAGCTATCCTGAAATTCCTACTCTGACTGGCACGTGGCACTGCTAGCAATCCTGAGATTACTACTTTTGAGGTCCTACTTTTTAAATTTAGCTCCGAGCTCTGTAAATTCGTCTTGTGGGACCTCATCCCATTATTTACCTATATTGTTGGTACCTATATGCAGCACGACAACTGGCTGTTCACCCTCCCTCTTCAAAATGTCCTGCAAGTTGGTAAGAATAAAGGTGTGCAGGAGTACGGTAGGGAAGGCAGGGTGATGGGAATGTGATGAGTGGCACAGCAGGATGGGGTTGAGTGTGGCTTTGCAGTAACATTTTGTGATCTGCTGAGATCAGTGAACGCTTTGCACCACTGCAGTCTGGTCCTCCTAACAACATCCCTGCTTGTGCCCTCTTGTGCAATGTGCAACCAGGCTGCGTTAGTCTCCTGGGGAGGTCACTTCTGCCCATGGGAAAGGAAAAGAACTCTGCAGGCTGTGACTCCCTCCATAATGTTAGAAACTAGGGATACCTAAAATCATATGGTTATGTGACTGAAACTGTGACGTGACGAATGCTGTGTTTACATGATTGTGTTAAAGCTGGAGACAAGAGTCTCCTCAAGCTAGTATTAGGATGGCTGGATAGATGCTTGGAATGTGCGACTGATTTCATTTCCTGTGGATGTTACAGCATTCTGCACTATGGTGGCCATTATCTGTTATTTTCAAGTTTAGACTTCAACTTAATTAGAAGTTAATGAATATAGAAAGACTTAAGATGGAAGGAATTTAGTTAAGATAAACACAATCTCAGAATGGAGTAATTTTCTGGGTCATAAAGCAGGTAACGACCAATTGAAGTTATATAGCTCTGGCTTGGGCCTCATAATTGAAAGGGTACAGGGCTAGGCCTTGTATTAATTATACCTGAGAGGATAGGGACTAGGGAGATAAGACACAAATTCCAATGAAAAAACCATGAGAGAATAACCCTAAAGGCAGATAAATCCCCTGGACCTGATGGCTTGCATCCAAGGGTCTTAAGAGAAGTAGCACCAGGGATTATGGATGCATTGGTTGTAATTTACCAAAATTCCCTGGATTCTGGGGAGATCCCAACAGATTGGAAAACTGCAAATTTAAAGCCCCTATTCAAAAAAGGAGGCAGACAAAAAGTGGGAAACTATAGGCCAGTTAGCCTAAAATCTGTGGTTGGGAAAATGTTAGAGTCCATTATGAAAGAAGCAGTAACAGGACATTTAGAAAAGCAAAATTTGGTCAGGCAAAGTCAGCATGGATTTATGAAGGGGAAGTTATGTTTGACAAATTTGCTGTAATTCTTTGAGGATGTAAGGAACAGGGTGGATAAATGGAAACCAGTGGATGTAGTGTATTTGGACTTCCAGAAGGCATTTGACAAGATGCCACACAAAAGGTTACTGTACAAGATAAAAGTTCACGGGGGTAATATATTAGCATGGATCTAACAGAAAACAGAGATTCAGGATAAATGGTTCATTCTCTGGTTGGCAAGCAGTAAGGAGTGGCGTGCTGCAGGGATCAGTGCTGGGACCTCAACTATTTAAAATATATATTAACGACTTGGAAGAGGGGACTGAGTGTAATGTAGCCAAGTTTGCTGACAATACAAAGATGGGAGGAAGGACATTGTATGAGGAGGACATAAAGAGGCTGCAGGTGGACATAGGCAGGCTAAGTGAGTGGGTAAGAATTTGGCAGATGGAATATAATGTTGGAAAGTGTGAGGTCATGCACTTTGGCAGAAAAAAATCAAAGAGCAAGTTATTATTTAAATGGAGAAAGATTGCAAAGTGCTGCAGTACAGCGAGACCTGGAGGTACTTGTGCATGAAATGCAGAAGGATAGTATGCAGGTACAGCAAGTGATCAGGAAAGCCAATGGAATCTTGGCCTTTATTGCAAAGGGGATGAAGTATAAAAGCAGGGAAGTCTTGTTACAGCTGTAGAGAGTATTGGTAAGGCCACACCTGGAATACTGCGTGCAGTTGTAGTTTCCATATTTACAAAAGGATATACTTGCTTTGGAGGCAGGTAAGAGAAGGTTCACTAAGTTGATCCCGGGGATGCGGGAGTTGACTTATGAGGAAAGGTTGAGTAGGTTGGGCCTCTACTCATTGGAATTCAGAAGAATCGAAACATATAAGATTATGAGGGGGCTTGACAAGGTGGATGCAGAGAGGATGTTTCCACTGGTGTGGAAACTAGTTCTAGAGGGCATGATCTTAGAATAAGGGGCCGCCCATTTAGAACTGAGACGAGGAGAAATTTCTTCTCTCAGTGGGTTGTGAATCTGTGGAATTCGCTGCCTCAGAGAGCCATGGAGGCTGGGACATTAAATAAATTTAAGACTGAAATAGACAGTTTCTTGAGTGATGGGGGGATGAGCGGTTATGGGGAGTGGGCGGGGAAATGGAGCTCAGTCAATGATCAGATCAGCCATAAATGGCGGAGCAGGCTCGAGGGGTCTTTTGGCCGACTCCTGCTGCTATTTCTTATGTTCTTTTGTTCTTATGTTCTTATGTAATATAAACAGGAAAGACATGTTGGCAAGATCATGAGACATCTTTAGGGAGGACTTTGTTTCAAGAATTGAGACAAAGAACTCAAAGCCCCATTAGGTATTGAGTTTTTAGGGCAACCTCTATAGGCAAAAAGGTCTTGTCAATATCCCATTTCAAGCCCATCCCTAAAAATAGAACAAAAGTAAGCTCCTGAGAGCTTGTCCTCACAGATGGTGGAGGTGAGAGCTATAGGTTCTGGACGACAGGAAACGAGGCCACTCAAAGAACTGCACACATGTGCCAACCATCTGTTCAATCAGATCGGAATCAGCTACTTAGAAACATAGAAAATAGGTGCAGGAGTAGGCCATTCAGCCCTTCGAGCCTGCACCACCATTCAATAAGATCATGGCTGATCATTCCTTCAGTACCCCTTTCCTGCTTTCTCTCCATACCCCTTGATCCCTTTAGCTGTAAGGGCCATATCTAACTCCCTCTTGAATATATCCAATGAACTGGCATCAACAACTCTCTGCGGTAGAGAATTCCACAGGTTAAAAACTCTCTGAGTGAAGACGTTTCTCCTCATCTAAGTCCTAAATGGCGTACCCCTTATCCTTAGACTGTGTCCCCTGGTTCTGGACTTCCCCAACATCGGGAACATTCTTCCTGCATCTAACCTGTCCAGTCCTGTCAGAATTTTATATGTTTCTATGAGATCCCCTCTCATTCTTCGAAACTCCAGTGAATACAGGCCCAGTCGATCCAGTCTCTCCACATATGTCAGTCCTGCCATCCCAGGAATCAGTCTGGTGAACCTTCGCTGTGCTCCCTCAATAGCAAGAGCGTCCTTCCTCAAATTAGGAGACCAAAATTGAACACAATATTCCAGGTGAGGCCTCACCAAGGTCCTGTACAACTGCAAGCAAGATCTCCCTGCTTCTATACTCAAATCCGCTAGCTATGAAGACCAACATACCATTTGCCTTCTTCACCGCCTGCTGTACCTGCATGCCAACTTTCAATGACTGATGTACCATGACACCCAGGTCCCGTTGCACCTCCCCTTTTCCTATTCTGCCGCTATTCAGATAAAATTCTGCCTTCGTGTTTTTGCCACCAAAGTGGATAACCTCACACTTATCCACATTATACTGCATCTGCCATGCATTTGCCCACTTACCTAACCTGTCAAAGTCACCCTGCAGCCTCTTAGCATCTTCCTCGCTGCTCACACCGCCACCCAGCCTAGTGTCATCTGCAAACTTGGAGATATTACTCTTAATTCCTTCATCTAAATCATTGATGTATATTGTAAATAGCTGCGATCCCAGCACTGAGCCCTGCGGCACCCCTCTAGTCACTGCCTACCATTCTGAAAAGGACCCATTAATCCCGACTCTCTGCTTCCTGTCTGCCAACCAGTTCTCTATGCACGTCAATACATTACCCCCAATACCATGTGCTTTGATTTTGCACACCAATCTCTTGTGTGGGACCTTGTCAAAAGCCTTTTGAAAGTCCAAATACTCCACATCCACTGGTTCTCCATTGTCCACTCTATTAGTCACATCCTCAAAAAATTCTGCAAGATTAGTCAAGTAGGATTTCCCTTTCATTAATCCATGCTGATTTGGACCGATCCCGTCACTGCTTTCCAAATGCGCTGCTATTTTATCTTTAATAATTGATTCCAACATTTTTCCCACTACTGATGTCAGGCTAACCAGCCTATAATTTCCCGTTTTCTCTCTCCCTCCTTTTTAAAAAAGTGATGTTACATTAGCTACCCTCCAGTCCATAGGAACTGATCCAGAGTCGATAGACTGTTGGAAAATGATCAACCAGGCATCCACTATTTCTAGGGCCACTTCCTTAAGTACTCTGGGATGCGGACGATCAGGCTCCGGGGATTTATCGGCCTTCAATCCCATCAATTTCCCTAACACAATTTCCCGCCTAATAAGGATTTCCTTCAGTTCCTCCTTCTCCCTAGACCCTCAGTCCCCTAGTATTTCCGGAAGATTATTTCTGTCTTCCTTCATGAAAACAGAACCAAAGTATTTGTTCAACTGATCTGCCATTTCCTTGTTCCCCATTATAAATTGACCTGAATCTGACTGCAAGGGACCTATGTTTGTCTTCACTAATCTTTTTCTCTTCACATATCTCTAGAA
This sequence comes from Pristiophorus japonicus, assembly GCF_044704955.1. NCBI lineage: Eukaryota > Metazoa > Chordata > Chondrichthyes > Pristiophoridae > Pristiophorus > Pristiophorus japonicus. The sequence continues at coordinate 141,546,676 of NC_091985.1, forward strand.
GCTTTTGCAGTCAGTTTTTATGTTCCCAGCAAGCTTTCTCTCATAATTTATTTTCCCCCTCCTAGTTAAACCCTTTGTCCTCCTCTGCTGGATTTTAAATTTTGCCCAGCCCTCAGGTTTGCTGCTTTTTCTGGCCAATTAATATGCCTCTTCCTTGGATTTAACAATATCTTTAATTTCCCTTGTTAGCCACGGTTGAGCCACCTTCCCCGTTTTATTTTTATTCCAGACAGGGATGTACAATTGTTGAAGTTCATCCATGTGATCTTTAAATGTTTACCATTGCCTATATATCGTCAACCCTTCAAGTATCATTCGCCAGTCTATTCTAGCCAATTCACGTCTCATACCATCGAAGTTACCTTCCCTTAAGTTCAGGACCCTAGCCTCTGAATTAACTGTGTCACTCTCCATCTTAATACAGAATTCTACCATATTATGGTCTCTCTTCCCCAAGGTTGCCAATTAGTCCTTTCTCATTACACATCACCCAGTCTAAGATGGCCAGCCCTCTAGTTGGTTCCTCGACATATTGGTCCAGAAAACCATCCCTAATATACTCCAGGAAATCCTCCTCCACCGTATTGCTACCGGTTTGATTAGCCCAATCTATATGTCGATTAAAGTCACCCATGATAACTGCTGTACCTTTATTGCACGCATCCCTAATTTCTTGTTTGATGCTGTCCCCAACCTCACTACTACTGTTTGGTGGTCTGTACACAACTCCCACTCGCGTTTTCTGCCCTTTGGTATTCCGCAACTCCATCCATACAGATTCCACATCATCCAAGCTAATGTCCTTCCTTACTCTTGCATTAATTGCCTCTTTAACCAGCAACGTTACCCCACCTCCTTTTCCTTTCTGTCTATCTTTCCTGAATGTTGAATACCCCTGGAAGTTGAGTTCCCAGCCTTGGTCACCCTGGAACCATGTCTCCGTGATGCCAATTATATCATATTCATTAATTGCTGTCTGCGCAGTTAATTCGTCCACCTTATTATGAATACTCCTCGCATTGAGGCACAGAGCCTTCAGGCTTGCCTTTTTAAACACACTTTGCCCCTTTAGAATTTTGCTGTGATGTGGCCCTTTTTGATTTTTGCCTTGGGTTTCTCTGCTCTCCACTGTTACTTTTCTTCTTTCTATCTTTTGCTTCTGCCCCCATTCTACTTCCCTCTGTTTCCCTGCATAGGTTCCCATCCCCCTGCCATATTAGTTTAACCCCTCCCCAACAGCACTAGCAAACACTCCCCCTAGGACATTGTTTCCGGTCCTGCCCACTTGCCATGGTTGTCTATCGTTGCTGTATAACTAATGTATTATATTCTATCTTAAACTCTGATTAAACACAATATACCCACCATACTGGTTTGCACTCGAACCTGATTATTTAAAGTGAGCTGAGATAGCTGTAAAGACTAACAATAAGCATATGCAGGGAGTGGTCGGAGAGCCTGGGTGCAGCCATGCACCTCTGTGCAGTGCTTGTCAGTGTTTGCAGCACCTCAATGCTGTGGATCACTGACAGCACAACTGTCAAAATTAATTTACACATGGTCCCTTCAAATTATGTCATCAGACCTGTTTCCTTCAATTGGCCAGCAAAAGCATTGGCTGGGCTTAACACCCCAATCTGGGGGAAATCATTTTGGACAGCGGGCTGGAGCCAGCAGCAGGGTTGAGATCTGCCACTGATGTTGTCCGCCATGGATCCACACATGTAAGGGAAATCACAGCCTTGGTTTTTGTACTGTGATATGGGAGACCACCAACACCTTCTTTACATGCTACTCATTTCAGGTCTGTAACTTTTCCATATGTTTCTCTTGTCATACATTTCTGTTCAAATTTTTAATAAAACCAGGATATTTGAGACTACACACAAGAGGGAAATATTATTTTGGTAAAGGTGGCTACATAGGCCCACATTTGTATGTTTTATGTTTCTCCAGTCCCTGTTCTGATCGACCATACACTAATACTTGGGCAAAGTAAGCGTAATACATTAAACTTGTCTTGCAAAGGTAAGAGTGATGGAGTCAGTCATATTGCATGAGAATTTACCCTGCAGTCTGTCAAGAAACTAGGAACAGACGATTTTTATGTTGATTCTTCAAGATAAACCGTTTGTAAACAGTCCTCAAACACGATTGAAACATTCCTCTCCCCAAAAGAGTAATACACTGATGCGTGTAAATGTTCGGCTCCGGTCATGAATCAAACCTCCTGGGAATTAAACATCCATTAAGTAAAACTCATTCAGTCAGGAAGTCCTTCCTGTAGGAGACAGGAGCTTAACCACAATTTGTTTATTTGCTTGCAAAGCAAGCACAACTTTGGGCCATAAACTGTATATAACTGCATGATATCAGTTGAAGCAAGTTCAAAGGGTACCACTGTAAGGGCCATAGATAAAAGATAGTCACTAATGAATCCAACAGGGAATTCAGGAGAAACTTCTTTACCTAGATAGTGGTTAGAATGCAGAACTCGCTATCACAAGGAATGGTTGAGGCGAATAGCATAAATGCATTTAAGGAGAAACTAGTTAAACATGAGGGAGAAAGGAATCGAAGGATATGCTGATGGGGTTAGATGAAGAAGGATGGGAGGAGGCTTGTGAGGAGCATAAACACAGGCATGGACCTGTTGAGCGAAATGGCCTGTTTCTGTGCTGTAGATACTATGTAATGTCAATATCAATGCTGTACCATGCTCCTTAGAACAGAGGGATAAGCTAAAGTGACACAGTCTGCACGTAATTCAGGGGTGAATTTCCAGGCCTCCATCCCCGGCAGAAACAAGGTGATAGTGTCCCAAAATGGATGGGCAATGATTCAAAGAAATATAGGGGAGTTCTCCCCACTGTCCAAGCCAATATTTATCTTTCAACCAACACCAAAATAAAGCTTATCTGGTCACTATCAGATTGCTGTCAGTTGGACCTTGCTGGGTGCATTTCCTACATTACAACAATACCCACACTTCAGAAGTATTTAATTGGTTGTGAAGTACTTTGGGGTATCCTGAGGTCATGAATGATGTTATATAAATGCAAGTCTTTCTATTATTTTTGAAAAGAGTCAATCTAGATAAACAATCACTAACTACATCCTTTGATGAGTTCAACATTGAACATCACAGTTGAATTCCAGTAAGTGACCAGATCATTGTATGCTGCACATTCCGCTCTATGTTGTAAAGGGAGCTGTTCAAGCTTAATAATCATTTAATAACCAACATTTTCTAACCTACAATGATGTGCACCAATTTTCTGGAGCATACCCGCCCACACAAGAGTTTATTTTTCCATAATGGAGTATTTCCTTCCTACAGTAGTTAGTACAGGTACAACGTCTTAAATCTGGCAATCTCGGGACTGAGACCGTGCCGATTTTTGGATTTTTTCCGGATTTCGGACAAGAAAATCAAGAGCGTACATATGCTACCGAGACAGACAAAGTACTGATGGCGGCGTGGGTCAGGTCGGGTTGGGCCAGGTTGAGGGTTATTCGGCAAGCCATTTAAAACATAGCGGCAAAGCTGATAACTCGTCCGGCCTGCTGGCTTTTGGACAATAATTCCAGATTTTATTTTACTGAATATCAAATGGGATTCTCTCAAAAATGTCCGGTTTTCGGACAATTCCGATTTTCGGACAGCCGGATTTGAGACATTGTACCTGTATACAGGAACCAAATGCAATTGTATGTTTAGATCCATCCTCAGGAATCTGAGTAAATACAATATCAGGTCCATGTAGTGACGCGTTTTTTTTTTAATTCAGAAATCTCAGTGATGGCAAAGGCCCACAGTACAGGATGACACCAAGTTTGAACAGGTTAAGAAGGCAGAAGGAGTGATTAAGGGTTGCCAAGCCTGACTTTGAAAGCCTACAGCTGAAAAAGGAAGGAAAGACTGAGGGAAGGAAGACATTTTGCAGAGATCCTGGGAAAGAATAAGTAATACTAGGATTATGAATATTTTTGATTTCAACACAGTGAAGAAGCAGGGAGGGCAATGGATGATAACTTCGGTGGAATATGAGAGTAAGGTCAAAGGAGCAATAACGACAGCAGTATCAATGCAATGGAGAACAATAGGTAGTGCCTATGAACACAAAAGTGTGGAGCAATTGATCAAAAAGAGTTAAACAGGACTCACTGCAATCATTTTCTTGACCTTGTGAAAACTGCTCCCATTATCACTCCAGTCAAATGCTTTGTTTCTGTAAAGATTTCCAAAGGTTCAACAACAGAGGTGTATTTTGCTACAAGCTTATTATGTTAGGCAGTAAGTCTGGAAAAAAGCTTAGTTTGGTGATATTTGTAGGAAGCGCTACTTTAGCAATTGCAGTAATGTGAGATGGATCAGGATATAATCCCTCTAGCGAAACCAGAAAACCAAGGATGCATAGCTTACTCTCTCTAAACTAACATTTGCTAATATCGAGTCTAAGCCTGGCATCAGTAATATGAAACAATGTAACAAACAAGTTTTCCTCATCTTCAGATGATGATTGTCCATAGAAAATTATGTTGTCCAGGTAACAGTGCTCGCCTTGTGAACCATATAATATTTTTTTTGAAAGGCTGCAGGTGCAGAACGAAGTCCATAATATGCACAACAGAATTGAAACAATTCTTCATGACTAATGAAAGCAATTAGCTCTCCATTCTCCTCATGGAGTACAACTTGGTGGTACGCAATTTTCAAATTGTGTTGAGTACATTATAAAACCCTTAACTCAGAAAGAATATCTTCAATAAGAGATAGTGGATGACTATCAACCATAATAGCCTTATTACGTTCTTGAAGGTCAGCACACGCACGGATACCACCTGTTCTATTCTGCATCACAACTATAGAGGGAACCCATTCGATGCCTCAATTCTCTTAATTATGCCATTCTTTTCCAGAACCTTTGGCTCCTTGGAAAATGCATCCTCGACTGACAAAGGCAAGCTCTTCCGCCTCTATTTCACTGGTTTTATGTCCCTATGCGTTTTAGCTTTCTGCATGAACTCCGAGGCTCACCAAATTCAGTTTTATTGACTGTCTCCTAATGTTTACTGTCTGAATGCATAATCAGAGGACAAAAGCATGATGCAAGTTGGTGGTGTAGATGGAACCAACTTGTCTTCAAAAATTGAAAGAACTTGCACTTTTCACATCATCAAGAAATCCCAAAGCACTTCACAACCACTGAATTATTTTTCAAGTGCAGTCACTGTTATTATGTAGGCAAATGCAGTGACCTATTGCACACAGCAAGGTCTCACAAATAGAAAATGAAATGAATGACTGATCAATCTGTTTTGGTTGAGGGAGAAATATTGGCCAAGTATACTAGTAGAACTCCCTGCTCTTCTTCAATAGTACCATGGGATCTTTTCCATCCACCAGAACAGGTAAACAGGGCTGCAGTTTAACATTTCACCTAAAAGACAGCATCTCTCACAATGTAGTACTTCCTCGGTACTGCACTGAAGTGTCAGCCTAGATCGTACAGTTAAGTCTTGGTGTAAGGCTTAACCCCACAACCATCTGACTCAGAGAGAATGAATGTTACCAACTGAGCCAAGTTTACACTCAAAAAGCAAATACAAGGTAATTCCTAAATAACATGTTTCACAGTTCACAGTGTGAAATTTAACTGGAACTGTTTTGTTGATGTAGATCACAGCAAGACAACCTAAGTGAATCTGTAATAGGTTGACATTTGAAATTAACTTCAATAAGTGACACCAATAAAAATCCTCAGACAGGATAGACATGGCTGTATCTACCAGTTAATCTATGAAACCTTTCCTTTAGTAACTTCAAAATCGTATAATTGCAAAACAATAATTTTTCCACTGGTTGCACATTTATGAAGACCTGTGAGTGGAAGTTTGGGTATAGTCACTTCATTCACTGGAGGTGAAGATCAATAGCAGATTTTAGTAAAACACCCCAATTTCTCATATTATTGCCATTTATCATACTTAGCAGGACACAGTGCCAGAAGATTTATAGATTGGCAATGGAAAAACTGACAGCTTGTCACCACTTTTGTGTAAATGTTATAATTAGCAATGTTTCACGGATTTGCTTTATATTGTAAAAGTAGACTGCAAGTTTTTAGATGAATACTATCAGCTTAATTTACACCTTATCAAAATTAGCTTTGGCTTCAGTAACCACCTCTTTGATCTCTTGGGCAGTGACTAACACATGCTCAAGGAATAAGTTGATCTCAAGATGTAATTTGTATACATAACAGCCCTGAAATTGTGGTGTGTATTCCCATTGAAATCCACTGCAAGTTTGGGAAGCACATGTTCAAAATCTGAAACCTTACGCATTGACAGACCATCCACGCAGGCCACGAGAAAGCAATTGGTGGCACAGAGTTGGGCTATTTGCCCACCGACTGGCCAGCAACTCTGCATGGAAGTCTTCCAGTTGATGCACGTAGGCACAGGGCTTGTTTGCATTAGCATAAGGGGATATCGAAGCCATTAATTAAACATTTTCTTATTGTACATTATGCACATACAACGTATGAATTGAGTTTATACAAATATTGGCCTGGATTAGTGTTAATTATGTATAAAATTATCAAAAATTAAATTTTTATTGGTGGATGAACGTAATTACGAATAAACTTCCAATGATTAGATTTTGGGATTCCATTGCATCTCATTAGGGTATTCCCTACGTAAATTATTAAAATGGAGTTCGGTTTTGTGATTGGAGGAGGGGGCCCACATGATACCTGGTATACCTGGGATCCATGGGCCAATATGCTGGGCCTCCACCTCGAGGCCCGAGACCACCAGTTTACGTAGCCTTGCCACTAGCAGGTAGTTTCATACTTCTTTCGCAGGTTGTAGGTGTACTCCAGGGGTAAGCCCCCAACTACAATTTTCGCCCAGTGTTTCCATTGACTGGTCCTCAGTCATTTAATCTGTCATTTCCACAAGTTCACATACACAAACAATCTCCTCAAAGACTATTATACAAAGACCAGCAGACACATTATCTTGCTATGCTTCTTGTCTAAAATAAATCAGATGGTTTTCACGTTTGGAGCAAAGAGTGCCTCAGTGCAATCAAATCGGCTATGCAATGGTCAATTGTTAATGCCCTTGGCTTCTATACTTCAGCAGTGAATTAGCCTTCACATTTCCTTCCAGCAGTAAATTTCGTCCCATTCAACAGCCAGTATTTTGGGTCCATCTGGAAAGTAATGGACAGTTCTTTTGAATTAGGAACGATCCTTGTCACGACTCTGTTCGTACAGAAGAATGTCAGCACACTGTCCAATGGGACTGCGTCATTCCATACCATGTGTACAGCCTGGTGTATGCAGTGTACACATTAGCATATCCTCAACCAAGACTCTGCCTTTGACTCGAGTGTTCTCGACTCCATCCCGCATCATGCGACCCCCCACCACCTCAGTGAAACCCCAACGTTGCACGAGGTAGGAAAAGCCGCAAGACAGCTCAAGAACAACAAGGCGACAGGAGCGGATGGAATCCCTGCTGAGGCGCTAAAATATGGCGGAGAGGCACTGTTGGCATGGATACATGACTTCATCTCTCTCATCTGGAGGGAGGAGAGCATGCCGGGAGATCTCAGAGATGCAGTGATCATGACCATCTTTAACAAAGGGGACAAGTCCGACTGCGGCAATTACAGGAGAATCTCCCTGCTATCAGCCACTGGGAAGGTTGTCGCTAGAGTCCTCCCCAACCGTCTTCTCCCTGTGGCCGAGGAGCTCCTCGCAGAGTCGCAGTGTGGATTTCGTCCCCTGCAGGACACAACGGACATGATCTTTGCAGCGCGACAGCTGCAGGAAGCTGCCAGCCCTTATACCTCGCCTTTTTTCATCTTACAAAGGCCTTTGACACTGTCAACCACGACGGTCTATGGAGCGTCCTCCTCCGTTTCGGATGCCCCTGAAGGTTTGGCAACATCCTTCGCCTGCTCCACGATGACATGCAGGCCGTGATCCTTACCAACAGCTCCATTACAGATCCAATCCCAAGTCCGGACCGGGGTCAAACAGGGCTGCGTCATCGCTCTAACCCTGTTCTCAATCTTCCTCACTGCCATGCTCTACCTCACAGTCAACAAGCTCCGAGAAGTGGAACTAAACTACAGAACCAGTGGGAAGCTGTTTAACCTTCGCCGCCTCCAGGCCAGGTCCAAGATCACCCCAACCTCTGACGTTGAGCTACACCTGCATCTGCGCACATTCTGAGGCTGAACTCCAGGATATAGTTGATGTATTTACTGAGGCATATGAAAGCATGGGCCTTACGCTAAATATCCATAAGACAAAGGTCCTCCACCAGCCTGCCCTCGCCGCACAGCACTGCCCCCCAGTCATCAAGATCCAAGGCGCAGCCATCGACAACACGGACCATTTCCCATACCTCAGGAGCCTCTTATCAACAAGAGCAGACGTTGATGAGGAGATTCAACACCGCCTCCAGTGTGCCAGTGCAGCCTTCGGCTGCCTGAGGAAAAGAGTGTTCAAAGACCAGGCCCTCAAATCTACCACCAAGCTCATGGTCTACAGGGCTGTAGTAATCCACGCCCTCATGTATGGCTCAGAGGCATGGACCATGTACAATAGACACCTCAAGTCGCTGGAGATATATCACCAACGATGTCTCCGCAAGATCCTACAAATCCCCTGGGAGGACAGGCACGCCAACATCAGCGTCCTCATCCAGGCTAACATTCCCAGCATTGAAGCATTGACCACACTTGATCAGCTCCGCTGGACAGGCCACATAGTTCGCATGCCAGACACAAAACTCCCAAAGCAAGTGCTTTATGCAGACCTCCTTCACAGCAAACAAGTCAAAGGTGGGCAATGGAAACGTTACAAGGACACTTTCAAAGCCTCCCTGATAAAGTGCGACATCCCCACTGACACCTGGGAGTCTTGGCCAAAGACCGTCCTAAGTGGAGAAAGTACATCCGGGAGGGTGCTGAGCACTTCGAGTCTCAATGCTGAGAGCATGCAGAAATCAAGCACAGGCAGTGGAAAGAGCATGCGGCAGGCCAGTGCCACCCACCCCTTCCCTCAATGACTATCTGTCCCACCTGTGACAGAGTCTGTGGCTCTCATATTGGACTGTTCATCCACCAAAGAACTCACTTCAGGAGTGGAAGCAAATCTTCCTCGATTCCAAGGGACTGCCTATGATGATGACACTTTTTAACTACTTGGGTGCCAGAAAGGAGCTCTGCTTTTCACTCTGCCCCTTTGTTCTACCCACTGCGGCATTTCATCCTTGCAGCAGCAGCAGGTCAGAACTGGAGTGGCACAGAGCGCGGAGGGGGAAGGAGTGGAAAGTAGCAGTGGGAATCAAGGCAGGATCAAATGTGGTACTGAGAACTGAGGGGAATACAAGGTGGTAGTGAAAACTGAAGCAGTGAAAGGTGCTAGTGCGAACTGAGATGGGTCAAAAGTGGCAGTGAGAACTGAGGGGTGAAATTTAGCACTGGAACACAGAGGTTAAAGGTGGCACTGGGAACTGAGAGGAGTGAAAGGTGGTAGTGAGAGCTGAGGGATGAAAGGAGGCACTGGGAACTAAGGAGTGGAAGGTGGCACTGGGAACTGAGGGGTGAAAGATAGCACTGGGAACTGAGGGGAGAAAGGTGGCACTGGGAACTGAGGGGTGAAAGATAGCACTGGGAACTGAGGGGAGAAAGGTGGCACTGGGAACTGAGGGGTGTAAAAAAGTGTCAGTGAGAACTGTGTTTGCTGATCTTTATCTAATGATCTTTTCGGGAAATGTTGATGTCATATAACTTATGGGGCTAGACTTTCCAGAGAGCCCCTCAACGCCTGATTGCCCGCCCAGAAAAACCGCTAACGTTTGGTAAGTACCGCTGACAAAAATTTCCAGTTTTACGTTAAAACTAATTAAAACTAATCGCCCGGCGAGAAAATGGGTCTTGCACCATTATTCTTGGCGATTTTCTCGGCGGTTAAGGGGAAACTAAGAAAAACTGGCAATTTAAAAAAAAATTTATTCGAGGCTGCGGTTGGGCCTAGGGAGGGGGAAAACTTTTTAAAAAAATGTTCACAAAAAACAAATTAATAGTTAAAAAACATTCCCAAGATACTTTTACACATAATTGCCATTTTAAATTTTTTTTAAAAATAACCTTTAACTTACCTTTCTTTGCAGAGTACTCACCTACCACCCTGTTTAAGCAGCTTTCACAGGACGATTCCCTCGGCGATCTGGACGGGCTTCCGTTGAGGCCAAGCTTACGCTCTGGTGAGTTTCTCGGTGGTGCACGTCGGTGGGTTGGTCCCGGCAGGCGTTTTCAGATTTGGGCGATACCGTTAAAAAAACTAAGGGGGGAAACTTTCGCTGGGCGGAAAAACGGCTGTACCACTGAGAAAATCGCCAAGAACCCGCCGAAAATGAAAGGAACGTTTAGCCCATGGAAGTGACAAATTACATGACTGAGGACCAGTCAATGGAAACATTATGTACAACTTGCATTCATCAAAAAGTACTTCTTGAGATCAACTTATACCCTGAGCACGTATTAGTCACTGCGCAAGAAATCAAAGAGGTCATAGCAAAAGCCAAAGCTAATTTTGAGGAAGATGTAAATCAAGCTGGTATTATTCATCTAAAAACTTGTAGTGTACTTTTCTGATAGAAAACAAATCAGTGAAACATAACTAATTATAACATTAGCACGGAAGAAAAAGTGACAACTATTTCCACTGATATATTTGCTTTGGATAAAAGTGATGCAGTGGGGTAGAATTTTACCTTTATTGGATGAAACCTGGATTTTAAACATTGCCTAGGCAGACTGCAGAAAGGAACATTTGGTGTAATGTAACAGAGCCCGCTGATTCTGGTAGGCTCTGGAGGGGGTTGGCGAAGCTCGGCAGCTGCGTTTCCATTCTGCACTCCACCCAGATGATAAAGATGAAAATCTACCCCAGCGAGTGGAATTCCAGGTAACTTGTAATTAGTAGCAAATCAGATATATTTGGGTGGAATACTGTACACTATCCTTTTATTTTGGTAACAAAAGTCTTGCATTATTTATTTATTTGTCTTGTGTTTCTTGATCATGGCGGCTGTTCATTCACAGTTCTTGTATAAGTTCCACTGTGACAAAATCAGGACTTATCACGTCTCCGACTATAATGCATTCTTTCCCAAGACCTGAGGCAGGATTTTAACTTGGGGCGAGAGCAGGGCTTGCCGGGGCCGGGCGGATGGGAAGCTTCAATGACGGCGCCGGTGTGAGACCCAGGCCATTTTAACTCCCGCCCGAACATGGTAGGGATCACTTGGTGGCCAGTGGACGGGAGCGAGATTTCGCACGGCAGCAGGACACTATCGGGGACCTGTGGGAATGATCCCCATCACAGGTAAGCAGTGAAGGATGGGTCCGGCGAGTATCGCGTTTGGGAGCAGGGTAAGGGAGCCCGGGCCAGGCAAGGCAGGCGCATGGAATTGGAGCTAGCCTTGTGACATGTGTGGAAACAGAGAGCAGGGATAAAGGGTTCGTTCTCTGATCAGCGGGATGTGCTAAGTGGTATTCTCCAGGGATCTGTACTGAGGCCTCAGCTTTTCACCGCATATATTATTGACTTGAATGAGGAATAGAGGGGGCAAAATTGCCCCACGCCCCGTTTAGAGAGGGTAACCTTCCGGGGCCGGGGCATTTATCGCCCGGCCTGGAAGTTCCGCCCCCGTCGCGGAATTTGGCCCTTCCACCCCTCAATGGAGGCGGAGCGTTATCGGAGGTGCTCCACATCCATGGAGGTGCGCACCCGGGGTGGTAGGGCGGCACTGAGTGCAGCGGTGCACTCCGAAGTCCAGTGTCCCACTGGCTCCACATAGCACTGACACAACGGGACGTTCCTCCCCTCCAATTAAAGCGCCACCAGGAACACCGGCATCCATAACAGAGTGCTGCGCTGCAGGATGGCGGCCCGTTCGAGACAAGGGCCGCCATTGTTGGGCCAACAGAAGAGTTGGCTGACAGAAAAAAATATGGCAGCCCATAGCACAAACGGCCTCCCATTTAAGGGGGGTTCTGTCGGAGACATCGGCCGGCACCATCCTTGCCGCCCACGGGGGGCTAAGGAGTCGGCATGGGACGATGATGGATTGGCACGCATGCCGATGATGTCATCGCCGTGTGTGTGTCAGCCCGGGGCGCAAATCACAGGGCGCGGCGCTAACCACACAACACACCCCAAACCTCCGAGGCAATTTCCCCAGAGACACTATCGACCCCTTCCCCCAGGCGATAATCTCATTGCACCCCATTAGTGCCCCCCGGAGGTCTTGGGAAATAATGTATTATAGTAGGGGACCTTCCAATTGGTGCGCGGCCGTGTGACCACACACCTTAGGGGAAACATTAGTTGGAAGTAGTGTACCCCAGTTGTTGACGCTCAATCCACTTTGGTTCTTGATATATAGAAACAAATTAGACTGCAGCAAGTTGCAGAACTGAAAACATTACATATGTTAAGGGAAGATTAATTAAACGTTTGAAATAGAGGAAGATATAGGGCTATGGAGAGAGAGGAGGCCAATGGGAAAAGTTTTGGATTGTTCTAGCAAAATGATGGCATGGACACAATGCACCAAATCACAAGATCCATGAGGCCCCTGAAATTCTGATGCCCGCCATCTGCCACCAGAAGTGCGACAATGAGGGACATAAGTTTTTCCCTTATGCGCAGACTGTGGCTCTTTCAGAAGTCCTGGGGTCAGCTAACCAGCCGAATGTTCGACAGGACATTGTCATGAATCCTGCCTGCAATAGGCCTGAAAAGCCTTGGAAGGCTCAGAAAACTCATGGGGGAAGGGAACGCAGAGGAAAGTGAAGTGAGTCGTCCTTTAAAGGCAGCCTGTAATTGAAGGTAACTAAAGTGGAGATGGCAGCTGCAAGCAGGCGGAAAAAAAGAGCAACCAACCTTAGTGAGAGTGAGTTGGTGCATCCCTTAAGTAAGATAAAACAGACAAGCAATGCACTTTCTGGGGTTAGAGAAAAAAAGCCTTGCAAACTGTACTGCAATAGTTATGTGGAAGGAAGTGATATTAGCAGTAAGTGGAACATCTTCAACCAGCAAGGCATCCTCGCAATGTCACAAAAGGTTCAATGATCTTACAAGGTCAATAAAGGTAGGTCTATTGAAGTTACCTGTTGAAGCTATTCAGTACCATAGAAGTGCCAAGTCAAGTCCACTGCATGCCATAAGTGTTATACCACGGGTGGGGTGTCCAGGAATTAACAGCTGCAGTTTCTCTATTACTAGGATCCTTCCAAATTACTGCCCTCTCATGTTTCCATGCATAGTTGTTTTCTGAAACGTCACCTTTTATGCCAAAATTTTCATACAGTAGCCAATCTAAACATGAACAACAGTGAAAAGGATAAGTAGGAGAATGTATAACAACAATAAAACTATTCCCTCTTCATGCAGAAAATTGCTCATACTGCATGGGAACATCAGGGTACAGGCAGAGGATAAGCGGACATTCATTTTCTAACCCATCATGAAATAAAGGCAATGGAGATACTGGACAAAAACTCTGAAGCAGTAGGGACAGAGGAGGTTTCATAGGACATGAATGTGTTGGAAGTAAAGCAAACCTCGTGTGTATTGTTATGTGGAGACCCCAAAAGGAGTGGAAAGGGAAATAGATGCAATAACCTTAATGTGATTCTTCTTTTCTCCACAGAAGGAAGTCAAACAGCGCATGAAAGCATAAAGGATGAACGACATGGACCTTCAACATCAGGCACCACCACAAGAAATTCTCCCCCTCTATCAGTCAAGTGATGCAGCCTGTCACTGGTCCATCACTACAATCGGTGGCCCTGAGAGGAAGGTCATTTTCAACATATCAATAGTTTCCTCCATTTTAATTCTAGTTCAGATGCAAGCTTCATTGTAATGCTCCTCTGCTACAATGGTGGACTAACACAGTGGAGTCATGAGCCAATACAGTATTAGATAACACTTGTCACCAAGTAGCCATCTGGGTACTTGCTCATTGATTATGAAAGAGAGCAAAGTTGTTAGGCTGCCTTAGATAAAGGAGTCAAGGCCGCTCTCTAAAATCTTGGCATTAATGTGAAGGGTGTTATGCTGGTAGCCACATGTTGCAAATACAAGGAATGAACCAAAAAAATAAATGGTGAGGCTTACATTGGGGCACATATCGTCACAGGCTTGTATTCTGTTCCCCAACAATTCCTGCAATTCTATAAAAGTCAGCAAAAGTAAGGCGAGCACTGATGGATCCAGGAGGTAAGTGCCTTTAATATCCAGTGTCCCTGCCTAACCCCCGCCCCCCCCCAATGCAGTGGCATTGGGGCCCTCGCCTGAAGGGGAGGCCCACCACCTGCTGCCTCGTGAACTCGTTGGCCGTGTGGCTCAGCTGGAAAACTGGGTGTGGCTGGGCACCAGGTGATACGAGATGTAGCTCTTGGTGCCCTTGAACTTGGTCTGCTTGATGGGCTCGTCGATGGAGCAGGCGAACGGGTAAGCGTCCTCCTGCCACTCGGGGCCATGAGGGCTGGCCGCCACACAGATCTTGTCGCCATCCTTGACGAAGCCGGCCGCCTCACCCAGGATGAACGCCTCGCCGCCCGATTTGACGAAGGTGGCGAAGCGGTTGAGCTTCCTGCTAACTGTGGCCGTACACTTGGAGGAGGAGGCGGCGGTCGAGGAGGAGGAGGACACTGACCTCCCGACATTCTGGCCACTGGCCCCCGTGTTCACTCGATAATGGCCCGTTCCGTCGGAATCCGAGAACCCGCCACCGCCTTCCCCGCTCCTCTGGCTCTTCCTGTGCTCCTCCTGCCACTGTCGAGTAATCGTCCCACTTGTCGTCATCGCCGCTGCCCGACGCCTTGTGCTGCGGCCCCAACAGGACCAGCCACCCAAGGCCGCTGCCGCACGTTTGGGTGAGAGGCGGGGGGGGCAGAAGATGCTGGCGATGGAACAGGCCGGCAGGGGGAAGCTGCTGGGGGTGCTGAGGCTGAGGCATCGCCGAGCTGTCGTAGCCGCCGGTCGGCACGTTGGCATAGTGGGAGGCGGGGGGGCTCGGCGACACCAGTACCCACACCGGGCGCAGCATCGCCCCCGCTCCCGGCCCACAGGATCTGCACGTACGAGGCCGGGAAGAGGCCCCTCTGGCCGCGGTTGTTGAACCCCTCCAGTCAGCCCTCGATGTCGTGCTCGCTGTACATGGTCAGCACCTTGTCCTCCCGCACTGAGATCTCGCCCACATTCTCGCTCTGGAAATCGTCCCGCCACCCGCACCCGGCTCAGCTCTGCTCCCGGACCCCGCGGTAACCCCCCACCTCGTAAACCCTCCTTCACACCGGTCCCAGCTCCCCCTAACACCGGTTCCCCCAGACCCCGTACTCCCTCTTCGGCCCCCCGGACCCCCTCACTTGAGGGGCGGCTGCACGAGGTCTTCGCTGGCTGGCTGCACTTTTCCCTGTCGTTCTGTGATTTTTTTTTAATCTATGTTTGCATTGGGGCCCACATCCTCTAGTTACGCCACTGCTCCCCACCCACTTCGTCCCCTTACACCGCCCCCCCTCCCCCCCAGCTCACTCTGGCCCCCAATCGTTCCCGACCCACCCAACACCACCCTCCCCCACCTCCCCCCGCTCCTCTGGCTCTTCCTGTGCTCCTCCTGCCACCCCCTAACACCCACGGGATCCCTCCTGCCCTGCTCTCTATGGCCTAGTGTCGCAGGCCTACCCACCTGCAGCCAGCCAGCCTTTCAATCTGGTTGGCTGCGAGTGGGAAACAAAGGATTCCCATGCAAATCAGACCCTAATGTTAAATAATCCAGCAGAAAATGAGCATTGTGGTATATTGACTCTGTTCAAGGGATATTTCTCTAGGGGTCTGGCTCTTCTATGCTACTGCCGTATTTTCTTAGCTTCCAGGACAGCCTTTTGTTCATCTTCCACTTCTGCCTCCAATATTTAGAGAACATACAAAGGGAATATCATTGGATGATGTCACCCAAAGTTTGTTCAGTGAAAATGAAATCTCCCAAAATACTGCAATATAAAGCTTGTAGCTCGCAATGTTCAGCCTGAGTCTCAAAAAAATTAATCCAGAGACACGAAAACAAAGAGAAATTACAGATACAAAAAGTTTTGGATGACCTTAGTCTTTGTAGTCACCTTTAAGAAATTGCTTCCAACCATTTCATCTGCCCCTGGCAGAGATGCTTGATTAATACTGGCATATTTTGGTGGAGTCTAAAGCAAAATTGGTGGGAATTAGGATAAGTGATGTCATCCTGTCCCAAAATGGTCCTGGCTGTACACAGTAAAGGGCAGGTGTATTTCAATCCTGCTACCACTTCCATCGAAAAACTTGACAGAATGCAAGATGAGCAGATCCCCAGCTAATCCAGCTCCCAGGCAATCGATCCATTCTATGTCCACCCTTACTCTCAATGGATATTTGGAACCAAGGTAAATACAGATGAGGAAAGCCATTTGGCTCATCATTGTTTGTCCATCTATAATGACCCTAAAATCTCCCCATTGCCACATCTAATTGTTTCTTAAAATATCATGGTCGTTGTCTCCACTATATCTGGGAGTTCATTCCATGGGCTCAGTTTTCCTCTTTGCCAATTTTTGCCACCCTGGACGATTAACAGCCGATTTTTTTTGTGCCCGATTGCGCTGAAAAAAAAGTTTCAACTTTCGCCAAAGTAAAATTTAATTTTGGCACTGCGGTACCCGAAGTTAAGTCTGGGGGTGGAGCTTCAAGTGTGCGGCAAAAAGTCTCTGAGCAGGCGCCGGAAAAATAAAATCACATTTTCCATTTGATGGGTGTGCCGTGCATCCACAGTGAACTTCCTGGTC
Source organism: Pristiophorus japonicus (assembly GCF_044704955.1). Lineage (NCBI taxonomy): Eukaryota > Metazoa > Chordata > Chondrichthyes > Pristiophoridae > Pristiophorus > Pristiophorus japonicus. The sequence continues at coordinate 141,563,600 of NC_091985.1, forward strand.
TGGATCAAGAGTTTGTGAGAACACATTCGGAACGGAGCTGGATCTGGACATTTGAATTTTAGCTGCAAAAGATGGATCCAAGGGAAGGAGAAGGAGAAGGAGAAGGAGGAGAAAAAGAAAGGGCCAAGAGATTTCCAGCAGAAGAAATTGAGCCCCTGGTAGACATCATTGAGAGGAGATGGGATGTGCTTGAGAACAAAGGAAGAATGGGACAAAATAAACTGAAACCCTCTCTACTAGCAAAACTTTGGGACCAAGTTGCAGAAGAGTTCAATGCAGTGACCATTACCCCAAGAAGTGGCATGCAGGTCAAAAAGAAGTGGCAGGACATTGGCCAAGCAGTTACTGTAAGTAATATTTTTATTTATGCATTGCAATTACATTTGTAAATGTGATGAATACATGTGTGTGCGTGTGTGAGTGAGCGAGTGTGTGTGGCCATCACAGCAGAAGGACCCTCTCTTTACAAAGTTCGATTTTCACCTTTGCAGAGGAAGGTGTTACAGATCAACCGAGAAAGGTCAAAAATTGGAGAGGTGTGCCAGGTAGGCTGCAACTAAGAGCCGTGGAACAGAGGATCGCTGATATGATTAAATCTCGCAAAGGATCAACCACCAATGTGGACGCTGGGCCCAGGCTACCGACAGAGGGTAAGTCCTGCAAATTGCACAGTATGGGTTGGCATCATGGTCTTTGAAAAGAGCATGCGCTGTGTGACCCACATACTCATGTCACCCTGCCCCTCTCCTTCTACTAACCAAACATCTGCTCTGTTCTGTTTTGCAGATGTTACGCATCAGGAAGAGGCAGAAGCTGAAACAGAAGTAGAAGCAGAGCATGATCAGGATGCCGTCAGTCCAGATATTCTTCATCAAGATCATGACGAGGATGAGTTGAAGAATGAAGGACAGCAGGAAGACCCCAATACTGAGATGGTTACATTGGAATTGGAGCCAATGAATCCCCTGAGGACGCCGAGCCCTTTGCTGAGCGATACAACTGATGTGACACTTCATGGAGTACACTCTGAGACTGCGGGTCCCAGTGAGTTGCAGCAAGCCACACCTGGGAGACTGCTGAGGAGGGTGGGAAGGAGAGATCAACCTGAAATGTAGGATGCAGGAGACGTAGGAATGAGTGGGGAGAACATTGACCTAATGAAATTGCTCCTGGACACCATGGGTGGGGTGAGGGTAGAATTAGTGGGACTGTCAATAGAAGTAGCAACACTGGAAGAATGGGAGCAGTGTCAGGACAGATGAGGGAAGGGATGTCGGAGATAGAAACATAGAAAATAGGAGCAGGAGTAGGCCATTCGGCCCTTCGAACCTGCACCACCATTCAATAAGATCATGGCTGATCATTCATCTCAGTACCCCTTTCCTGCTTTCTCTCCATACCCCTTGATCCCTTTAGCCGTACGGGCCCTATCTAACTCCCTCTTGAATATATCCGATGAACTGGCATCAACAACTCTCTGCGGTAGGGAATTCCACAGGTTAACAACTCTCTGAGTGAAGAAGTTTCTCCTCATCTCAGTCCTAAATGGCTTACCCCTATCCTTAAGACTGTGTCCCCTCGTTCTGGACTTCCCCAACATCGGGAACATTCTTCCTGCATCTCACCTGTCCAGTCCTGTCAGAATTTTCTATGTTTCTATGAGATCCCCTCTCATTCTTCTAAACTCCAGTGAATAAAGGCCCAGTCGATCAAATCTCTCCACATATGTCAGTCCAGCCATCCCGGGTATCAGTCCAGTGAACCTTCGCTGCACTCCCTCAAAAGCAAGAATGTCCTTCCTCAGATTAGGAGACCAAAACTGAACACAATATTCCAGGTGACGCCTCACCAAGGCCCTGTACAACTGCAGTAAGACCTCCCTGCTCCTAAACTCAAAACCCTTAGCTATGAATGCCAACATACCATTTGCCTTCTTCACCGCCTGCTGTACCTGCATGCCAACTTTCAATGACTGATGTACCATGACACCCAGGTCACATTGCACCTCCCCTTTTCCTAATCTGCCACCATTCAGATAATATTCTGCCTTTGTGTTTTTACCCCCAAAATGGATAACCTCACATTTATCCACATTATACTGCATCTGCCATGCATTTGTCCATTCACCTAACCTGTCTAAGTCACCCTGCAGCCTCTTAGCTTCCTCCTCACAGCTCAGACCGCCACCCAGTTTAATGTCATCTGCAAACCTGGAGATATTACACTCAATTCTTTCATCCAAATCATTAATGTATATTGTAAATAGCTGGGGTCCCAGCACTGAGCCCTGCGGCACCCCACTAGTCACTGCCTGCCATTCTGAAAAGGATCCGTTTATCCCAACTCTCTGCTTCCTGTCTGCCAACCAGTTCTCTATCCACATCAGTACATTACCCCCAATACCATGTGCTTTAATTTTGCACACCAATCTCTTATGTGGGACCTTGTCAAAAGCCTTTTGAAAGTCCAAATACACCACATCCACTGGTTCTCCCTTGTCCACTCTACTCGTTACATCCTCAAAAAATTCCAGAAGATTTGTCAAGCATGATTTCCCTTACATAAATCCATGTTGACTTGGACCAATCCTGTCACTGCTTTCCAAATGCGCTGCTATTTTATCTTTAATAATTGATTCCAACATTTTCCCCATTGCTGATGTCAGGCTAACCAGTCTATAATTACCCGTTTTCTCCCTCCCTCCTTTTAAAAAAAAAAGTGGTGTTACATTAGCTACCCTCCAGTATTAGGAACTGGTCCAGAATCGATAGATGAGGGAGGGAATGTCAGAGGCAGCTGATGCACTGTCGGGACAGATGAGGGAGGGGATGTCAGAGGCAGCTGATGCACTGTCGGGACAGATGAGGGACGGGATGTCTGAGATTAGGGAGGGAATGTCGGAGATAGTTGCTGCAATAAGTGGACACACCCAGGTTGTCATTGCCCAACAGCAATTGCCAGCATAAACCGCTGACACTCACTTTCCAATCCCCAGACCAACCTCAGGTAGTGTGCCACGGGTTGATCCACAGGCTGAAGAAGAATCCAAAAAGGAACCATGGCCTTCCACAATGTTGTCTGCTAGGTCTGTCCCTGTCCAACCCCAACAACAACAAATGCGCCTTCACACAGAAAGCAGAAAAAACCTTGGGGTCGGGGTGAGGAAGCAGAAGTCTGAGACAACGAGCATGGGTAGGGGTAGAGGCAACAACAGGGACAAGAAGGGCACACAGCACTAAGGTCTTTGAATAAGGGGGAGGAGAGCTGGCTGCAGCTAGAGTTTGTTTGTTGCTGCTACTTGTTGTTTTCTTCATTGCAAAGTTTAAAGTTTGATACAAAATGTTTTATTAAAGTTAAGTACAATTGTACAAATGTTTAATAAACCTAATTATTTTTTAAATAATCCTGCACATTATTTTTTAAATTAAAGCAACATAAACCAACACATTACGTACATTATTATGTACATTATTATTTCAGACTAACAGGTGCAAAGAACCAACACTGTCGGGCCGTTTAACCTTCAGGCAGCAAAGCGATCACGGATTAGCCGCTGGCGCAAGTCTCTAGCTATGGCTACAGGTGCACGAGGCCGCCTCCTCCGCCGCCGTCCTGCGGGTTGAAGTGATGGCATGGGTTCGTCATCCTCCTCCTGCGGCTGGTCCTCCTGCTCCTGCTCCTCCTCCTCGTCATCCTCATTGTCAGCCTTCTCATCCTCCACCCCCCACCTCCTTCTCCCCTCAGGTGCATCTTCAATATCCAGTACCTGTCCCCTCATGATGGCCAAGTTGTGCTGCAGGTAGCACATGACCATGAACTGACTGACGTGGTGAGGGGCGTATTGTAGATAACTTCCAAAGTGGTCCAGGCATCGGAAACGCTGCTTCAGTGTGCCAATTGTCTGCTCTATGATGCTCCGTGTCGTTATGTGTGAAATGTACCGACGCTCTGGCTCAGTGCAGGGATTATGTAAAGGGGCGGTCATAAGCCAAGTGGCGAGCTTGTACCCTTTGGCCCCGAGCAACCAGCTGTGCCCTTCTGGCAGCTCCTGAAATATCGCATCAATAATGCTCTCATGTAGGTTGAAAGCATCATGGATGCTACCTGGATATTTGGCATCCACTGCCATGATCCGATGCATAGCGTCGCAGTCAAGCTGGATATTTTGTGAATGGAACCCTTTCCTGTTGTGATAAACCTCAGAGTTGTCCAAAGATGCTCTCAAGGCGATGTGGGTACAGTCGATCGCATTTTGTACCTTGGGGAAGCCAGCAATTCTGGAGAACCCCACAGCCCTGTCTCGCATTACCTGCGTGGTTGTGGGGCAATTGATGAACTGGTTCCTATTGGCATACAGTGCAACAGTCACATATCGAACACAGCAATGTGTGGCATGTAGCGAGATGCAGCACATGTCCCCAGTTGCTGCTTGAAATGAGCCAAAAGCCTAGAAGGCAAGTGCTGCAGTGACCTTCACTTCCACAGGTATGGCAGTCCTCCTGCCATTTCTTGGCTGTATGTCTGCCCTGATTAGCTGGCAGATTTCGGTGATGATCTCCTTTCTAAATCGCAGCCTGCGAATGCAGTCTGCCTCACTCAGGTGTAGGTATGAGCGCCTGTCCCTGTAGATTCGATCAAGGTATGGCATCCTTCCCATCAATCCCCGAGCAATCTGCTTTCTCCAATGTTGGCCTCATATTAACCGTCGCCTCTGCATGGCATACATGCAAATTAATCTTATGACATGAGGCATAGTCAGAGTTGCACCCATAATTATCATTGTTAATTTTGTTATTCTTGTTATTGTGAGACAGTACTTACTGAAGCACTCACACCTTTGCTGGGTGATGCCCTAGTAGAACGGACCACACCCTGGTCTGCGCATGCGCAACACTCGGCTCTGTCTCTATGGAGACACGAAGCACAGTGATTTATGGCGCTTTAATTATAGCTTTTGCCGAAATGCATATGTTTGCTGCTGTGCACAAAACTGTAGTGCCGTCTCCGATGCTCATCGGGCTCGAGGCACAGGTCGGAGTGTCAGCTGGCAGGATCACTCCCTCGGCCGGACAGAAACACAGGAGATTGGCGCTCAGCTTGGAAAGAAGCCCAGGAGGGGTTGGGGAGGGGGGGTTTGGAATCCAAGCACCGAGCTCCTGTGCTTGTGTCCAGCCGAGGGAGTGATCCTGCCGCCGGCTGGCTCTCCTCCAACCTGTGCCTGGAGCCCCGTGAGCAGAGACTCTGTGGTAGGGTGGAGTCGCAATATGCCTTCTCACATAACATGGAAAAAACATTCTGTGGAAAAAATTAACATTCCGAGTTATTTTATGAGTTCCCTCTGCAAAAATCATCATGAATTTGTATTTTAAATTGTCTTATTCCCTTGCTCCAAAAATTCAGAATATACTCAGTGCCAATTTGCTTAAGCTAACACAGCGTTTTTCTGATCGGTGCTTAAGGCCATTCTGCACCGTACTTTAAAAAATCGGTGTTGCCGAAAATCGGTTAAATGGCCAAAAACGGCCAAAAATGGCGTGGCAATCAGTTTTCACCCAGACATGCGCCAAAAAATCTGGAGTACAAAAAATCTGGCGCTGACAGTCGCTGCCAGCGTACAAACTTTGAGGAAATTTGCAAATTCACGATTGCTCAAAAAAAAGTCAGCAGACGCCAAACAAACGGCGCCCAATGGTGGCAAAAATTGAGCCTCATGTATTCATTTTATGTGAAGACATCTTTCTGGTACAGCCCTAAATTTTCCATTAACTAGTTTGAACCTGTGACAATTGTCCTTGTCTCACAGTTTAACGTAAAGTAATTTTCCAAATTTACTTTTTCATATGGTGTACAATCTTATATACGTCTTCAAAATCATCCCTCAGATATTTCCTTTTGAGGATGAAAAGCCCCAGTTTCTCTAGTCTTTCCTCATAACTCAGACCTCTAAGATGTGGAATCAATCTTGTGAATCTTCTCTTCACTGCCTCCAAAGTTTGAATGTCTGCTTTGTGTATCAGTGACCAGAATTGGGCATGGTACTCAAGGCGTGGTCTGACCAGTGTATTGGCCAGTTTGAACATGACTTCCACAAACTTAAATTCTACTGTTTTGGCTATATAGTTCAACATTCTATTGGCTAGATGAACTGCTGCTCTGAATTGATTGAACATGCAGAGCATTGAGTCTACGAAGACTTCTAGGACTTTATCCTTAGCTGTTACAATGCCATTAATGTGTTGCCCATTTTCTTTCCTAAGTGCAGAACCTTGCAATTGTCAGTATTAAAGTTCATCAAAGCACAATTGAGCTTAACTAACAGCATTTTGTGTGGAACTTTGCAAATTTCCTTCTGGAGATCTAGGTGCAACATGTTGTTGAGCTTACCAAAGTCTATCTGCGAAATCTGTTCTCAAATCTCTCATCATGTCCTTCAGTCTTTTATCTCTTGAAGCTGCTTACACTGTTAGCCTCAATGACAGGCAATTCCATTAATCTGTTATCCATTTGATAAAAATATTCTGCTGGCTTCCTACTTATTTCTAATTTTTTGAATTGCATTCTATCATACATGAACCCATCACCCGAGTGAACAATTTGAATGATCAATTTTACTTTCATAATCTTGAAACGTCAATTAGATCACATTGAAAGCTTCCCTTTTCCAAAGAAATAAACTCAACTTCCTTAATCTTTCCTTGCCACTTTAATTCCTGATACCAAAAATCATCTTTTGTCCTCATCTTTATAATATCTAAGGTCAATAGTATCCTTCCCTATGGTTAGGTGACCAGAACTTGCGATGGGAAGGCACTAAATGGAGTTTGGTGCTTTTACACAAAGTGTCGGGAATATTTGAAGTAGAATAATCACCAGGCCCGGATGAAATGCATCCCAGGCTGTTGAGTGAAAAAAAGAGGAAATAACAGAGGCCTTGACCATCATTTTCCAGTCCTCTTTGGATTTGGCATGGTGCCAGAGGATTGGAGGACTGCTAATGTGGTACCCTTGTTTAAGAAGGGAGAAAAAGATAGGCTGAGTAATTACAGGCCTGTCAGCCTAACCTTAGTGGTGGGAAAATTATTGGAAAAATCCTGAAAGATAGGATAAATCTACATTTGGAAAGGCAAGGATTAATTTAAAGGCAGTCAGCATGGATCTGTTAAGGGAAGATCATGTTTGACTAACCTGATTGAATTTTTTGAGGAAGTAACCAGGAGGGTCGATGAGGGTAGTGCATACAATGTAGTGCATATGGACTTTAGCAAAGGTTTTGTTAAGATCCCACAAGGTAGACTGGTCACGAAGGTTAAAGCCCATAGGATCCAGGGCAAGGTGGCAAGTTGGATCCAAAATTGGCTTAGACGTAGGAAGCAAAGGGTAATGGTTGATGGATGTTTTTGTGAATGGAAGGATGTTTCCAGTTGGGTTCCACAGGGCTCAGTACTGGTTCCCTTGCTTTTTGTGGTATACATCAATGATCTAGATTTGAATATAGGGAGTATGATTAAGAAGTTTGCAGATGACACTAAAATTGGCTGTGTGGTTGATGAAAAGGAAATTCATGGACTGCAGGAGACTATCAATCTACTGGTCAAGTGAGCAGAACAATGGCAAATGGAATTTAATTCGGGAAGTGTGAGGTAACACATTTGGGGAGGTCTAATAAGGAAAGGGCATACACATTAAACAGTAGGCCACTTAAAAGTGTAGATGAACAAAGGGACCTTGGAATACTTGTTCACAGATCCCTGAAAGTAGCAGGCCAGATGGATAAGGTGGTTAAGAAGGCATACGGAATGCTTGCCTTTATTGGCAGAGGCATAGAATACAAGAGCATGGGGTTATGCTTAAATTGTATAATAAACTGGTTAAGCAACAGCTGGAGTATTGCGTGCAGTTCTGGTCGCCGTATTATAGGAAGGAAGTGATTGCATTGGAGAGAGTGCAGAGGAGATTTACTAGGATGCTGCCTGGAATGGAGATTCTTAGCTATGAGGACAGATTGGATAGGCTGGGTTTGTTCTCATTGGAACAGAGGAGGCTGAGAGGAGACCTCATTGAGGTGTACAAAATTTTGAGGGGCCTGGATATAGTGGATAGCAAGGGCCTATTTCCATTGGTGGCGGTGTCAATTACGAGAGGGCATAGGTTTAAGATGGTTAGTGGAAGGTATGGAGGGGATTTGACGGGAGACTTCTTCATGCAGAGGGTTGTGGGGGTGTGGAACTCACTGTCTGGAAGTGTGGTGGATGCAGAAACCCTCACCAAAAGGTGCTTGGATGGGCACTTGAAGTGCCATAACCTGCAGGGTTATGAACCCAGAGCTGGTAAGTGAGATTAGACTGGATAACCTCTTGTTGGCTGGCGCAGATACGATGGTAAGTACTGCAGGGAATCAAATATGGCCAGGGTGATCTCCTGAACTAGTTTCGATCACCTGGATGGGTCGGAGAGGAATTTTCCCAGATTTTTTACCCCAATTCGCCTGGATTTTTTATCCTGTTTTTGCCTCTGCCAGTAGATCACATGGCTCCGGTTGTGGTGGAGTGTAAAATGTTCCGGTGCAGAGGGTGTTGCAGTTGTGTGAGGTGGACTGGTTGGGCTGGATGCTCTTTACCTTTCCGCCATTGTTCATATGTAACCTTCAGGGCTGCTGACCGAGGGCCGTGTGGCTCTTTGTCGGCCGGCGCGGACACGATGGGCCGAAATGGCCTCCTTCTGCGCTGTTGATTTCTATGTTTCTAATAATCACCAGTCAATCTTAAGCATCTCATGGGTCAAAATTCAGGACTGCCGTTTATGGGGCGGTGTCTTCACCTGAGTGCTGATTTTACCGCCAGGCGTTAGATGCAGGCTCAAACTGCCAAATTCAGTTTTTACGTCCAAAGATGAGAGAGCACGCTAAAAAGTGGCATTGCACACTCATCCTCAGGCAGGAACTCAGGAGGCTGACTGATCTTCGGGAGGCTGCCGCTGTACTAGCTAGAAAACGGGAAGAAAAGGGAAGAAAGAAAAAAATCTCACACTTCTCCGACCCACTTCCCCACTGTTACAACAAATGAAATAATGAAGAAATGAATAAAGAAAAAAAAACTTAGCTTACTCTCTGATCAAGTCCGCCCGAATTCCGCTGTTTACTCACCACTTTTTCCAGGCTGTAGGAACGCTTGCCGGGAAGGCCGATGTTCAAACTAAATATCTCGATAGAGGCACCTTGGAGGCATCACGGTTGGTTGACATCACCACACGGGTGGCGTTAACTGACGTGATGTTAACTCTTGGCAACTCTGCCAAAGAGCCGACTGAATTATTGCGTAGGCGTGAATGCCGCTTATCGTCGAAGGTAGGCCTTTGCCACCCGTTAGCCGCCTGCCACCGGTGGTAACGGGTGGCGGTAGAAACTAAATTTCAACCCCTGAATGTGGTATTCACAGGCAACTGGGAACAGTGGGAGTAAGCCACCTTCTCATCTAGATCTCCTAAATTTTCTGACAGAAAATCAGCTTGACAGAAAATGACTTCTGATAGTGAGCCTCCTTCATTAAGTACTTTAGTACTGTAGATTTCCGAATCAATGCTAAATATACAGCCAGTTGAAATTCTGAGTCAATCAGTTGTAAAATAATGGTGTGAATATCATGCTAAGCTGTCAATGCTCAAAATATGTGTACTTCTTTGAATCTCCCAATTACTGAAACTCAAAGTGTTTCACCTGGAAGGCCATTGCAGATGTGTTAAAAGAGATTTGCTAGCTATTTTGTTATACATACAATAAATGCTTCTTTATATATCAAGGTCATTTTTTGTTGAAGCTGTTACATTACTGCCATTGTTACATCTTCAGTGTTCATTCTCGAATATTTTGTAGGCCTATGCAGCTCTAGAGACATTCCTGATACAGAACTTTCATTTAAGTCAACAACAATAAAATACTGAATCCCAGAATGAATAGTGGTACTTAACACTAGAGGGCACTTCAGTTCGATCTCAAGGCTGTCCAAGAATGATAATGCAACCAAACAGAAAGCACAAAGCTGGAACAAGATAAATATGTTCATCTTACCTGAAGGCTTTCAAGTAATAGAATGACTTCATTCTCACTATATTTCACATTGGTGAAGAGTCTATTTTTCAGAATTGTGTGCAAACTATAATGCAAAATTCTAAATCTCCTTTTTAGTAGAACGTTAAAATAAAGTAATGTTCTGGCCTTTGCCTTCGGACTCAGAAGAAGAAATAAATCAAAATATTGCAGGTAAATTTAACTTGCAAAGGGAGCAAACACATTTGGCCATTCTTGTCTCAACAGCTGCAGCAAGAACTGGTATCGAAAAGTTTAATTATTTATATGTTAGGAACAGAAATACTCAGTAGCCTGATAAATTATGTTGCAGTCCACTTATTCAAGGCTAGCAGAAACTGTAGAGCAACTGCATGTTTCTGGAAGGTGTCTGAACTTCTAGATTTGTAAGCTCTTTGGCGTACCAAGTTCAATATTACAATGTGTTTACACCACAACATTATCATCATTGCAAAGTGGTTACCACTTCACAGGAACATTAAAGTTGCAATATAAATCCAGATCAGGGCCCAACCTGACTCTGGAGCAAAGCAGTGTGAAACTACTTGTAGGACCTAGTCTGACAGTGTTGGGTTATGTTACACCACATGGAGTGTAACTCTGGCCTTGGATATTTGTTAAAAGTGTCTGCAGTTAATTTAAATGTTTAAACAGTGGGGATTTTAAATTTGAATTGCTGGGAGAGGATGCATGTCCACAGCTCTCTCCTGGGGAGAACTCAATTTCCAGCAGGGCAGTAGAAAGAACACAAGAATATAAGAACACAGGAGTACGCCTTTTGGCCCTGCAAGCCTGCTCCACCATTCAATAAGATCATGGCTGATCTTTTACCTCAAGTCCACCTTCCCGCACTATCCCCATACCCCTTGAATCCGTTAATATCCAAAAATCTGTTGATCTCTGTCTTGAATATAATTAATGACTGAACATCCACAGCTCTCTGGGGTAGAGAATTCCAAAGCTTCACAACCCTCTGAGTGAAGAAATTTCTCCTCATCTCAGTCCTAAATGGCCGACCCCTTATTCTGAGACTGTGACCCCTGCTTCTGGACACCCAGCCAGGGGAAACATCCTCCCAGCAAGAATTTAATATGTTTCAATGAGATCACTTCTCATTCTTCTAAATTCGAGAGAATATAGGCCTAGTCTACTCAATCTCTCCTCATAGGATAATCCCCCCATCCCAGATATCATTCTGGTGAACATTGATTACATTTCCTCTAAGGCAAGTGATTCGTGTGCAAGGACACCATGGTGCTTCTGAAAACCAACATTTACCAATCTTCCACCATTAAAAATTATTCTGCTTTTCTATTATTCCAACCAAAGTGGATAGCTTCATATTTCTCCAAATTATATTCCATTTGCCATGATCTTGCCTACTCAATTAACCCATCTATATCCCTTTGCATGCTCCTCACAACTAATTTCTGATCTAGCTTTCCATTGTCAGCAAACTTAGATACATTACACTTCGTCTCCTCATCTAAATCATTGATACAGACACTGATCCTTGCGGCACTGACTGCCAACCCAAAAATGACCCGTTTATTCCTATCTCTGTTTTCTGTCTGTTAACCAATCCTCAATCCATGCTAATATATTACCCCCAATCCCATGTGCCTTAATTTTGTGTAATGATCTTTTGTGTGGCACATTATCAAATGCTTTTTGAATATCTAAATACACTCCATCAACTGGTTCCCTCTTATCTACCCTGCTAGTTACAACCTCAATAAACTCTAACAGATTTGTTAAACACGATTTCCCGTTCATAAATCCATGATGACTCTGTGCAATCATATCATAAGAACATAAGAAATAAGAGCAAGAGTAGGCCATTTGGCCCCTCGAGCCTGCTCCGCCATTCAATAAGATCATGGCTGATCTGATCATGGACACAGCTCCACTTCCCTGCCCGCTCCCCATAACCATTAACCTTATCACTCAAAAATCTATCTCCGCCTTAAATATATTCAATCACCCAGCCTCCACAGCTCTCTGGGACAGAGAATTCCTTAGTTTACAATCCTCTGAGAAGAAATTCCTCCTCATCTCAGTTTTAAATGGGCGGCCCTTATTTTGAGACTATGTTCCCTAGTTTTAGTTTCCCCTAATGTAAATATCCTCTCTGCATTCACCTTGTTGAGCCCCCTCATTATCTTATATGTTTCGATAAAATCACCTCTCATTCTTCTGAACTCCAATGTGTATAGGCCCAACCTACTCAACCTATCTTCATAAGTCAACCCCCTTATCTCTGGAATCAACCCAGTGAACTTTCTCTGAACAGCCTCCAATGCAAGTATATCCTTCCTTAAATACGGAGACCAAAACTGTACGCAGTGCTCCAGGTGTGGTCTTACCAATACCCTGTACAGTTGCAGCAGGACTTCTCCGCTTTTATACTCTATCCCCCTTGTAATAAAGACCAACATTCCATTTGCCTTCCTGATTACTTGCTGTACCTGCATCCTAACTTTTTGTGTTTCATGCACAAGGACCCCCAAGTCCTTCTGTACTGCAGCACTTTGCAATTTTTCTCCATTTAAATTATAATTTGCTTTTCTATTATTTCTGCCAAAGTGGATAACCTCACATTTTCCCACATTATACTCCATCTGCCAAATTTTTGATCACTCTCTTAGCCTATCTATAACCCTTTGCAGATTTTTTGTGTCCTCCTCACAATTTGCTTTCCCACCCATCTTTGTATCATCAGCAAACTTGGCTACAATCATGATTTTCTAAGTGCCCGGTTACCACATCCTAATAATAGATTCTAGTATTTTCCCTACTACTGACATCAGGGTAACTGATCTATAGTTCCCTATTTTCACTCTCCCTCCTTTCTTGAATAGCAGGGTTACATTTTCTACCTTCCAATCTGCGGGGACTATTCTAAAGTCTAGGAAATTCAGGAAGATCAAAACCAAAGCATCCACTATCTCTGTAACCAGATCTTTTAAAATTACAGGATGTAGGGCATCAAGTCCAGGGGATTTGTCGGCTTTTAGCACCATTAATTGTTCCAGTACTATTTCTTTACTAATACTAATTTCTTTAAGTTCCTCAATCTCACTAGACCCTTGGTTCCCCACTGTTTCTGGAATGTTTTTGTGTCCTCATTCGTGAAGAAAAATACAAAGGACGGGATTTTATCAACCTCGGTGGGTCTGTGGCAGGCGACGTTGGTGGCGGATCCTGGCCTCGCTGCCGGCTCCTGTCCGAAATGATTTTCCCCTGGTTGGGCTTGTTAGACTCGCCCAGAGTGTTTGCCGGCCAATTGGAGGAAGCGGGTCTGGTGACGTTATTTGATGATGCATCATCAGCCGATTTCCTTAAAGGGACCATGCACAAATGTATTTTGACTGTTGAGCTGTCAATGTTCTGCAGCATTGAGGTGCTGCAAACACTGACAAACACTGCACAGAGCTGCGTGGCTGCACCCAGGCTCTTCCATGACTCCCTCATATGCTTATGGAGGGAGTCACAGCAGACAGGGAGGATCTCTTCCCTTCCAATGTGGTGGAAGAGACCTCCCCAGAAGACCAACACAGCCTTGTTGGACATTGCCAGGAAGACATAAGCAGGGATATCATCAGGAGGATTAGTCTGCAGTGGAGCTAACCTTTCAATGATCTCAATAGATCATAAACCGTTACTGCAAAGCCTCACTAAACCTCATCCTACTGTGCCCTCCATCAAATCACCATCACTCTGCCTTCCCTACCCTACTCCTGCACATCCTTACTCAGATCAACTTACCTTGCACCTTCATCCATCCCTCTCTATCTAAATTATCGCTTCCCCATCTCACTAGCCTCCCTTCATAGTCACCCTCATCCTTGTCCAATCATACCAATTAACAACACACAAGGGTAGGCACTTTGTTGTTTTTTTGCAATGTTCATGCAAGTGTGGTGTCAAACATTGAAACCTTTATTTTGAACACTATGGCGGCGAGACAGTAAATTTTACGGCGGAAAGTGTTTTGCGATGACAACCAAAAAGTTCGGTTGCATGCGCCCTGAGAGTGGGGTGGAGCATTGAGGGAGATGCCACGCCTCCCGTCAGGTGCTAGGCCGGGTGAGCAACTGAAAATCAGCTGCTAAAGAGCCAGCCTCGTAGCACCCTAAGAGAGGCCCCCCGGAAAAAAAAAATCAGGACAAAAAACACAAGAAACATTCCCAATAAATTACTCCCCCCCCCCCCCCCCAAATACAGGTGAATCGCAAAAATAAATCAGAGAAATATTAATTTAACTTACTTTTTCCAATCATTCCTTCCTGTAGTGCCCCGGGACATCTCTGCATGCCAGCTTTCAAAGGTGCTGTCACCATGGGGCATTACAGGTGCCGCTACAACATAATATCAAAATGTTGTTGAAACCGGGGATGTTGCACACCGGATCGACGCTCCCGGCCGATACTGGTCAGCGCCGTCAGCACACTCAATATGTCAAGTGGCGCGAATGCCGGCACTCGCAGTTCCGACCCTATCCGGACGGTCTGCACCTGGGCAGAATCGGAACCAATGTCCTCGGGGGAGTGTTTGCTAGTGCTGTTGGGGAGGAGTTAAACTAATATGGCAGGGGGATGGGAACCAATGCAGGGAGATAGAGGGAAACAAAAAGGAGGCAAAAACAAAAGACAGAAAGGAGATGAGGAAAAGTGGAGGGCAGAGAAACCCAAGGCAAAGAACAAAAAGGGCCATTGTACAGCAAAATTCTAAAAGGACAGAGGGTGTTAAAAAAACAAGCCTAAAGGCTTTGTGTCTTAATGCAAGGAGTATCCGCAATAAGGTGGATGAATTAACTGTGCAAATAGATGTTAACAAATATGATGTGATTGGGATTACGGAGACGTGGCTCCAGGATGAGCAGGGCTGGGAACTCAACATCCAGGGGTATTCAACATTCAGGAAGGATAGAATAAAAGGAAAAGGAGGTGCGGTGGCATTGCTGGTTAAGGAGGAGATTAAGGCAATAGTTAGGAAGGACATTAGCTTGGATGATGTGGAATCTATATGGGTAGAGCTGCAGAACACCAAAGGGCAAAAAACATTAGTGGGAGTTGTGTACAGACCTCCAAACAGTAGTAGTGATGTTGGGGAGGGCATCAAACAGGAAATTAGGGGTGCGTGCAATATAGGTGCAGCAGTTATAATGGGTGACTTTAATATGCACATAGATTGGGCTAACCAAACTGGAAGCAATACGGTGGAGGAGGATTTTCTGGAGTGCATAAGGGATGGTTTTTTAGACCAATATGTCGAGGAACCAACTAGGGGGGAGGCCATCTTAGACTGGGTGTTATGTAATGAGAAAGGATTAATTAGCAATCTCGTTGTGCGAGGCCCCTTGGGGAAGAGTGACCATAATATGGTGGAATTCTGCATTAGGATGGAGAATGAAACAGTTAATTCAGAGACCACGGTCCAGAACTTAAAGAAGGCTAACTTTGAAGGTATGAGGCGTGAATTGGCTGAGATGGATTGGCGAATGATACTTAAGGGGTTGACTGTGGATGGGCAATGGCAGACATTTAGAGACCGCATGGATGAACTACAACAATTGTACATTCCTGTCTGGCATAGAAATAAAAAAGGGAAGGTGGCTCAACCGTGGCTATCAAGGGAAATCAGGGATAGTATTAAAGCCAAGGAAGTGGCATACAAATTGGCCAGAAATAGCAGCGAACCTGGGGACTGGGAGAAATTTAGAACTCAGCAGAGGAGGACAAAGGGTTTGATTAGGGCAGGGAAAATGGAGTATGAGAAGAAGCTTGCAGGGAACATTAAGACGGATTGCAAAAGTTTCTATAGATATGTAAAGAGAAAAAGGTTAGTAAAGACAAACGTAGGTCCCCTGCAGTCAGAATCAGGGGAAGTCATAACGGGGAACAAAGAAATGGCGGACCAATTGAACAAGTACTTTGGTTCGGTATTCACGAAGGAGGACACGAACAACCTTCCGGTTATAAAAGGGGTCGGGGGGTCTAGTAAGGAGGAGGAACTGAGGGAAATCCTTATTAGCCGGGAAATTGTGTTGGGGAAATTGATGGGATTGAAGGCCGATAAATCCCCAGGGCCTGATGGACTGCATCCCAGAGTACTTAAGGAGGTGGCCTTGGAAATAGTGGATGCGTTGACAGTCATTTTCCAACATTCCATTGACTCTGGATCAGTTCCTATGGAGTGGAGGGTAGCCAATGTAACCCCACTTTTTAAAAAAGGAGGGAGAGAGAAAACAGGGAATTATAGACCCGTCAGCCTGACATCGGTAGTGGGTAAAATGATGGAATCAATTATTAAGGATGTCATAGCAGTGCATTTGGAAAGAGGTGACATGATAGGTCCAAGTCAGCATGGATTTGTGAAAGGGAAATCATGCTTGACAAATCTTCTGGAATTTTTTGAGGATGTTTCCAGTAGAGTGGATAAGGGAGAACCAGTTGATGTGGTATATTTGGACTTTCAGAAGGCGTTCGACAAGGTCCCACACAAGAGATTGATGTGCAAAGTTAGAGCACATGGGATTGGGGGTAGTGTACTGACATGGATTGAGAACTGGTTGTCAGACAGGAAGCAAAGAGTAGGAGTAAATGGGTACTTTTCAGAATGGCAGGCAGTGACTAGTGGGGTACCGCAAGGTTCTGTGCTGGGGCCCCAGCTGTTTACACTGTACATTAATGATTTAGATGAGGGGATTAAATGTAGTATCTCCAAATTTGCGGATGACACTAAGTTGGGTGGCACTGTGAGCTGCGAGGAGGATGCTGTGAGGCTGCAGAGCGACTTGGATAGGTTAGGTGAGTGGGCAAATGCATGGCAGATGAAGTATAATGTGGATAAATGTGAGGTTATCCACTTTGGTGGTAAAAACAGAGAGACAGACTATTATCTGAATGGTGACAGATTAGGAAAAGGGGAGGTGCAAAGAGACCTGGGTGTCATGGTACATCAGTCATTGAAGGTTGGCATGCAGGTGCAGCAGGCGGTTAAGAAAGCAAATGGCATGTTGGCCTTCATAGCAAGGGGATTTGAGTACAGGGGCAGGGAGGTGTTGCTACAGTTGTACAGGGCATTGGTGAGGCCACACCTGGAGTATTGTGTACAGTTTTGGTCTCCTAACCTGAGGAAGGACATTCTTGCTATTGAGGGAGTGCAGCGAAGGTTCACCAGACTGATTCCCGGGATGGCGGGACTGACCTATCAAGAAAGACTGGATCAACTGGGCTTGTATTCACTGGAGTTCAGAAGAATGAGAGGGGACCTCATAGAAACATATAAAATTCTGACGGGGTTAGACAGGTTAGATGCAGGAAGAATGTTCCCAATGTTGGGGAAGTCCAGAACCAGGGGTCACAGTCTAAGGATAAGGGGTAAGCCATTTAGGACCGAGATGCGGAGGAACTTCTTCACCCAGAGAGTGGTGAACCTGTGGAATTCTCTACCACAGAAAGTTGTTGAGGCCAATTCACTAAATATATTCAAAAAGGAGTTAGATGAGGTCCTTACTGCTAGGGGGATCAAGGGGTATGGCGAGAAAGCAGGAATGGGGTACTGAAGTTGAATGTTCAGCCATGAACTCATTGAATGGCGGTGCAGGCTAGAAGGGCCGAATGGCCTACTCCTGCACCTATTTTCTATGTTTCTATGTTTCTATGTTTCTATCCAGAGGTGCTAACAACCGAATTTCTACGGCTTTGTGTTCTTGGACCGATCTGTGTGCCCCTTTGGAAGTAGTTTAGTGAGTTGCAGTGAATGGTGAGACATAACGGTATCCCCGCAATGGTGATGTGTGTGAAAGGAATAACTTGGGTATTGTAGGGATGCTTTATGGTGTTCATGTGGGGTTGTGCCAACCTGGCGCATCATGTGGCAGCCAAGTTATACAGCATCAAGTGAAGTAAATATGGCCATGGTGATGCCATTCCTAGCGTCCCGGGCAGCCACCTGGTCAGATGTTGATGCCCTCTGTTCTATGCAGCATCAGTTAATTGCGGAGACAGTTGGTGTTGTTGTTGGTGCTGCTGGTGTGCCTGGTGCTGCTGGGATTGGGGCTGATCATGGTCGGATTCTAAGGACCAGGGTGAGAGTATTTAATTGGATATAAAGCACTTTGGGATGCCCTGAGGTCATGAAAGGCATTATATAAGTGCAAGTATTTCTTTCATTCTTTAGCTAACAGCATAATGGGAGCATCTTCACCACATGGACTGCAGTGGGTAAAAAGGAAGGTCCCACCGCTACCGTCTCAAATCAATTTGCTGTCCAGCCAAAGCGGTTGTAAAGAGTCAGCTGGCTGACTAGCAGTAGGCAAAGATCGGGTGGCCCAGTGGTCACCCGCTGCCACTTGGGTAAGTCACGGGGGTGTTTCAGCAGGATCTGATGGGTGGGGTTTAGTCGAGCCCAAGGCTTTCCATGTAGGGGCCGGAGGAGCATGACTGCTTCTCCAATCTCCACAAATATAAAATTCAAACTTACCCTTAAGGGCCTCTACTTCTTTCTGGACTAACCTTAAAATTAGAGTCAGACCTTACAGGGATTGAAAGCAGGAAGCACTTTTAAACATAGTGGGCTGGGAATTCATCAACCTTCCACCGCGTTTTTCGCGGATATTTCATCATTTTGGGTGGAAAGTGGTGTGGCAGAAAATTCCCTGTAATCTTCCACCAGCGGTTTTGAAATACCACCAGGGAGCGGACCGCCAGCTTGCAAGACTGGAAAAAGCACTTCCGGCTGAGTTTGGTCACAGCGGTGACCCGTAGATAAGGTAAAAAAAACAGAGGAAAAACGTGTCAGTGCATCCCTTGGAACAATGGTAGGTAAGAAAATCTGCAAAAAAGCTAAGTTAAAGTTTATTTTTTAATTCTTTTGCAGCGATTTGCTAGAAAAGGGTCTTGCGAATGTTTTGCGATTTTTTTGTTTTTTGGAAAAATATTTTTTGTGTTTTCCTCCCTTCCTAGGCCCAACTCGCAGCGGTATCAGCCGTGGAGAAAAGTTGTAGAGAATTTGCAGTTTCCGCCGCAAATCTTGGTGCGAAGCAAAGGATTTTTTTTTCCAATTTTTCCTGAATCTTCCGACTCCAAATCATAGCGGAGTCATAGCGTTTTTTTTTGGCAGCAAAATACCGCTCTGACCTAGAACGGAATTTCCAGCTCAAAGGTTAGTGGAAACCTAGAACTCCCCCTCCCAAAAGGCTGCAGATGCTGGGCCAATTGAAAATTTCAAGACTGAGATTCATAGATGTTTGCTAGGAAAATGTTGTGTATCTGTAAAGCATGCACTCCCATGTTCCGCCACCAGGGAGTGCATCCCCTGAAGTCCCAAGGGATCCCAGCATCCCTTGGGAGCACTGTATATAAGCCGGCCCCTAAGGCCTGTTCCTCACTCTGGAGTATCTTAATAAAGACTGAGGTCACTGTTACTTTAATCTCCCTGTGTGTACAGTCTCATCTGTGTTAGGAACACAATAACTGGCGACGAGTATGCGAATCCAACGCAAAGATGCAGCAAGCTGTGGGCATCCTGGAGAAGTTCTTGGAGGGTGAGGACTGGGAAGCCTATGTCGAATGGCTAGACCAGTACTTTGTAGCCAACAAGGTGGACGGAGAATGAAGCGCTGCAAAAAGAAGAGCGGTCCTCATGATGGCCTGCGGGGCACCGACCTACAGCCTCATGAAGAATCTTCTGGCTCTGGTGAAACCCACAGATAAGTCATATGAGGAGCTGTGTATACGCCCCAAAGCGTGATTGAGAACAAATACGGGGTCATCAATTTCTATACATCTCCCCCTTGAATTTCGGTCATGGTACTCGTTTTTGGACTGGTGCTTGCCCTCAACAATGTCGGACGGGACTGGATGAATGAGGGACAGCCGAGTTTTGAGTGTTGGTTTCATGAATAGCTCCGCGGGCGGGACCCCCGTGAGCAAGTGCGGTCGGGACCTATAGGCCAGCAGGAGGCGCGATAGGCGGCATTGAAGGGAGAGTCCTTGAATCCGGAGCATGCCTTGTTTTATGATTTGGACCGCACGTTCCGCCTAGCCATTGGAGGCCGGCTTGAACGGTGCTGTCCTGACATGGTTAATACCATTACCTGACATGAATTCCCGGAATTCGTAGCTTGTGAAACATGGGCCATTATCGCTAACAAGGATGTCCGGCAAGCCGTGGGTCGCAAAGACCACGTGCAGACTCTCCACAGTGGTGGATGTCGTGCACGAATTCAAAATGATGCACTCGATCCATTTTGAGTACGCATCAACCACAATGAGAAACATTTTTCCCATGAACGGGCCCGCGTAGTCTACGTGAATACGTGACCATGGCCTGGTGGGCCAGGGCCACGGGCTGAGCAGGGCCTCCCTGGGGTCATTACCTAGCTGGGCACATGTTGTACACCTGCAAACATAGTGTTCCAGGTCTGAATCAATTCCCGGCCATCACACATGTGACCGGGCAATGGCCTTCATCAGCACGATGCCTGGGTGCTCGCTGTGGAGTTCCCTGATGAATGCTTCCCTGCTCCTCTGGGGCACGACTACCCGGCTGCCCCATAGTAGGCAGTCTGCTTGGATGGAGAGCTCATCCATCTGTCTGTGAAATGGTCTGACCTCCTCAGCGCATGCTCCGTGTGCGGGCGCCCAATCCCCAGTCAGGACACATTTCTTAATCAAGGATAGAAGGGGATCTCTGTTGGTCCAGATTTTGATCTGGCGGGCTGTGATGAGGGAGCCTGCGCGGTCAAAGGCATCGACAGCCATGACTATCTCAGCGCTTTGCTCCGCTGCCCACTCAGTGGTGGCCAGTGGAATCCTGCTGAGTGCGTCAGTGCAGTTTTCGGTGCCAGGCCGGTGCCAGATGGTGTAGTCATATGCAGCGAGCGTGAGACCCATCGCTGTATGCGAGCTGACGCATTGGCATTGACAGCCTTGCTGTCTGACAGCAGGGATGTTAATGGCTTGTGGTCCGTTTCTAATTCGAACCTCCTGCCAAAAAGGTACTGATGCATTTTTTTCACCCCACAGACACATGCGAGTGCTTCCTTCTCAACCATCCCATATCCCTGTTCAGCTTGAGAGCGCGACCTGGAGGCATAAGCCACAGGTTGTAGTTGGCCCTCAGCATTACCCTGCTGCAACACGCACCCAACCACATAGGATGATGCATCACATGTCAGAACCAATTTCTTACGGGGGTCGTTCAGGGTCAACAACTTATTTGAACAAAGTAGGTTCCGCGCCCGATTGAAAGCCCATTCCTGACAGTCCCCCCAAAACCAATCGCAACCCTTATGCAAGAGTACGTGTTGCAGCTCCAACAATGTGCTTAAGTTCGGCAGAAAGTTACCAAAATAGTTCAAGAGTCCCAGAAATGAACGCAACTCCGATGTGTTGCAGGGCCTGGGCGCTCATCGAATCGCCACTGTTTTGGATTCGGTAGGCCGAATCCCATCTGCAGCAACCCTCCTGCCCAGGAACTCAACCTCAGGAGCCAAAAACACACATTTAGACTTCTTGAGTCGCAGGCCTACCCGGGCCAGTCGGCGTAGCACCTCCTCCAGGTTGTGGAGGTGTTCCTCTGTGTCACGACCGGTGATGAGGATGTCGTCCTGAAATACGATTGTTCCGGGAATGGATTTGAGCAGGCTTTCAATGTTTCTTTGAAAAATCGCGGCTGCTGATTGAATGCCAAATGGACACCTGTTGTAAACAAACAGTCCCTTGTGCCTGGTGATGGTGGTCAGTAGTTTAGATTCGTCGGCCAGTTCTTGGGTCATGTCGGCTGAAGTGAGGTCCAACTTGGTGAACAGCTTGCCGCCTGCCAGCGTGGCAAAAAGGTCCTCCACTCTCAGGAGCGGGTATTAGTCTTGTAAGGACCCAGTTGATAGTGGCCTTGTAGTCGCCACAGATCCTGACCGAGCCATCTGCTTTTAGGAGGGGAATGAGGGGCTCGCCCAGTCGCTGAATTCAACGGGCGAGATGATGCCCTCTCTTGGCAACCAGTCCAACTCGCTCTCAATTTTCTCCCCCATCACATACGGCACAGCTCTGGCTTTGTGGTGTACTGGTCTGGCATCCGGGGTGATACGTATCACTACTTTGGTACCTTTGAACGTCCCGACGCCAGGTTGAAATAGTGACTCAAATTGCTGTAGGACCTGTGAGCATGAACTTTGCTCCACAGATGACATGGCGTGCACATCCCCCCATTTCCAGTTCATCTCAGCTAACCAGCTCCTCCCCAACAGTGCAGGACCATTGCCCGGGACAATCCAGAGCAGCAGCCGGTTCACCAATCCATTGTGTGTGACCGCCAACATTGCACAGCCTAGCACTGGAATGATTTCTTTGGTGTACGTCCGTAATTACGTCTCAATGCGTTCTAATTTGGGTCTGCTGGCTTTGAGTGGCCACAGCTTTTCAAATTGTTGAACATTCATGAGTGACTGGCTGGCCGCCGTGTCCAGCTCCATGCGTACAGGGATGCCGTTTTTTATAGGACTTTCATCATCATGGGTGGCATTTTGGTATATGAGCTGTGAATGTTTGCCACATGAACCCACTGAACTTCAACTTCCATTGATTTGTCCCAAGCATCATCCTGCCTCGCAGACCCCTCATCTGATTCATCCGCCTCGTATATTAGCCTGGTTACAGGCTTTCTGCACATGCTGGCTAAATGGCCACTGAGGTTACAATTTCTGCAGACGAACTGTTGAAACCTGCAAGTCCTGGCAGCATGTCTGCCCCCACACCTCCAGCATGAACTGAGATTCCCATTGTTGTGAACAAAAGAGCTGTTACAAGGCATTCCTCGCTGATTGTCCCTTTGACTGCTCTTAAGCACCCTGTTAGTGGGTGTCAATGGCCGCATCCCGGGCCGCATTGTCCACTGCGGGGGCATAAATGTCCGTTCAGCCTGCCATTGTCTCTGTTGGAGACTTACTCTTGGGTCTATTGCTGCCTGGGGTGTGTTGAACTGCCCTTGCCTGCCTGCGGGGCTCTGTGTCGCATTTATGATATTGACTCCCTGATCCATCGCCACGTTGGAGGCAGAATTTCGCGCGTATATTATCTTGGTTTCCTCCTCCCCCGCCATAAAAGTCTGAGCCATCAATGCCGCCGCTTCCAAGGTCAAGTCCTTGGTCTCAATTAGCTTCCTGAAAATCCCAGCATGACCGATGCCCTCAATAAAGAAATCCCTTTGCATTTCCCCTCTGCAGGTGTCTGTGAACTTACAAAGGCTGGCCAAGTGCCAGAGGTCCGCAACGAAATCCGGTATGCTCTGTCCTTCCCAACGTCGGTGGGTATAGAATCTGTGTCGGGCCATGTGTCCGCTGCTCGCCGGTGTGAGGTGCTCACCGATTAGTTTGCGGAACTCGTCAAGGTTTTGTCCGATGGCTTCTCGGGTGCTAGCAGGTCTTTCATGAGCGCGTAAGTCTTAGGTCCACAGCTGGTCAGCAGATGAGCCCTTCGCTTGTCGGCCGCTGCATCTCCCAGCCAGTTCTTCGTGACAAAACTCTGCTGGAGCCTCTCAATGAAATCGTCCCAGTCCTCACCAACACAGTAATGTTCTTCTGTGTTTCCCGTTTCTCATCACCACTATAAAGTCCTTACACAATACCACACGAGGCACATTCTATGGACAAGGTCACTCCATGACCTGAAACTTTATTCACAGGTCCAAGAAGTGATGACCCTGCGTGGGACCTCCCTTTATCAGATCCTATGGAGTGGAGGGTAGCCAATGTAACCCCACTTTTTAAAAAAGGAGGGAGAGAGAAAACAGGGAATTATAGACCCGTCAGCCTGACATCGGTAGTGGGTAAAATGATGGAATCAATTATTAAGGATGTCGTAGCAGCGCATTTGGAAAGAAATGACATGATAGGTCCAAGTCAGCATGGATTTGTGAAAGGGAAATCATGCTTGACAAATCTTCTGGAATTTTTTGAGGATGTTTCCAGTGGAGTGGACAAGGGAGAACTAGTTGATGTGGTGTATTTGGACTTTCAGAAGGCTTTTGACAAGGTCCCACACAAGAGATTAATGTGCAAAGTTAAAGCACATGGGATTGGGGGTAGTGTGCTGATGTGGATTGAGAACTGGTTGTCAGACAGGAAGCAAAGAGTAGGAGTAAATGGGTACTTTTCAGAATGGCAGGCAGTGACGAGTGGGGTACCGCAAGGTTCTGTGCTGGGGCCCCAGCTGTTTACATTGTACATTAATGATTTAGACGAGGGGATTAAATGTAGTATTTCCAAATTTGCAGATGACACACATCAGTCATTGAGGGTTGGCATGCAGGTACAGCAGGTGGTTAAGAAAGCAAATGGCATGTTGGCCTTCATAGCGAGGGGATTTGAGTACAGGGGCAGGGAGGTGTTACTACAGTTGTACAGGGCCTTGGTGAGGCCACACCTGGAGTATTGTGTACAGTTTTGGTCTCCTAATTTGAGGAAGGACATTCTTGCTATTGAGGGAGTGCAGCGAAGGTTCACCAGACTGATTCCCGGGATGGCGGGACTGACATATCAAGAAAGACTGGATCAACTGGGCTTGTATTCACTGGAGTTCAGAAGAATGAGAGGGGATCTCATAGAAACGTTTAAAATTCTGATGGGTTTAGACAGGTTAGATGCAGGAAGAATGTTCCCAATGTTGGGGATGTCCAGAACCAGGGGTTACAGTCTAAGGATAAGGGGTAAGCCATTTAGGACCGAGATGAGGAGAAACTTCTTCACCCAGAGAGTGGTGAACCTGTGGAACTCTATACCACAGAAAGTTGTTGAGGCCAATTCACTAAATATATTCAAAAAGGAGTTAGATGTAGTCCTTACTACTAGGAGGATCAAGGGGTATGGCGAGAAAGCAGGAATGGGGTACTAAAGTTGCATGTTCAGCCATGAACTCATTGAATGGCGATGCAGGCTCGAGGGGCCGAATGGCCTACTCCTGCACCTATTTTCTATGTTTCTATGTTTCTATGTTTATATACTTGGATGACAGGTGAGGAGTGTCTCCCACAAGTTCACCCCCTGTGGTCAAGGTGTGCATTTCTTACGTATATACAGTTTTGCAGTGTTGTTACATAAAGGTCACATACATGACAGACGTGTTGCTTAACTGGGAGCCAATGTGGGTCAGCGAGCACAGGGGTGATGAGTGAACAGGACTTGGTGCAAGTTAGGATACGGGCAGCAGGATTTTGGATGATGTCAAGTTTACGGCGGGTAGAACGTGTGATGCCAGCCAGGAATGCATTGGAATACTCATCTGTAGAGGTAACAAAGGCATGGATGAGAGCTTCAGCATCAGATGAGCTGAGACAGAGCAGATGAGCATATTTATCTTGTTCCAGCTTTGTGCTTTCTGTTTGGTTGCATTATCATTCTCGGGCAGCCTTGAGATCGAACTGAAGTGCCCTCTAGTGTTACACGAGCAGCTGAGTTTTGGATGACCTCAAGTTTACATAGGGTAGAAGGTGGAACGCCAGCCAGGAATGCGTTGAAATAGTCAAGTCTAGAGGTAACAAAGGCATGATTGCAGGTTTCAGCAGCAGATGAGCTGAGGCAGGGGCGGAGACGGGTGATGTTACGGAGCTGGAAATAGGCGGTCTTAGTTATGCTGCGGATATGTGGTCGGAAGCTCATTTCAGGGTCAAATATGACACCAAGTTTGGGAACAGTCTGGTTCAACCTCAGACAGAGTTAGTGGCGAGAACCAAAGGCAATAGCCGAAATCTTCTTTCCTGGGCAGGTCCGGGTGGCCGGTGTCCGTGGGGGATCACGACCCTGCTGCTGGCTCCATCACGCTATAGAAAATGAACTTATCTTAATAACACAGACCAGCATGTTAGCTGGCCCAATGAGATGGAGCAGATCTGGTAACATCATTCATGACGCATTTTCAGTCGGGATTCGTAAAGGGACCGTGGCCACATTACATTTTAAGTTTAACCTAACATAGTGAGTGTTGAATCTTTATTCTATAATAATATAATAAAAGTTATATATGAGTGACAAGTAAATATTTAAATAATATTAATAACATTAAGTAATATGATGCCATCTACAAATACGATCAAGAATATAATTTTAAAAGTACATTAATTGTTGGTGCTTTACGCACAAATCTATAGACTTTTCTGTCAGTAACTTGTATAAATAAATGTGTGTATAGGTAATATATAAAATTAAGCAGATTTTAAATATAATTGTAAATGGGTGGATTTATAATCTTATGCAAGTTCAGTGGAATAGCTGCGGAATCCCTGACAAACAGTGTAAGTGGTGCTTACAATGTGTTTCTGGGATTTCTGAAGCTGTTCCGTTGAAGTTAACAATGGACAAGTGAGAGAACCTCTGTAGAAATTCACCCTAAATTCTCAGATTGTAAAATTAAATTAGTCATGTTCATGGACTGAAAGCAATTTGAACCAGTGAAATGAGTGATAAGAATTAAATTGTTAGGTTGATGACTTGATTTAATGTGTAACTGGGCAATCACAGTATACTGTGAGAAAAACCTGACCAGAAACAACACAAAAATGTATTTAAATGGTATATGTCATTTTTTATAGTGCAGATCAATTCACTGCAATTATTGTTGAGTTGGAAGCCAACATCCAAGACTGGCCAATGAAAAATATATTTCCCTCACCATCCAGGATAGCACTTACATCCCTTCAGGAATTTCTGAATTAACATTTACCAGTAGCTTTTCAAGTTGAATAGAATCTCCATCAATCTGTTGGCTGATGTAATCAACATGTTTTTATTTTGATTTGTTGTCCATGCTGTCAAGTGATCATCTGGAGCAATGGCCACAGAACTCATGCTCAGGTTGACAGACATGGTTCCCGAGCTATGTGAATCCCATTGCCATGCAGGGACATTTAAAAAATAAGTGATAAAAGGCTCTTAAGTGCCTGTCAACTACCTGATAATGATCTCAATGGGTCCCCGCCGTTACCGGTCGGGTCGACTCCACAATGATAGATGCGCCTGTGGGAACGGCATGTGGGAGCGAGATGACAGTGAGTTCCTAACAATTTGCCCACCCGATCTGCCACCGATCGCACCCGCTACCATATGGAAAATTCAGCCTAATGGCTTCGGTCTTCCCAATGTTTAATTGGAGAAAATTTCTGCTCATCCAGTACTGGAAATCGGACAAGCAGTCTGACAATTTAGAGATTGTGGAGGGGTCGAGAGAAGTGGTGGTGAGGTAGAGCTGGGTGTCGTCAGCGTACATGTGGAAACTGATGCCATGTTTTCAGATGATGTCGTGGGTGGCAGCATGTAGATGAGAAATAGGAGGGGGCCAAGTATAGATCCTTGAGGGACACCAGAGGTAATGATGCGGGAGTGGGAAGAGAAGCCGTTGCAGGTGATTCTCTGGCTACAAATATATAGATAAGAATGGAACCAGGCTAGTGCAGTCCCAACCAGCCATGATCGAAATGAATGGCAGGAAAGGGTCAAGAAGCTGAACAGCCTACTCCTGTTCCTATGTTCCTATAAAGGCAGGTAAATAGAATTGAAGGTACAGATCATTGCTGATCTAATTGAGTGGTGGAACAGGCTCAAGGGGTTGAGTGGTCTATTCCTGGTCCTATATTGCTATTTTACTGAGCAGAGCACTGGCCTTTAAAATGCCAGCAAGATCCTCTGCACACTTTCAGCCTCGGACTAGCTTATATTCATAAGTCAGGCGGGTGCTGCAGCCCCCAGCAAATACAGAGATAAGGAGGGGCAAGGCTGTGGAGGGATTTGAAAACAAGGATGAGAATTTGAAAGTTGAGCCAATGTAGATCAAAAAGGAGTTAGATGTAGTCCTTACTACTAGGGGGATCAAGGGGTATTGCGAGAAAGCAGGAATGGGGTACTGAGGTTACATGTTCAGCCATGAACTCATTGAATGACAGTGCAGACTCGAAGGGTCGAATGGCCTACTCCTGCACCTATTTTCTATGTTTCTATGTTTCTATGTTTCAAAGGGGTGATGGGTGAATGGGATTTGGTGCGAGTTAGGAGACCGGCAGCAGAGTTTTAGATGACCACAAGTTTACAGAGGGTGAAAAATGGGAGGGCAGCCAGGTGTTCATTGGAATGTTCAAGTCCAGAGGTAACAAAGGCATGGATGAGCATTTCAGCAGCAGATGAGCTGAGCCAGGGGTGGAGACGGGCGATGTTACGGAAGTGGAACTAGGCGGTCTTATTGGTGGTGTGGATACTGTTGAAATCCTAAAAGAACTTGTTACCATCATGTCTTGTAGCTGCAGCTATGCGTTTTGTCTAGGTTTTAGCCCTCCTTATTATCCTGTTAGCATGTAGCTTGTTTCTGTGCTGTAAACTTTTATGGTCTATGGGCTTTAATACCTAAATATTATTTCTTGATTTATCTTGTCTTCTCTACTACTCTGTTTAATGTTGTTAGTGGTCTTTGTGCTTTGCCCGAGGCTTTTTAAGTAAATACAAACTTGAGGCCCACATTGGCCTCTCCTTGTATGGCTAGGCATATTCCCCAGATCAGTGAGTGCTGAATAGCAACTGCTACATATCCCAGCTCGGAGCCCTTCCCATATTGGTAGCACGCATGAAGCTAGTATCACATGCAGATATGTCTATTGATCCAAATGTGCTGACCCACAGGGGGAGATATCATGCATCTGCTTAGGGTTCATGTTTGACAGGGACCAGGTCTCAGAAATGACTGAAGCCAACATTGGATCCATGAGGAAAATGACGAGAGAGAACAGCCCTCATCTTAAGATGAGAATAGATATGTCACTAACACAGAGGGAAACAGCATCAACCTGCTGTTAACCTAAGCTTTGTATGAAAAAGGAAATGTGGATTAACACTAATTTACAGGTGCTAGTAATGTTGAGTGCCTACATGCTCAGTAATGCTTCTTGTGTTATTTTCAAGTTAGTACCTATAGATAGAAAATGCATTTATTGATATAGAGCTCTTTTAACCATATAGCAATGGAATGGTTCTACTAATTCTCAAGGTCATACTGGGTAGGGAATACAATATTTGTTATCAAGTTCGATTTACAAGCATTGTAGCATTTCACACCTCACAGAGAGTCAGCAAAGGGTTCATCCCTGTGATGTCCCCGCAAAACTGAGTTGGCCACTTCCACCACATTAGAACATAATTAATAATAGGGAACAGCATTGATCGACTCCACCTAAAGAAAGAAAGAACTTGCATTTATATAGCACCTTTCAAGACCTCAAGACTTTCCAAAGCACTTTTTGGTACTTCTGAAGCATAGTTGCTGTTGTAATGTAGAAAAGGCACCAACTAATTCACACACGGCAAGCTCTCACAAACAGCGATAAATGACCAGATAATCTATTTAAATGATGTTGGTTGATGGATAAATATTGGCCAGGACCACCAGTAGAACTCTCCTGCTCTTCTTCGAATACTGCCATGGAGTTGTTTACATCCACCTGAGAGGGCAAACGAGACCTCAGTTTAACGTGTCAACTAAAAGATGGCATCTCCAACAGCACATCACTCCCACAGTACTGCACTGAAATGCAGGCCTAGATTATGTTCTCAAGTCTCTCATCATGTCCTTCAGTCTTTTATCTCTCAAGTAACATATCCTATTGTCTCTTGAACCTAGGTATACTGTTAGCCTCAATGATTAGCAACTTATTCCATTACTCTATTATCCATTTGATAAAAATATTCTGTCGGCTTACTACTTATTTCTAATTTTTTGACTTGCTTTCTTTCATATTTGAACCCATCACCCAAGTGAACAATTTGACTGATCGGTTTTCCTTTCATAATCTTGAAAATGTCAATTAGATCACATTGAAAGCTTCATTTTTCAGAAGAGGTTTGGTGCTTTTCCACAAAGGTTAGGGAATATCAGAAGTAGAATAATCATCAGGCCACTCTTAAGCATCTCAATGTGGTATTCACAGGGAACTGAGAACAGTGGGTGCAAGCTAACCTCTCATCGAGATCACCTTCATCTTCTGACAGAAAATAAGTTGGACAGAAAGTAACTTCTGATAGTGAGCCTTCTTCATTAATTCTTCAATACTGTAGATTTCCGAATGATAGCTAAATATACAGCCAGTCGAAATTCTCAGTCAATCAGTTGTAAAATAAAGCTCATATTTTACAATAGTATGAATATCAAAGCTCAAAATATGAGCACTTCTTTGAATCTCTCAATTACTGAAACTCAAAGGCCTGTAAGTGGTTTCCCTTAGGAGTTTTCGATGCACCTCCTCGTTACCTGGGAGTGATGAGTGATTACTGTACTGTACTGTACTGAACAGATGAATGAGTCATGGACAATACCTCGGTCTCAACCAGCAATGCTTTATTAAAGCTAAACACACACCTGCACCCAGTAAAACCACACACACCTTGGTGTGTAAAACAAACAAATGCAGTACAATACACAGTGTGGCCTGTCTAACAGGCCCCTAACGCGAAGTACCCCAACATCTAAAACACCTCCCCTGTAAACCCCTAAGAATTTGTTTGGGAGAACGCACGATACTCCCTCACACTGTGGCTGTGATCTTAAAAGATGTGTGTGCAGAAATGCTCACCAATTCATTGGCTTACTTGCTGCTTCTTCCGATGAAAAGGTGTCTCTTCTGGTTTCTTCTCTCCGTCCCAATACGGAGGCTTGGATTCTTGTAGGGACGAAGCATCGAGGCAAGAGAGAGAGCTATGTCCACATGGCATGCTTTAATATCCCAAGTTCGTTTGCCTTTTCAGGCTGAATAAAGTTTGTTTCGAGGCTTCCTGTGGGTGTGTCTTCTGCTTTTACCCAATAAAGTTCCTTGTTTTCGAGGCTTCCTGTGTTTGAGTCCAGTGATGGGTTTTTGCTTCCAGGCAGTCTGAGCTTAATGGCTCTCTATTGTTCTGGTAACTCATCCAGGTAATCACTGATTGACGAGGTCACCTTGCCTAACAATGGACTCCATTAGCCTACCCCCTGCCTTATGTTGGCCATTGTCATTCCAGACTCCCTGCCCATCATTCTAAGTCCAACAGAGAGCCGCACCTGGGCCCCTCCCACAAACAGCTTCCAGCTTTTTTTCTGTGATGAGAAAAATATTAAACGCAATGTCCAGACAATGTCCAATAAATCCTTGGAGGTTCGATGCTTCCAGTCCTTACAGGCCCGCTTTCCATGAGCTGCACGGCTCGCCCAAGTGCCGCCCAAAGGACCTCTGATGGCCGCTGAGAGACTGGGCGGTACTTTGCCTGAAAGATTCCTCTAAAAGAGGTGGAAGTTCCATCCGGCAGCAAAATAACGGCTTATGCCGTCAATCTGGGCGGCAGCGGGCGCGAGCTCTCCAACTTGGCAGAAAATGAGCTTGCTGCCACCGAGGATGGAGGCAGGCCCAGGGAGAGTGGAAGACCTGCAAATAAAAATCATTACAAAAAAAAATAACGGAACACCTTCAGGGGACCCCATCGAGGTAAGTCGCTGTAAAAAATACATTTTAATTATGGTCACTAACCTTTTTTCCCCTTTCTTCATACCTACCGTCAGGGGTAGACCTGCCTCCATGCAGCGGTCCTTCCCCCTGCTCGCACCAATCTGGCATCTCGGCGGGCGGGAGGTAACTTACGCGACTTGGCCGCCAGAGGACGTCAGCGGGCGGTTCCCAGCAGTACTCTCCTCCCGCCCGCTCCAGCCCAAGTGGAAACTGGGAGAGAGAGAAAACCGGAGGCAAAACTCAGCAGCAGTCATTGGCAGTGAGCGGTAAGGCCACCAATATCAGCCTCAAAGTGTTTTACCTGGAAGGCCATTGCAGAAGTGTTGAAAGATATTTTCTAGCTGTTTTGCTATTCATACATCAAATGTACCAACAATTTAAGAATGCATTTTTATATATCAAGGACGTTTTTTGTTGAAGCTGTTACTTTACTGCCATTGTTGCATCTTCAGTGGTCATTCTCGGATATTTTGTGGGCCTATGCAGCTCCAGAAACATTCCTTTAATTCAACAACAAAAAATACTGAATCCTAGAATGAAAAGTGGCACTTAATGCTAGAGGGCACTCCAGTTCAATCTCAAGGCTGACCAAGAATGATAATGCAACCAAATAGAAAGCACAAAGCTGGAACAAGATAAATATGCTCATCTTCCCTGTCTCAGCTTATCTGATGCTGAAACCCTCATCCATGCTTTTATCTCTACATGTGACTATTCCAATGCATTCCTGGCCAGCATCACACATTCTACCCGCCGTAAACTTGAAGTCATCCAAAATCCTGCTGCCTGTGTCCTAACTGGCAGCAAATCCCGTTCTCCCACTACCCCTGTGCTTGCTGACCTACACTGGCTCCCGGTTAAGCAACGCCTCAATTTTAAAATTTTCATCCTTGTTTTCAAATCCCTGCATGGCATCATCCCTCCAAATCCCTGTAATCTCCTCCAGCCCTACAACTCTCCAAGATATCTGCTTCCTCTAATTCTGGCCTCTTCAGCAACCCAATTTTAATCACTCCACCATTGGAGGCCGAGCCTTCAGCTGCCAAAGCCCTAAGCTCTGGAATTCCCTCCGTAAACCTCTCTGTTTCTCTTCCTTTCTTTAAGACACTCCTTAAAACCTACCTCTTTGACCAAGCTTTTGGTCATCTGACCTAATATCTCCTTATATGGACTGGTGTCAAAAATTGTTTGATAGAGCTCCTGTGAAGTGCCTTGGGACATTTTACGACATTAAAGATGCTATATAAATACAAGTTGTTGTTGCTGAATTCTTTCAAGAAAGAGAATGACTTCATTTTCAATATATTTCGCATTTGATGAAGAGTCTATTTTTCAGAATTGTTGCAAACTGTGATGCAAAATTCCAAACCTCCTCTTTATTGGAACAGTAACACAAAGTAATGTTCTGGCCCTTTGCCTTCTGACGCAGGAAGAAATGAATCAAAATAATGTTGGTAAATTTAACTTGAAAAGGGAGCAAACACATTTAGCCATTTTTGTCTCAACTGCTGCAGCAAGAACTGGTATTGAACAGTTTAATTATTTACATCCAATGACAGAAACAATCAGTAGCCTGATCATTTATGTTGCAGTCCACTTATTCAAGGCTACCAGAAACAGTGGTCCAGGTGCATGTTTCTGGTGAGCTTCTAGATTTGTAAGCTCTTTGACGTACCACGTTCAATAATCTTACAATGTGTTTACACCATAACATTAGCATCACTGCAAAGTGGTTACCACTTCACAGAAACATTAAAGTTGTGATATAAATCCAGATCAAGGCCCAACCTGATTCTAGGGCAAAGCAATGTGAAACTACTTGTAGGACCTAGTCTGACAGCGTTGGGTTATGTTACATCACATGGAGTGTAACTCTGGTCCTTGGGTATTTATTAAACCTGTCTGCAGTTAATTTAAATGTTTAGACAGTGGGAGTTTAAATGTTAATTGCTGGGAGATGATGCATGCTGACAGCTCTCTCCTGAGGAGAACTGGAGTTCCAGCTGGGCAGTAGGGAAATGGTACTGCCTGACTGGAATCAATAATGCAGCTAATGGCTTGAGACCACTGGCTGCACTGTAAATGCAATAATAAACGAATCAGCACTTTAAATTGCTAAACAAGCAAAATAACTATGGTATTTGGTTGGAACAACAACTGTCTAAACATGGCCATCAGTCTGATGGATCCATGGTCCAGTGCACAAAAGAATTGCTGTGCATTTTGGAAAATCTTACATAATTTTGTCCCTGAATTTAACATCCCATAAGACACTGCACTGCAGCGAGTCACCAAGGCTTCTTCAGTAGCACCTCCCAAACCCGAGATCTCCACCACTTAGGAGGACAAGGACAGCAGGTAGATGGGAACACCGTCACCTTCATGTTCCTCACCAAGTCTTACACAATAGTGGCAGGCGAAGATCAGGTCACCAATAGGCCACCGCCGGCACTTGGGTAAGTCGCGGGGGGGGTTTCAGCAGGGTCTCGCGGGTGGAAAAGTGTGGAGAGATCAGCCGATCTCCAAGCTTTCCTTGTGGGGCCCAGAGGAGTATTACTGCTTCTCCGGCCTCCACAAAGATAAATTAAAAACTTAGCTTTAAAGGCCTCAGTTTATTTCTGGACTAATCTTAAAATTAGAGCCAGACCTTACAAGGATTGAAAGCAGGAAGCACTTTTTCACATAAAGGGTAATGGAGATTTAGAACTCCCCCTCCCAAAAGGCTGTAGATGCTGGGTCAATTGAAACTTTAAAGACTGAGATCGATAGATATTTGTTAGGTAAGAGCATCAAGGGATATGGGACAAAGGCAGGAAAATAGAGTTAAGATACAGATCAGCCATAATATAATTGAATGGCGGAACAGGCTTGAGCGGCTGAATAGCCTACTCCTGTTGCTATGTTCCTATAAAGGCAGGTAAATGGAATTGAAGGTACAGATCATTCATGATCTCAATGAATGGTGGAACAGGCTCAAGGGGTTGAATGGCCTATTCCTGTTCCTATGTTCCTATATTATTGAGCGGGGCACTGGCCTTTAAAATGCCAGTGGCTTCGGACTACTGCATATTCATGATTAAGGCGGGTGCTACAGCCCCCAGCAAATACATCAGAGTTAAACCTGCTGTGGAGCGGGAATGGAACGACAAATAGAGTTCCTCCCTATACAGCTTTGTGTCATCAATGTTTATGCTTCTCCCACCAGATGCTGTAGTTTCCTGCCGACTTGTTCTTTACAGGTTGCCTGAGTCAAGGAGAATTTAAAAGTCTGCACCAAACGACCCATCTCTGCAAGAAAAACTTGCATTTATATAGCAACTTTAATGTAGCAAAATATCCCAAGGTGCTTAACAAGAGTGTTATCAACAAAAATGGAATGTTAAATCCGCCATCATGAAAACAACCGTAACTGGAATGTGCTGGCTCAGAATAACAAGTGTTGTGAGCCCGGTGGATAATAACAGTGCATACAATTCAACAACAACAACAACTTGTATTTATATAGTGACGTTAGCAGAGTAAAATGTCGCAAGGCGCTTCACAGGAGCGCTATCAAACAAAATTTGACACTGAACCATATAAGGGGTTAGGAGGTCAGATGACCAAAAGCTTCATCAAAGCGGTAGGTTTTAAGGATCATCATAAAGGTGGAAAGAGAGTTAGAGAGGTGGCGAGGTTTAGGGAGGGAATTCCAGAGTATAGGGCCTTGGTAGCTGAAGGCACGGTTGCCAATGGTGGAGCGATTTAAATCAGGGATGCGCAAGAGGCCAGAATTAGAATCTCAGAGGATTTTAGGGCTGGAGGATGTTGCAGAGATAGAGAGGGGCAATGCCATGGAGGATGTCATGGATGCCATTCTTGAAAATAAGGATGAAGATTTTAAAATCGAGGCATTGCTTAACCAGTATGTCAATGAGCACAGGGATAATGGGCGAATGGGATTGGTGTGAGTTAGGATACAGGCAGCAGAATTTTGGATGACCTTAAGTGCACGGAGGATGAAACATGGGAGGCTGGCCAGGAGAGCATTGGAATAGTCAAGTCTAGAGGTAACAAAGGCATGGATGAGGGTTTCAGCATCCTTAGTGATGGCACAGATGTCTGATCAGAAGCTCATGTCGGGGTCAAATACGACACCAAGATTGCAAACAGTCTGGTTCAGCCTCAGACAGTTGCCAGTGAGAGGGATAGTGTCAGTGACTAGGGAATGAAGTTTGTGGCAGGGATTGAAGACAATGGCTTCGGTCTCCCCACTATTTAATTGGAGGAAATTTCTGTTCATGCAGTACCGGATGTCTGACAATTTAGAGACAGTGGAGATGTCAAGAGATGTTGTGGTGAGGTAGAACTGAGTGTCGTCAGGGTACATGTGCAACCTGACATGTGCTTTTGGATCATATAACTGAGGGGCAGGATGTAGATGAGAAATAGGAGGGGGCCAAGGATAGATCCTTGAGGGACACCAAAGGTAATGGTGTGGCAGCAGGAAGAGAAGCCATTACACGTAATTCTCTGGCTACAATTATATAGGTAAGAACCAGGCAAGTGCAGTCCCACCCAGCTGGATGATGGAGGAGAGGCGTTGGATAAAGATGGTGTGGTCATACGTGTCAAAGGCTGCAGACCGGTCAAGAAGGATGAGGTGGGATAATTGATTGTGCAGCACTTTGGGACATCCTGAGGACATGAAAGGTACTGTGTAAATAGTGTAAATAGAAGTTCTTTCTTTCTTACTTTCACTAGTGGTTTATGCAACTACCACTTACTGAAAAAAAACTCAAACCTAGATTATAATTGTGGCAGGATAAAGTTAACAAAAGCTAATTTAATCCAACAATAATGCTATTCTGCATAGTCATGCACCAATGTACCATCAACCATTAATGTTTCTGCGGATATACCCAAGACTGTGCTGTTATAACAGTGTATAAACTCAGATAAGAGGCTGGTTAGTAAATTCCTATTCGTTTTTCTGGGGCTCTGCCCTCCAGCCCTCGCTCCACTGCTGGGATATCACTTTAAGCATTTCCTCCCATTCTTAGATTCATTATAGCTCGGATTGGAAGTCATGTTCTGCTCTCTGAAACAGTGTGAACCGGCTCTCCAGAGGAGCAGCGAACTGGAGGACGATTCACTCTCAGGTCACTTGTGTGTAATGCGACTGCAGCTCAATGTTAAATTATTAAAATAACACTGTTTTTGGAGCATTAACTGAAGCACTTCTGGAGACTGAATGGAGCATAGGAAATGAGTTCCAGTCCTCATGCCTGAATAAATTATGGAAATGAGAGACGGCTGAATAACAAAAAAATTATTCACCAGTCTGTCCCCTCATACAAATGGTATAAATAGTGTCCTGTTTCTTTCATTCATGAGCTGTGTTGTTTAGTGTCCTGTCTTCTGCTACCACTGCAGAGATTGTATTACCCTGGCCTATCTTCCGATATTGCTGCCAGTGTTTGTGAGACAAATTTATGCCCTTTGTTTTTATCGCCAAGTTTGGGTTTATTTTTCTATTTCCCTCTTCTGCCTTTTTTGTGCAGATATCTCCGGTGCGACATTCCTCTGTTTCTGTGAAAACCTCGATTTGTGGAAGCAAGTGATAGAAAACAGCAATCTCATTTGTGCTTTGAGCATTTCTACCCTGCAAAAGTATTAGGAAAGTAAGTTAAAAAAAAGGTCAATTGAACTCATTAAGGCCTCGTTACAGGTCATGAATGAGCAACTGGTGCAGGATTATGCAGCAGTAGAAGCACATTTAAAGGCCAATGCTTTACAGAAGCTCAGATCTGTCATAAGTGAGGCCAATGAGCACAAAGAGTTGTGAGTATTACATTGAATTACATAGAATTTACAACACAGAAACATGCCAACAGGTCTATGCTCCACACAAGCCTCCTCCCACCCTACTTCATCTAACCCTATCAACATGTCCTTCTGTTCCTGTCACCCTTATATACTTATCTAGATTCCTCTTAAATGCAACTATGCTATTTGCTTCAAGTACTCTATGTGGTAGCAAGTTCCGCATTCTAACCATTCTGGTAGCAGGAGAACAGTGACTATATCAGAGTCTACTGAGCTTGAGCCTGAGTATGCCAAGGAAATATGTGTGACATCTTCAGAGGAGGAGGAGGAACATGCACACACAGGGCATAGAAGGTTCACAAGTGGCAAGAGGTACTATGCCAGGCATTGGGTCTGCCTCAAGGCAACAGGTACAGCGGAGGAAAAGTGCCAGAGGAAGTTGTGAATGAGCTATGCCACTTGATTTGTGAAGACCTGTAGGGACAATCAACCATCGGCTAGTGGCAGTGAAGGTCACCACTGTTCTTCGATATATGCCACAGAGACCTTTCAGGGGTACACCGAAGACATCTCTGGAGTCAGCCATGAAGGAAGTAACTGAATCTCAGGATCACCACATAACCCACTCGGTACACCTCAGCATGAACCAACAACAGACTAGGTACTGCAGTCTGGAAGACAGATGTGTTTCATTCCTTGGTTCACCCAGTGAGATGTCCAATTGAACATTACTTTCTTCGGCATGTATTTGCAATCATGGTACTACTATCTCTATTTATTTTTCTCTCTGTACTGCATATATTTTGTATATTCTTTTTAAATATTTGGGTAAGTGTGCTTATGTATTGATAGTATACCATCTCCCCTTGTCAAAGATCTCTAAGCTCGGTGGTAGCACTCTTGACTTTGCGTTAGAAGGCTGTAGGTTCAAACCACACCTTATACACTTGAGTATATATATCTAGGCTGGCATATCAGTACACTCCTGAGGGATGACTAGAGATACCACTTTTTGCATGACATTAAACCTCCACATGTAGACATAAAAGATCACGTGATACTTTTTGAAGAAGAGCAGGGAAGTTTTTCCCAGTGTCCAGACCAACATTTAATCCCTCAACCAACTCCACCAAAAACAGATGATATAGTCATTTATCTCAATGCTGTTTGTGGGACCTTGTTGTGTGCAAGTTAGCTGCAATATTTCCATATACTACAACAGTGACTAGGCTGTGCAGCACTTTGGGATGTCCTGAGCTCAGGTAAGTTGCTAACAAACACACTTCCTTTCCTTTTTTGGACAACTAATCCTTTATTTTCTGTAAGAATGATAAACTGAAAGACTTAGTGGTAGCAAATTAATTTTATTAGGTTGTGCCTGCCATTATTGGTGCATGTGAAACCCAGCAATTTGTGGTGAGAAGAGATACCCGTGAAGTGCAAATCAACACAAATTGCTGGACAATTGGCTCCGCTCCTCCTTTAGCCTCGTAAAAACAGGAGCTCGCCATCAACCTCCCTGTGAGTTTCAAGAAATTGCGTGATTTGTGCCATAAATATGAATGAATCTCGCCGTACACATTTAGGTCAGATATTTCATGTTATAAGGACCCTGTTAATTATCATTTATGGTCCTGAAATAAAACTCAACCTTGGAGGCCCAGAAAGAGAACAATTGAAACTGAAGTCTCAATTCCACGGGGAGTAAATTGTTCCGAGAGGTTTTTAACATTCTTAATTTAACATTTTAACATTTTTTTTCTTACTTTTCCTTTCTGTCTCTTTTTTCTCTTTTAATCCAATCATTCTTTCCTCTCTTTACTTCGCTTTCTATATCTAATTTGACTGTAATTTGCCCTGTTTCCTTGTCTGTCATTCCCTCTATTTCTTTCTCTATCCTTAAATTGCATGGTTAAGGAGATGGACAATTGGACCTGACACTCATGTGGTCCCAGATGCCCCCTTGACCTCGTTACAATTGATCCCGTTATCAATTCGCATTTCCAGCAATTTGCTGCACGAAAATAATACGAGCTGAAGGGTGAAGTAAAAAATCCAATTCACGGAGGCTCACTGTGAGTTGCCCCATCCAGCTACATGTCGAGTGAGCGGAAACCCTTCCTGTTAACCAATATTCCAAATTCTTTCAATGGAGCACGCGAGGCCATCTGGGTGAAATTAACAATGCTATGTACCTGTGAGAAGCCTGCTCTTTTGTCCAAGCTCAGACCTCTTCTTGCTTCACTGCCCCCTTAAGGAAACTTATTGATTTGTTGCACTTAGCGAGAAGCACATCCATCACCTGCTTGATACAGCAATGCAATGCAAATTGACTGACATCGCTAATGTCACCTGGAATTCAGCCTGGAATGACCCTGAGGCATAGTCAGTCAGGGCCGCCGTCACCTTCAGAGACACAGTGTGTCACCTGGTACTGGGCTGCAGTTGGTGCTGTAGCAGGTGGCATAGCCTCTGTCACAGTCTCACTGGTGAAGTGGAGTCACTGGACATACTGCTCTTTGGTTAATACAGGTAAGATGTTCTGTTCCTATAAACATGCATGGTTTAAGGCCTCCTGCACCCTCCCCTCCTTTGCCCTCTTCTCCCAGCAGCTGCCAGTCTCTGTACTCTGAATTAGGAGCATAGGAACCAGGAAGAAGCCATTCAGCCCCTCGAACCTGTTCTGCCACTCAGTTAGTTCATGGCTGATCTGTACCCTCAGCTCCATTTACCCACCTTTGTCATATCCCTTGATACCCTTACGTAACAAGAAATATATCGCTCGCAGTCTTGAATGTTTCAATTGGCCCATCATCCACAGGCTTTTGGGGGAGAGAGATTTGCAGCTCTTCCTCATCCTCCAGTCCCTGTGGCACACCTATAGTGACAAAATATAAGATTGCAGAATCCGCTGCACAGCTTGTCCCGCAGCTCCGACAAGTCACTGTACAAAACGGAGCCACCAACATAACCAAAAGAAAGGTCTAACTGCTCAGTAGCAGTCCAGAAAGACTAACCAGAATGCACTGAGGGAACCCCTTAAATAACGCTAGTACAGCCTCCTCCCCGGCAGTTGGTGCCAAGGATTACTGGGCAGGTTTAACGTATCCAGTATTTCAAATTGGCAACAGGGTCCTTCACCAAGCACAGGACCCTCATTTTAATAAATTCATGAGGCGACCACTGCTTCCCTGCCATTTACTCCTCGACCTTACTGTATTCAACAGTGACCATGACAACCAATAGTTATTTATTTTCTGTATCCAATAACATTCATTCAGTAACTACATTACTGCAATTGCTCTTTTGGTGAGTCTCGACATTGTTAAAGTCCAATTTGCTACTTTTAACTTACACCCCCATTCCCTACAATTAGCTTTGTTGTATGTCATAAGATTTGATCTTATCAGAATTTGTGTTCCCAGCAACATCACCATGCACTGCATCCATTTGGAAAGGGATAATAGTTAATGAATGTGTGCAGGGATTAGTGGTACACTCATGGGCAAAATAAAGGCGAGGGCTGCATGCTACTGTAATAGAAGCTCTTAGTAAACTAAAACTATGAATAAGTGAGTATTATTATAATCACAGCCTCCTCCAGAGACATTTGCTGGAAAAGAAACTGCAGCCAAAAGAGTCAGAGAGGCGTCATTAACTATGTGATTCAGCAGCAACTACTGCAATTACACCGAGATGGACACCAGCAGATTATGTGAGGTTGAAGGTGACAAGTAATAGCTACCCACTAAACCGACACTACAAGTATATTCCATCCTCCCCTCCCGCCCCCCCACACACACACACCCCACCATGAAGTGACCATTATGGTGTCATTCCTCTCCTTCTCCTCACTCATGTGTTACAGTCAGTTCTGTTCCTTCAATCTGTTGAGGGTGTTTTGAAGGAATTAAATGGGGTACAATTCAACTCACATACCAACCGAATGTAGAAAGGCCAGGCACAAAGTGAAATATCGCAAGGCCATCATGGCATGAGCCTGCAGCTGAAGTTTTCAAGGTAGCAACAATCGGATCAAATTTGTATCTTCCATCCCCCCAAACCCAACCCCCACAAAAAAATCAACAACTTCTGAAGTAGCAAAAATAAAATTCTTGTCAATTTCTCGTGGACTCAGACGTGCAAGTATAGGAACATGGATTTTGCTGGAGTTCACAGCAGCCGATTGTCACGGGAATAATGTGTTGCATTTGTTGCAAGATTGCTTCCACGACACTTTCTTGCTGTTTCAGATCATGGTTCTTCTTCAGTGTTGGCAGAGGGTCTCTGTATAGGCAAGTAATGCAAAAACCACATTGAAGTTAGATGTGGCCCTTACAGCTAAAGGGATCAAAGGGTATGGAAAGAAAGCAGGAATGGGGTACTGAAGTAGCATGATCAGCCATGATCATATTGAATGGTGGTGCAGGCTCGTAGGGCTGAATGGCCTACTCCTGCACCTATTTTCTATGTTTCTATGAATGGTAGTAGGGGCAGACTGGGAGCTTGCAGTCAGGGCTGCCTCAGAGGCTGCACTTTAATATAATTGTAGAATAACTCCGTTCCATACACAAGTCTAGCTGGTAGAGCAACCTCATCCATTTGCCAACGTGCATGTACAATTGATGATAAAAATTATCCATTCTTATTTCCAATCTGTCAAAAAAGCTTTATTAGCTAAACAATAATTCAATTTTCAAGGGAAAATGATTTTTAAGTGCAATGATAGAAATCGCATAGCTCATTTCTCTTTAGACTTACTAACAACCATCACAATTACTCTACAGACAATGAATGTATAGTCTCCAAATGTTGCAATG
Organism: Pristiophorus japonicus; assembly: GCF_044704955.1. NCBI lineage: Eukaryota > Metazoa > Chordata > Chondrichthyes > Pristiophoridae > Pristiophorus > Pristiophorus japonicus. The sequence goes on from NC_091985.1 coordinate 141,605,822, forward strand.
TGGCAAGAGTTGCTCCGCCCACTTGATTAAGCTCCATGTCCACAGCAGGGTAACTGTTAGGGCCACAATGACACCACACAGGCCTCATTATCAACCTCCGCTAACACCAGCTCACTTTGGTTATTTTTATCATCCATATGCAGTAATCTGAGATGTCACATATAAAGAAGTCATTGCTATATCAAATGTTTTATCGATGTGTACTGTGCAACAGTGTTTCATCACATTAGCACATCATTAAAGGAGTAATTTTTAATGTCGTCCTGATAAAATTATAAGAAGAAACAATAATTCTTCTAACTGTATTTATGAGGCAGTTGAATTAATGTTAAGTGGAGCTAAAAAGATTCAAAACAGGACTATACACACAAGATATTAATCATAATGGTAATGTTTAACCAGTTTCAGTCCATAATATGATGTTTATATTACTTTCCTTCAACAGTAAATGAAGTAAAAGTCATTGGATGAAATGAGAGTCACTTGGCATAACACCGCTATTATAAATCACATAGAGCGTTAGTATCAGTTTAAAATAAAATGATACAGTCATTGGTGTCTGCTTTCCAGGGTTTTAGTGCTCAACTCCACCACTGATTTTCTTAAACTGTTCTAACTTTTAATATGCATATTAAATTAAATAATGTAAGGATGTATTTTAAGGTAATAGGACAATCCCCTTCCCTCTGGTGATTGAGTCAATAACCAGAGGGCATAGATTTAGAATCATTGACAAACGATCTAGAAGGGAGATGAGGAGAAATATTTTCACTCAGAAGGTTGACAGGATCTGGAACGCTCCACCTGAAAAAGTGATGGAAGCTGATTCCATAAATAGTTTTAAACGGGAGTTGGATAGGTACTTGAGGATGAGGAAATTACAGGGTTACAGACAAAAAGTGGGGCTGGGGAGTGTGGGACTAAGCAGGACTGTTGTTTCAAAGAGTCAGCATAGGGACAATGGGCTGAATGGCCTCTTTCAGTGCTGTAGGTTTCTAGGAATCCTATCTGTTTATCCTACAACGCAACAGTCTTTTGGCTGTTTCCCAACAGTCTTCATGAGCAGACAGGTGCCAGAAATGTATTTAGTCAACCAGACAGCATTCTGTTTCCATGGTAAATCTCCTTTGATTATGGACCAGGTGATGAGTTAAAAAAATTTTTATTGCAGCACTCAAAGATACTTACCTCAACACTGAAAGTGATTTCTCTTGACAGTTAATGCCTGGTATATCCAGAGAACAGAAGCCTTGAGAAAGTATTCTCTGTGCACAGCATAAGTGCCTTTGAGTGTCAAAGGAAAATTATAGAATATCTGTAGAGAAATATATGTCATGTTATGCTGGAAGGAAAAAAAGTCACTTGCAAGATTTGAGTCTGGTTTATGTGCAAAGGTAGGAACCAGTCTAATGTTAGTCTATAGTGAGACCTATTGCTAAACTAATGATGGCATAATTCCCTGCTGGCAGGTCAATGATGTCATACAGCCTCCCAATTTGTGCTTACTTTGATTGTCATCTTTTTAATGTCATACAGCATTTTTGTATTTTAATGTTTTCAAAATAACAATGCTCTAAAATTTAAACATCAACTTTTATTTGGTTTAACTTAAAATGAAGTGACTTCAGTTAATCCACGCAGGCCAAACATAATGACCTTGATTTTGCGGTCATCAGCAAAGGAACGGTACTTGCCGTTCACCCCACTGACAGCTGCCCACAACGTTTTCGCAGCTATTGAGCAGACTTGTTCTAATCTGGCTTCTGATCCAGTGCAGCGCCTTCTACAGGGGATCTGTGGCATGTGTGAGTACATCAAGCAACAGCGAGGTTCTTCAACCAGTCAGATTAAAGAATCCTCAGAGTTACACAAGCCGCGATTTGTCCCACTGGGTCAGGAGCGAGGCGTGCGACTTCAGGTGGGGACTGGAAACACGCTCCCCTCTTCTTCCGATTCTCTCCAAGTGAATTTACTTTGATGGAGCTTGTTAAGCCCACCCTGCGAGGTTCCCGGCCAATTAAAAGGAACCAGGTCTGAAGACGTCATTTGATGACACATTATCAGCCGGTTTCCTTAAAAAGACCATGTCCACATTCATTTTGACAGTTGTGCTGTCAGCGTCCTGCAGCATTGAGGTGCTGCAAACACTGGCAAGCACTGCACAAAGCTGCACGGCTGCACCCAGGCTCTCCCATCACTCTCTCCAGATGCTTATGGAGGGAGTCACAACATGCCGGGAGATCCTCTTCACTTCCAATGGACAGAAGATACCTCCCCAGGAAATCAACGCAGCCTGGTTGCACATTGTACAGAAGGGCAGAAGCAAGATGGTGTTTGGTGGACCCAGCTGCAGTGGCACAAAGCTTTCAATGATCTCAGTAGATCACAAACCGTTACTGCAAAGCCACACTCAACCTCATCCTGCTGTACCACTCATCACATCCCCATCGCTCTGCCTTCCCTACCCTACTCCTGCACATCCTTACTCACACCAACTTACCTTGCACCTCCACCCATCCCTCTCATTCTATCTACATTATCACATCCCCATTTCACTAGCCATCCCTCACATTCACCCTCATCCTTGTCCAATCATAATAACTAATAACACACAAGGGTAGGCACTTGGGTATTTTATCCAATGTTCATGTAGAGTTCCTGTTAATGTGCTGTCAAACATTGAAATCTTTATTTTCAACACTTTGCATTCTTGGACAGATTTGTGTGCACCTTTGGAAGTGGCTTAGTGAGTTTTAGTGAATGGTGAGACATAGGGTAACCCTGCAATGATGATGAGTGTGAAAGGAATGGCTTGGGCATTGTCAGGATGCTTTATGGCGCTGGTGTTGGTGATGCCAACCTGGCACATCATGTGGTAGCCAGGGTGAAATAAATCTGGCCATGGTGAGGCCATACCTGACATCCTGGGCAGCAGTAGTCGGGTGTTGATGCCATGTGTCCTGTGCAGCATCAGACAATTGAAGGGAAGGTTGGTTTTGTTGATGATGCTGGCGTGCCTAGTGATGTTGGTGCTGGGGCTGATTGTGGTGGGATTCTGAGGACCAAGGTGAGATTTTTTTCAAAGGCACCAATGCTGATAGAATAGATGGTAGCCGAAGTTGAGATGACAGAAGCGATCTGTCAATGGTGAGAGAGGTTGCTCCAAGGGGGTGACGCTGGATGGAGAGTTCACTGCAAACACTTTAAACCTCCATAAAGCTGAAAAGTGTATTCCAAATCCTGAAGCTGCCAGATTCGAAGATTGGAAATTGAACAGCTGTGAAATGGTAGCTTTTATAGCACTTTTGCAGCTGTCAACTATTTACAGCAATGGAGAGTCATTGGAAAGTTTAATTTGTTTTAAATGCTCGTTTTAGTGTCCCCCTCCCCTTTTATATGAGGCACTTGTAAATTATGGTTTTAGAGCCCAAAAAAAACTACAAAAATACAAAAACAAAAGGTCCTTGCGAAATGTTTGGCGTGCCCCCCAGATGGGAGGGGGCACTTGACCTAACGTTTATTTAATTACTCTAAAAGAGTTGTAAATTTATGCTTTTAGTGCCCAAAAAAACACACAAAAAAAAAACCAAAAAAGGGCACTTGTTTGAAAGTGTTTGGAGTGTTCCCCAAATCAGGGGGCACTTGAGTTAATGTTTATTTTCTCCAATCAAAAGAGTTGGAGAGTCATTGGGAGACACATTTACCTGACGTGAGCTGACCTGATAATCGTTAAGACCTGGTAAAATGCTTTTTTAAGTATCTCAATTACCTGACCCTTCGCTTATTGCCGGGTCTGCAAACTGCAGGCAGAGCCAGCACTTGGGAAATTAATAAGGAGGCGGGTTCAGAGCACAATACCGCCCTGCTGTCAATCTTGTAGATTTTGACACCGGACCAGCCTCCAAATCCGCTCTCTCCGCGCTGGCAAGATTCCAGCCGCAGAGTTCTAAATCAGGAAGTATAAATAAGATTTAAATCGTATACAGATGGGATTAAGAGATGGAGTCTCCAACACTAATTTACTTCTGAAAGAATGTGACTCCAGACCTGTACAGTTACATTTACAGGGCCAGAGAGGTTGTTCGGCAGTAATTATCACATCACACCGTTAAAAATTCATTTACTCCTGAATGCACCAGCCCTAACTTTTTCTGGCGTCATTAGTGGGAAACTAGTGGGTAAGTACTCCAACTTCACGCCCTTACATTGATTTCAGTGCCGAGCTCTTGGCGAGGACTGCTACAGTTCAGCCTGTTGAGGAGCAGGGTATCTCACAGCAATATTAGGATTTCCGTGTTTGACTGCTCAAATACGGATGCGGACATTGCTGTCCGATGTACTGTTACAATGATGAGCGCTGTTAGCTTCACCATTATTCCTATTGCAAAATCTGAACCAATAACTACTTTCAGCAGTGGTTTGATTTGTGGAGAGGTACTGGGGTTAATTTTGACCACTCACCTCGTGTTAACGTGACGGTGACGGTGACGGCCTCAAAATTGAATAATAGCCTTAGCGCTCCATTAATTCCGACGAAGTGTCCAGCGACATTTGAAAGGCACCTCCAGCGAGAAGCCCGAAGCGCTGACCTGTCCCAGTCGGTAGATCCCTTTGAATATGCAAACATATGTTCCTAGGACCCCAATTGCCATTTTAGGTTAGAACTGGTCAGAGCCTGCACCGTGCACACTCCGACCAGTTCCACGGTCGAGCTAAGTGTAGAATTATTTTTGTGGAGCCCTTGCCTTGCTGGCGGTCATGGCGGCCTCAATCCGGTAAGCTGCATCGGGACGCGTGTTTGCCGTGCTGCAGCTCGCCAGCCCAATGTTAATGAAGCCAGTGCCTCAAAATTGCGGCCATGTCTTTGGTCCGCTAGTCAGTCGCCCAAAAGTCGAAACTGGCCCCGTGTACACTAAACAAAGTGTGGTCCTTGTAGTCTCCAAGCAGCAAGCCTATTTTTCAAAATAAGACTTGCATTTATATAGCGCCGTTCACAATATCAGGACATCCCAATGTGCTTTACAGCCAAAGAAGCACTGTTGAAGTGTAGTCACTGTTGTGATGTAGGAAACGTGGTAACCAAATTGCGCACAGCAAGCTCCAACAAACAGCATTGAGATGATGGCCAGATAATCTGTTTTAGTGGTGTTGGTTGAGGGATAAGAGTTCCCCTACTCTTTAAACAGTGCCATGAGATATTTTACGTCAACCAGAGAGTGCAGGCGAGGCCTTGGTTTAACATCTCATCCCAAAGATGGCATTTCTGACGGTGCAACACTCCATTGGTGTTACACTGCACTGGAATGTCGGCCTGGTTTATGTTCTGAAGTCTCAAGTGGATCCTGAACCCACAACATTCTGACTCCGAGATGAGAGTGCTACCAACTGAGCCACAACATGAAAATTAAGTGGGTAACCTTAGATTGTCAATGATTATGGGATTTACTAAGATAGAAAGAACTTGCAATTATATAGTACCTTATGGTGTTGCAAAGTGCTTTATAGCCAATGGATTATTTTTGAAGGGCTGTTAATTTGGCAAATGCAGCAGCCAATTGTGTATTCAGCAAGGTCTCACGAACATCAATTGAATGACCAGATAATTTGTTTTTTTGGTGGTGTTGCTATGTGGATTAATGTTGGTCAGGGCAGCTCACTTCTTTGAATAGTGTACCTGAACAGGCAGAAGAGGTATCATTTGAACATCTCACCTGAAAGTTGGCACATCTGTCACTGCAGTTCTCCTTCACCTGAAGACTCAGCTGAGATTATGTGCTCACGCCTTTCGTAGGACTTGAACCCATAATCTCAGACTCAAGTGAGACTGCCTCCAACTGAGCCAGTTATGTGAGCTCGTATGTGTTTTACAGATTACAAGCAAGCAGAAGCAAAGTAGTTGCCTGTTTGCAGTGTTCACTTGACATTCAGAAACCGGAGCCATCCAATCAGGACACATAATCATAATGTAGCCTCTTAACCAGCAGGAAATGAACCTATTGACACCTATAAGAAGCAAGTTGTTCTTTTTAACCAGATGTGCTGATCATAAGCTTCTGAGTTATGACTCACAAAACCAAACAAAAGGCTTGTTTCATAAGCATTAAAGTGCCCTTCATTGTGTGGGAGGTAGGGGTCAAGACAGTGGTGAATCTCTCCCAGATCACATGCTAGGAAGGAAGACTTAGAGGACATATCTAACTGAATAAGTACCATTCCCATCACTTCAGGCCTGTCTAGGGTTTCAAGAATCCATCTATAAACTCCACTTCATAATACCATGCTAAGAAACCAAACTTCAAAAATTGCATAATGGAAAGATACCTTTTTATTATGCAAATCAATTGCTGACAATAAATGCAATTGTAAAATCATTGTCAATGGAAAAATAAACTCTAAATGCAATGGTAAACTCAAACAAAAATGAATACTTCTTTCAAGGCTACAGACTTATCAATGACATTTGCAAATCCACCTGGTGTACCAACTTATTTTCAGTAGACCCACCACAATTAGTGCTAATAATTTGTGGGTCACAATTGAACACAAATAAGTTTAATAAGCTTCAGTTTACTGAAACTTCTCACGAATCGAAACAGGTAGAATGAAAACTAACCACAATTCTATCGCAATATTTGGAAATGTTTGCCCCTCTGACCATTGACAGAATTTTGAAACTGATAGTTTTTTAAAAATTTTTTGCTGAAATTGAATTTCAGTTACTGGACTGAACATTGTATTCATTTATGGAGTTTGCAATTAGATGATGGAATTCAGAGAGACTAGTGGACCCCATAAAAATGAAATTGCACCCCACATTGCAACAGTGACTACACTCCAAAAATACTTCCTTGGCTGTAAACCCCTTTGAGTCGTGAAAGGCGCTATATAAATGTAAGTTTTTCTTTCTTTACAATGTCTTGACAATCCACCTCAGTGTCAGCACTGGATAAAGATAGCTTCCTACCGTAAGAAGATTTGTTTAAATCTCCTACCCTCCCACAATTGCAGATTTACTGAACAAACTGGTCACATCGGGACAATTTGATACTGTTGAGAGAGGCTTGCCCTTATGCACTGAAAATGGAGTTAAGTTTGAATGCAGTGTTTGTGATCTTTAAGAGCTGCTAGCTGGAATATACCTTTACCCTATCTGTGCCAGAGTGCTGTTCTAGTACTATAATTATTGCTTGATTTTGAAAGATTTAGCAAAGGATTGGATCAATGCCAAATTCAATCAGAATACAAGCATCAAATTTGCTACTCACCCCACAGCCTAAAATCAGCCTTGTTGCAGAAAATCAAACTAATCTTATCAAAATCCAACACCACAAAATGTCAAAAATGTTCTCACAATTGGTGCATTTTAATCTGTTAGTCTTGACCTTATTAAAAACATAATTTGCAGAAAGTTCAGAACTGAGCTAATATGCAGTACATGGTGAGTGAATCTCATTGAACTCTCTAAATGAATATACTAGTGAAAGGTCAGTTGTCATGAACAGCATAAAACAAACGTGGCTCGTTCTAACCCTACAGCAAAACCACAACTGAGGAATTTTGTGATTTTTGTCAAAGAATTGACTGTTAATGATGGGGAAACAGATCTTTTGCTTTCGATGTCAATATCAAGCGCTTCTGGGTTAGGTGAAAAGTAAGGATGCAATACACTCCCCAATGATGTGAAGAACATGATCTATGGATACTCCACTTTGTTAAATGCACCTTGTATGCCCAGTGTAATATTTATAATTTCTATAGGAGAAATCCTTTTGTTGTTTTAAAAAAAAAAGCCATCCGCCTGCTGAAAACAGTACTCAGAAAGCCCACAGATAAAGTGGCACTAAAAGTGGTGGAATATTGTAAAAGTTCTCAGGTGTTTATTTTGAGGATGGAACATACATGGTTCCAATCTTTAAAAGAGATCAGCATGAGGGACCTGCATGGGAGAAAAGAAGAAGGCACTAGGCAACAAAAATTTTTTTTTAAATAAGCTGTTTATTCAAATAGTCAAATATGGTGCACAGCTAAATAAAGAGTGGGACATTTGGAAAAGCATAATTCAATTAAGCAGAGTCAGCATGGTTTTATGAAAGGGAAATCATGTTTGACAAATTTGCTGGAGGTCTTTGAGGATGTAACGAGGAGGGTGGCTAAGGGGGAACCAGTGGATGTGGTGTATTTAGATTTCCAGAAGGCATTCGATAAGGTGCCACATAAAAGGTGCACAAGATAAAAGTTCACAGGGTTGGGGGTAATATATCAACATGGATAGGATTGGCTAACTAACAGAAAACAGAGAGTCGGGATAAATGGGTAATTTTCTGGTTGACAAACAGTAACTAGTGGGGTGCCGCAGGGATCGGTGCTGGGGCCTCAACTATTTACAATTTACTATTTACAATGACTTGGATGAAGGGACCAAGTGTCATGTAGCCAAGTTCACTGACGATACAAAGATGGGTGGGAAAGCAAATTGTGAGGTGGACACAAAAAATCTGCAAAGGGATATAGACAGGCTAAGTGAGTGAGCAAACATTTGGCAGATGAAGTATAATGTGGGAAAATGTGAGGTTATCCATTTTGGCAGAAAAAATTGAAATGTAAATTATAATTTGAATGGAATAGAGAAAAATTGCAAAGTGCAGCAGTGCAGAGAGACCTGGGGGTCCTTGTGCATGAAACACAAAAAGTTAGTATGCAGGTACAGCAAGTAATCAGGAAGGCAAATGGAATGTTGGCCTTTATTGCAAGAGCGATGGAGTATAAAAGTAGAGAAGTCCTGCTACAACTGTACAGGTTATTGGTGAGACCACACCTAGAGTACTGTGTACAGTTTTGGTCTCCGTATTTAAGGAAGGATATACTTGTACTGGAGGCTGTTCAGAGAAGGTTCACTAGGTTGATTCCAGAGTTGAGGGGGTTAACTTATGAAGGTAGGTTGGGCCTATACTCATTGGAGTTCAGAAGAATGAGAGGTGATCTTATAAAAAACTTATAAGATAATAAGAGGGCTCGACAAGATGGATGCAGAGAGGATATTTCTACTCGGGAAACTAAAACTAGGGGCCATAGTTTCAGAATAAGGGGCCACCCATTTAAACTGAGTTGAGGAGGAATTTCTTCTCCTGTGGGTTGTAAATCTATGGAATTCTCTGCCCCAGAGAGCTGTGGAAGCTGGGTCATTGAATATATTTAAGGCGTAGATAGACAGATTTTTGAACGATAAAGGAGTAAAGGGTTATGGGGAGCGGGCAGGGAAGTGGAGCTGAGTCCATGATCAGATCAGCCATGATCTTATTAAATGGCAGAGCAAGCTCGAGGAGCCAGGTGGCCTACTCCTGCTCCTATTTCTTATGGTTCTCATGAAATAATATGTATGTTCTTTGCATGCTATTATCATCAAATTACACACTTAAACACAAATACAGTATGTAAGTAATTTCCAATAAATACAGTGTTTATTTTTGAATGCAAAACTTTTGAATGACTTTACATTGAAGATATTGTGAAAGAACTGGGAAAACTTTACCAATGATTACTAAAAGGAGCGTCATTGTACTGGGGAGAAAGAGCTATGCATTGTTTTGTCACAATGGTGCTTTTTGATGTTAATTGCATCATTATATCATGCAAACAGAAGACAGAAATGCCTCTTTAATTTTTTTATATAAACAATGTCATTGACTAAAAAAACAAGACATGGAAGTTTTTGATTAACTTGCAATTAAAAACATAGGAATGTTTCGGAACAGGAAATAGCTAATTGGCCTAAAGCCTTCCCCTTTAGGTTGATCTCAACCACCATGATCTAAGAAAAAAAGGGATGCTTATGTCACATATCAACGGCTAAATACTTTAGAATCTTTAGAGGAATATAGAAAGATAAGAGGTAAAATTAAAAAGATTATTTGGAATGCTATGAGAGAGCATGAGAAATTCTTGGCCAGTAAAATTAAGGAAAACCCTAAGATGTTCTATAAATATATTAAGAGTAAGAGGGTAACTAAGAAAAAGGTCGGGCCTATTAGAGATCACGAGGAGGAAGATGTTGGTAGGGTTCTTAATGAATACTTTGCATCTGTTTTCACAAAGGAAAGAGGTAATGCAGATACTGCTATAGAGGAGGAGTGTGATATTCTGGATGAAATAAATATAGTGAGAGAGTAAGTATTAAGGGGTTTAGAAGCTTTGAAAGTAGATAAGTCCCCAGGCCCGGATGGAATGCATCCCAGGTTGTTGAGCGAAGTAAAAGAGGAAATAGCATAGGCCTTGACCATCATTTTCCAGTCCTCTTTGGATATGGGCATGGTGCCGGAGGATTGGAGGACTGCTAATGTAGTACCCTTGTTTAAAAGGAAAAAAGGAACAGGCCGAGTAATTACAGGCCTGTCAGCCTAACGTCAGTGGTGGAAAAATTTTGGAAAAAATCCTGAAAGACAGGATAAATCTGCATTTGGATAGGCAAGGATTAATTAGGGGCAGTCAGCACAGATTTGTTAAGGGAAGATCGTGTTTGATTAGCCTGATTGAATTTTTTGAGGAGGTAATCGAGGGTCGATGAGGGTAGTGCGTACAATGTAGTATATATGGACTTTAGCAAGGCTTTTGATGAGGTACCGCATGGTACACTGGTCATGAAGGTTAAAGCCCATGGGATACAGGGCAAAGTGGTAAGTTGGATCCAAAATTGTCTTGGAGGTAGGAAGCAAAGGGTAATGATTGATGGATGTTTTTGTGACTGGAAGGATGTTTCTAGTGGGGTTCCGCAGGGCTCAGTACTGGGTCCCTTGCTTTTTGTGGTATATATCAACAATTTAGATTTCAATATAGGAAGTATGATTAAGAAGTTTGCAGACAACACTAAAATTGGCGCTGTGGTTGATAATGAAGAGGAAAGTCATAGGCTGCAGGAGGATATCAATCTATTGGTCAGGTGGGCAGAGCAGTGGCAAATGGAATTTAATTCAGAGAAGTGTGAGGTGATGCACTTTGGGAGGGCTAATAAGGAAAGGGTATACACATTAAGCGGTAGGCGACTTAATAGTGTAGATGAACAAAGGGACCTTGGCGTGCTTGTCCACAGATCCCTGAAAGCAGCAGGCCAGGTAGATAAGGTGGTTAAGAAGGCATATGGAATGCTTGCCTTTATTGGCCAAGGCATAGAATATAAGAGTAGGGAGGTTATGCTTAAATTGTATAATACTTTGATTAGGCCACAGCTGGAGTACTGCGTGCAGTTCTGGTCGCCGTATTATAGGAAGGACGTGATAGCTCTAGAGAGGGTGCAGAGGAGGTTTACTCGGAAGCTGCCTGGATTGGAGAATCTTAGTTATGAGGACAGATTGAATAGGCTGGATTTGTTCTCATTGGAACAGAGGAGGTTGAGAGGAGACCTCATTGAGGTGTACAAAATATTGAGGGGCCTGGACATGGTGGATAGTAGGGGTATATTTCCATTGGTGGAGGGGACTATTATGAGGGGGCATAGTTTTTAAATGGTTTGTGGAAGATTTAGAGGGGATTTGAGGGGGACTTCTTTACGCAGAGGGTTATGGGGATCTGGAACTCGCTGCCCAGAAGAGTGGTGGATGCAGGAACCCTCACCACTTTTAAGAGATGGTTGGATGGGCACTTAAAGTGCCGTAACCTGTAGGGTTATGGACCTAGAGCTGGTAATTGAGATTAGACAAGATGACCTTTTGTTGGTCGGCGCATTATAATGGTAAGTACTGCAGGGAATAGAATACGGCTAGGGTGGTCTCCTGGACTAGTTTCAATCGCCTGGATGGGTTGGAGAGGAATTTTCCCAGATTTTTTCTCCCTAAATTGGCCTGGGCTTTTATGTTTTTGCGTCTCCCAGGTGATCACATGGTTCCAATTGGGGTAGAATGTAGATGTTTTTAGAATAAAGGGTGTTGCAGTGGTGTGGGGCGGACTAGTTGGGCTGGGTGCTCTTTGCCTTTCCGTTACTGTTCATGGGTTTGTATGTAACCTTTAGGGCTGTTGACGAAGGGCCGTGCGGCTCTTTGTCAGCCGGTGCAGACACAATGGGCTGAAATGGCCTCCTTCTGCGCTGTAAATTTCTATGTTTCTATATTTCTAAAAACATAACTGTCATATAAACCCCTTTTTACCATTGGCTTCAGTGATCATTTAATCCAAATTTATATTACCAATTGTGTAAAATAAGTCTGTAAATAATTTATTTTTTTATTTAAGTCCCAATGCTTTGATTTTTTATTGGCAACTTCATCAATACCCTTCATAATTGTCATCTGGAAGTCTCCTCTTTTCGAATGTAAACAATTCAAACTCTGATAACATTTCTTCATACCTTAAATTCCTCACACTTGGTGTCATCTTCCACACTGCACCCTCTCAAGGGCACTTGTATCCTTCCTATCGTATTATGACCAGTACTGCATGCAATATTTTAAACTGGGCCTATTCAGTCCCTTAAACAGTAAAAAAAAAACTTACTTCTTTAGATTTGCTTCAGCTAATGCAACTCATTACCTTTTCTGCCGTTTCACAACAGGCAGCCACTGGGCTGATGAACTTTACAGTTTTTCCACAATAACCACCAAATCCCATTCTTGCTCAGAATGCTTCATGGACTGTTCCATTCGACACCAATTCCCTGTTTTGTTTCTTTATCCCAATATTTGTATTTTACGTTTGCTTGCATTGACTGAGATTGTTGACTACTAGTTCCCTAAAGGGTTCAACCTGTTTTAATCTACTTATAGCGTTGCTCATTATTTGCTTTAAATCTAATTGTATTCTCATCTGCAAACTTTGAGAATTAGTTTTCAATACATTCATCCGAGTCATTTGTTGTTATATTTATTAAGCAAGTACGCCACGATTTACTCCTGGATTACCCTTTCAACTTGTAAATTTCCTTTTCTGGTTAGTTACCTTCTTTCATTGAACACATTAACTGCCTTATGCCTTATGACTCTCTCCCATTTATCTCCCTTGATTGAAAATGATATACAACAACAACAACAACAACTTGTATTTATATTGCGCCTTTAATGTAGTGAAACGTCCCAAGGCGCTTCACAGGAGTATTATGAGATTTTAAAAATTTGACACCAAGCCACATAAGGAGAAATCAGGGCAGGTGACGAAAAACTTGGTTTTAAGGAGTGTCTTGAAGGAGGGGTACAGAGGGGAAAAGGTTTAGACAAGGAATTCCCGAGCTTAGGGCCTAGGCAACTGAAGGCACAGCCACCAATGGTTGAGCGATTATAATCAGGGATGCTCAAGAGGGCAGAATTAGTGGAGCGCAGACATCTCGAGAGATTGTGGGATTGGAGGAGATTAGAGAGATAGGGAGGGCCGAGGCCATGGAGGGATTTGAAAACAAGAATGAGAATTTTGAAATTGAGGTGTTGCTTAACCGGGAGCCAAAGAAGGTTAGTGAGCACAGGGGTGATGGGTGATCGGGACTTGGTGCGAGTTAGGACACGGGCAGCAGAGTTTTGGATCACCTCTAGTTTATGTAGGGTAGAATGTAGGCGGCCAGCCATGAGTGCGTTGGAATAATCAAGTCTAGCGGTAACAAAGGCATGGATGAGGGCTTCAGCAGCAGAGATGGGCGATGTTACAGAGAATAGAAGTAGGCGGTCTTAGTTACGCTGCGGATATGTGGTCGGAAGCTCATTTCAGGGTCAAATATGACACCAAGTTTGCGAACAGTCTGGTTCAGTCTCAGACAGAAGTTGGGGAGAGGGATGGAGTCAGTGGCTAGGGAACGGAGTTTGTGGCAGGGACCGAAAGCAATGGCTTCAGTCTTCCCGATATTCAATTGGAGAAAATTTCTTCTCGTCCAGAACTGGATGTCGGACAAGCAGTCTGACAATTTAGAGACTGATGAGGGGTCGAGGGAAGTGATAGTTAGGTAAAGCTGGGTGTCATCAGTGTGGAAACTGTGTTTTCGGATGATGTCGCCAAGGGGCAACAAATAGATGAGAAATAGGAGGAGGCCAAGGATAGATCCTTGGGGGACACCAGAGGTAACGAGGCGTGAGCAGGAAGAGAATCCATTACAGGTGATCCCACAGGTAGCAGCAGACCTACAGTACTTTGTCCAAATGTCTTCCATTGTGAGCCTAGCCAGTAAATGTCCATTGTCTATTTTATTATGGGAGGCATCACAGCCACACTCAATCCAATACTTTCCCAAAACCTACACATACTATGCAACTATTCAACAGGAGTCACTGCATAGTGATCAGGAGCTGGAACGCTGGCTGAATTTCACTCTCTATAAACCAAGAGGCAGCAGTGCATCTATTCTCAACCTAGCTGAGATCAATTAACTTAAACGCAGCCCAGGGATTGGACCAGGAGCTTTCTTTCCCTACAAACCAGCAATGACTGTACTTCAAATTAATTCACATAAAATGCTTTGAGAAGTTTCTGAGAGAGAAAAAAAGAAAGAAAGGCTTGCATTTATATATGTCTTTCGCGACCACCGGATGTCCCAAAGCGCTATACAGCCAATGAACTACTTTTGAAGTGAAGTCACTGTTGTAATGTAGATGTGATGACCTCCTTTAAATTGATAATTTACAACAGAGTTCAGTCCCAGGGATAAATATATTCCCTAATATTTCATGGTTTCTGGCTCCACGTAAATGAATTTACTGCTGTGCAATAGGCATTTGAACAGTATTTATTAAGGAGGCGCTCTCGTCAGCCCAGTGGCAGTGTATTGCAGTGTGCTTTACCATAGAGGAGTTGGACAAAGTCCACTGCTCTGATTCTTCACACAGTCAAGATCATTTTAACTTTCGCTGATGGTGTAAAACAGATGATATCGGATGGGCCGCCCATCATGCACTGACCCGATTTTCCAGTCCATTGACTTCAGTGGAAAGGAAGATCAGGCGGGGTGTGCAATCAGTGGCCCATCCACAATCGCCTGTTTTACACCATTGCCAAAAAGTGAGTCCCTAACCCCCCTCCCTATCTCTGTAACTTCCTCCAACCCTATAATCCTCCAAGATCTCTGTGCTCCTCCAATTCTGGCCTCTTACTCATCCCTGATTTTCTTTGCTCCACCATTGGTGGCCATGCCTTCAGTTATCTGGGTCCTAAGCTCTGGAATTCAGTCCCTAAACTTCTCTGCCTTTCTCTCCTCCTTTAAGATGCTCCTTAAAACCTACCTCTTTGACCAAACTCACCTGTCGTAATATCTCTTTAAGCCACTCGGATTCAAATTTGATTTGATAATCACTGCTGTGAAGTGCCTATGGACATTTTACTACATTAAAGGTGATATATAAATGCAAGTTATTATTGTTGAGGCCATCTCTAGGAGGTACTGATTGGAGATGTCAGTGTCAGCCATGGCTCAGTAGGTAGCACTCTTGCCAGAGACTTGAGCACAAAATAATCTAGACTGATACTCCAGTGCAGTACTGAGGGAGAGCTACATTGTCAGAGGTGCTGTCTTTTGGATGAAGTTAAACCGAGACCCCGTCTGCTCTCTCACGTGGACATAAAATATCCCATGGCATTATTTCAAAGAAGAGCAGGGGAGTTATCCCCAATTTCCTGGCCAATATTTAGCCCTCAAATAGCACCATTAAAACAGATTATGAGGGGGCTTGACAAGGTGGATGCAGAGAGGATGTTTCCACTGATGGGGGAGACTAGAACTAGAGGGCATGATCTTAGAATAAAGGGCCACCCATTTAAAACAGAGATGAGGAGAAATTTCTTCTCTGAGGGTTGCAAATCTGTGGAATTCGCTGCCACATTGCTGGGACATTGAATAAATTTAAGACAGAAATAGACAGTTTCTTAAGGGGATAAGGGGTTATGGGGACCGGGAGGGGAAGTGGAGCTGAGTCCATGATCAGATCAGCCATGATCTTATTGAATGGTGGAGCAGGCTCAAGGGACCGTATGGCCTACTCCTGTTCCTATTTCTTATGTTCTTATTACCTGGTCGTTATCACACTGCTGTTTGTGGGAGCTTGCTGTCTGCATATTGGCTGCCGTGTTTCCCACATTGCAACAGTGACTTCAAAAAGCTGTAAATCACTTTGGGATGTCCGGTAGGCATGAAAGGCGCTATATAAATGCAAGTCCTTTTTAGGTGAAAAGGAGCATTCCAAAGGTGATTCAATTTGCATTACTCTCCTGCACTTCCTAATGGCCAGTTGATGAATGAAAAAGGCAGAGGGCTTGAAACAGGCAACTGTACTGAATCATTGTGGAGAAGCTGACCCTTGAAGAGTGCAAAAATATTTGACCAAAAAATGGAAAAATATTAAGAACATACAATCAGTACCTCTTCTTTAAATTAGTTTATGCCATGCCCTCAACAAACCAGCAAATGTTTTTGGGTTTAGTACAACTATTATCATTTGAGTTCTCCATCAGAATATAATTGACATACAGGCAAAGCAATAGCCGGATAATTTAGTTAGCTAACCAAGTAATCTACAGCAAGAATTTATATAATACCTGTACAGAACTAGGAGAAGGAAAAGGGGAGATAATGGGGATCTTGACTTGTCTTTCTGCCTAGTGAAAGTAAATAGATCCCAATTGGTTGATTGCAATGGATGGTTTGTGAGTAAATTCTATTGCAGTGAAAATTAATCTCCCAAACTTCAGTCAGTATTCAGCAATGAATCCTGCTCCATTCCATATTACACCTTCTCTCTATCTACTGAGGTAACTATTGAGGAAGAGACCTTTCTCTGTCCTGCTACGTTGTAGATAATTCTACAAATGCTATCGGGCCTATATCAATATTTAGCAATCCCTGCCAGTAATGCAGGTAAATTGTTTTTATCAACGCATCTTCCACTCTAATGCTAGGAATTTTGAAACAATTTTCATACTCGGACTGAAAAGGGAACAATGGGTCTAGAGCTTCACACTTACTAGATTCCTGGTGAGATTTTGGAAGACTCAGAATGGTGTCTGGATTTAGAGACAGCACTATATATCTCTGTTCATAAGGGAAATCTCTCCAAATAATTAATATTTGCATCATTACATCATTTGGACTTTTGATTTCAAACCAAACAAGGTTAATTACTATTGTCCTTTGTAATGAATTCACCCACTACAAATGGTCAAAGATGATTTGTACGTTGCTGAAATACGAAAACAAAATCCTGAATTGTACTTGCAAAAGAAACCCATAATGTGCTAAATTTTTTGTGCATACACAGGTCAGTGGCATGGACCTGGAAGGACCAAATTAAATTAATAAATTGATAAATAAATGCATGAAATAAACTGAACTGTATTATTTGTTGATGCCCATGGAATGTACTCTTTCGAAGTTATATATGTACAGGAGCACATTTCATCATCCCATCATCATAGGCAGTCCCTCGGAATCGAGGAAGATTTGCTTCCACTCATGAAGTGAGTTCTTTGGTGGCTGAACAGTCCAATACGAGAGCCACAGACTCTCACAGGTGGGACAGATAGACGTTGAGAGAAGGGTTGGTGGGACTGGTTTGCCGCACACTCTTTCCGCTGCCTGCGATTGATTTCTGCATGCTCTCTGCATTGAGACTCGAAGTGCTCAGCGCCCTCCTGGGTGCACTTTTTCCACTTGGGGTGGTCTTTGGCCAGGGACTCCCAAGTGTCAGTGGGGATGTCGCACTTTATCAGGGAGGCTTTAAGGGTGTCCTTGTAACATTTCCGCTGCTCACCTTTGGCTCGTTTGCCGTGAAGGAACTCCACATTGAGCACTTGCTTTGTGAGTCTCGTGTCTGGCATGCGAACTATGTGGCCAGCCCAGCAAAGCTGATCAAGTGTAGTCAGTGCTTCAATGCTGGGGATGTTAGCCCTGGATGAGGACACTGATGTTGGTGCACCTGTACTCCCAGGGGATTTGTAGGATCTTGCGGAGACATCGTTGGTGATATATCTCCAGTGACTGGAGGTGTCTTCTGTACATCGTCGATGCCTCTGAGCCATACAAGAGGGCGGGTATTACTACAGCCCTGTAGACCTTGGTGGTAGATTTGAGGGCCTGGTCTTCAAACACTCTTTTTCCCCAGGCAGCCGAAGGCTACACTGGCACGCTGGGGGCGATGTTGAATCTCCGCATCAATGTCTGCTTTTGTTGATACGAGGCTCCAGAGGTATGGGAAGTGGTCCACGTTGTCGAGGGCGCGCCGTGGATCTTGACGACTGGGGGGGCAGTGCTGTGCGGTGAGGACAGGCTGGTGGAGGACCTTTGTCTTACGGATGTTTAACATAAGGCCCATGCTTTCGTATGCCTCAGTAAATACGTCGACTATATCCTGGAGTTCAGCCTCAGAATGTGCGCAGACGCAGGCATCGTCCGCTTGCTGTAGCTCAATGACAGAGGTTGGGTGGTCTTGGACCTGGCCTGGAGACGGCGAAGGTTGAACAGCTTGCCACTGGTTCTGTAGTTTAGTTCCACTCCAGCGGGGTGCTTGTTGACTGTGAGATGGAGCATGGCAGCGAAGAAGATTGAGAAGAGGGTTGGGGCAATGATGCAGTCCTGTTTGACCTCGGTCCGGATGTGGATTGGGTCTGTAATGGATCAGTGAGTACGCCCCAACACTCAATGCAATGGATGAGACCAAAGAGGGTTTTTATTCCAATCTCGAAACATCCCTGTCCCACGTTTCCACGGGCGACAGATTGATCCTCCTAGGTGACTTCAATGCCACGATCGGCAAAGAAAAAGCCCTCCGGGGAGGTGTGATTGGCAGAGAGGGGATAGGGAAAGCCAACTCCAGTGGTACCCTGCTCCTGACAAAATGTCTAGAACATGAACTCATCACCAACACCCTGTTCCACCAGAAGGACAAATACAAGGCATCATGGCAACACCCTCGCTCCAAACACTGGCACCTGCTCGACTATGTCATCGTCCGAGCCAGGGATCCCAAGGATGTGCACATCAACCGTGCCATGACGGGAGCTGATGACTGCTGGACAGACCACTGCAAAATCCGATCCATCATCAACATTAACATAGCCCCAAAGCAGAGGGGACAGCAGAAGCAGTGCCGCAAAAAAGTCAATGACGGGGCACTTAAAGACCCAGCTAACAGAGCCCTATACAGCCAGTGCTTCACAGCTAACCTGGCGTGCCTTGATGACCCTGAGAGGCTGAATGCCCATGGCACTTGATCTGCCTTCCAGGCCTCCAAAACCAGTGCCTGTGAAAAGATACTTGATCACTCAACCAGAAAACACCAAGATTGGTTTGATGAGAATGATCAGGAGATCCAAGAACTAATGGATCGCAAGCGCAGGGCATTTCTGAGCCTCAAGCAACAACCCAATTCAGGAGCAGCAAAGCAACATTACAGGCGGCTCAAGGCTGAGGTCCAACAAAAAGCCCGGGACCTAAAGAACAGGTGGTGGATGGAGAAGGCACAGGAGATACAATAACTGGCTGACAGCTACGATATGCAAGGATTTTTCATCGCAGTCAAGGCCACCTATGGTCCAAACTCTCAAGTCCACCCCACTGTTGACCAAGAATGGGGAACCACTCATCAAGGACACCGAGGCTGTCAGGGCCCATTGGAAAGAGCACTTTAAAGATCTCCTCAGTCGAGACTCTGCCTTTGACTCGAGTGTTCTCGACTCCATCCCGCAGCATGTGACCCGCCACCACCTCAGTGAAATCCCAATATTGCACGAGGTAGGAAAAGCCATAAAACAGCTCAAGAACAGCAAGGCTACGGGAGCGGATGGAATCCCTGCTAAGGCGCTAAAGTATGGCGGAGAGGCACTGTTGGCGCGGATACATGACCTCATCTCTCTCATCTGGAGGGAGGAGAGCATGCCGGGAGATCTAAGAGATGCAGTGATCGTGATCATCTTTTAAAAAGGGGACAAGTCCGACTGTGGCAACTACAGAGAGATCTCCCTGCTATCAGCCACTGGGAAAGTTTTCGCTAGAGTTCTCCTCAACCGTCTTCTCCCTGTGGCCAAGGAGCTCCTCCCGGAGTCACAGTGCGAATTTCGACCCCTACGGGGCACAACAGACATGATCTTTGCAGCGCGACAGCTCCAGGAAGAATGCAGGGAGCAACGCCAGCCCTTTATACATGGTCTTTTTCGACCTCATAAAGGCCTTTGACACTCTCAACCGCGAGGATCTATGGAGCGTCCTCCTCCGTTTCGGATGCCCCCAAAAGTTTGTCAACATCCTTCGCCTGTCCACGACGACATGCAGGCTGTGATCCTTACCAACAGATCCATTACGGAGCACATTTATAGGGAGACTGGCTCCATTTCCATTGCTAATGTGAACGTGTTTATTATGGCTAAGGCCACAAAATGCAAAAAGCTGCGACATAAACATGGCGGAAGTACAAGTGTGCAATCCAGGTAGGATTTGATTTCAGAAATTGTAAGGTAATCGGGCGATGCGCTGGCCGTTGAACAATACGGAACAGAAGGTGCGGATGTTATGAGTAAAAGAGGCACTTCATGGTGAGTTAAAGGTCTCTGACATTGTGTATTTCCCAATAAAAAGCACTTCTTTATTACTGCTTTACGAGAGCCGGCGTTTATTCCTGAGCTTTTACTGATCGGTCTGATGGCAGTTATGGAAACTAATACACGCCAAGTGAAATATTATGCCATTGGTGAAAGGCTCTCTATAAAGCGATAAAGTCCCAAGTGCTGATAAAGAGCGAAGGGGGTGGGGGGAGAGAAGCTCATAGCAGTAAACCTTTTTATAGATCCAACAGTTACTGTGTTAGCTTGCAAGCGGGATTTTACAATGACAATCAAGACTTTTAAAGTTAACTATAAAAGCAATAGAGGTGACTGGCGGTTGAAGAGCTGTTTGTTTGGTTTTAAAGAGCACACACAGCGGGACAGACAGATGGATTGTCCTCGCACCTGTCGGCCTACCTGTCTCCTCACAGATACAACTTTTGGTCAATTATAAACTCGCCTCCGAGTGACTAACTGAAGGCAGCGGCAACTTTGGCTCGGAGCGGATCTGTAGGGTGATGTTCACCCCGGACCGTCCCCACTAGAAAGTGCCGGATTCCTCCCCCATCCACCCTTTAGCTGACTACCATGTCGCTGCCTCTATTTCCAGTTGGCACCCGTTATAAAGGTCCCTCTGTTTAACTACATGCACAGATTTCTTTTACGTTTCGAGTGCACTGAATGTGCGTGATTATTATCCGAACCAAGTCTGGAGCCATTTTTACAAGCACATTTCCATTCAGTGAGACAAGGATATAAACGCGCAGTACTCTAGTCCTGATCTTTACCAAAGGACTTGTAGTTCTGGCACTTTCCAACTTTCATGCGTTTTGGGTTTTATTTTTGTTTTATTCACTAAAGGCAAAGTGTTACCCTGTTCTCTGTCTGTCTGTCTGTCTGTCTGTCTCTCTCATCGTGATATACATTTAGACAGAACCGGATCGCAAGCATTTGCGTACGAAAGGGCTTGTTTTGAGTTGTGCTCCACCGCAGTCCCAACATCACTCAGGGGCGTTAGAGTATATCGTGGCCTGCTGGCTAATGAATTAGCTTTTGACTGCGGCCCCGTTGGCTGTAGGAACGCCAGCTAGAATCGAGAATAGTGAAAACTGGTCCTTCCAGCTGGCCGAGAAACAGTCGAGATGAACACCAACCAAGACATTCTGTAGGGTGATGTTCATTGCTGACAGTTTAGAGACGGGTTATATTGCTCATGTATGATTCCCTACCCCTTTTTTTAATCAAACGACACGCGAGGGACCCACTACAAGAAATATATTTGATAATTTATGGCCCAAACAGTGCTGGGATAAAGTGATACAACATTACGCCCTCCCCCCACACACACACAAACACAATATACTGAGTGCACTCTAAAGTTAAAACAAAGCAATCGGAATCACAAAGACATCTTTAATCTCTCCAGGTCGCCGGTATCAGCCTATCTTGTGTACACGGGAGGGCTTCACACATAAATAACATACCACATATGGTCGGCTGGGTTTCTCTGCTTCTTAGCTACCGAGCGATTTATTTGATTCGGGGGTTGGCAGAGCACGGATCTATATGGAAATTCAAAAAAACTTCTGAGCTTGATAACGAAAGCGAAGTTTCCGGCTGCTCATTTGGATTTTTTTTAAGTTAAACGTTGTCGATAAAAGAGAACGTGAGAGAGAAAAAAGAAAGATACCGAGAGGGGGGTATCGATTAGAAACTTCGATTACCAACCAAAATGCGGCAACTTGTGACTGTCCCGGAGATGAACCGAGCGTGTGCAATGTGAGTCAGTTGGCTGCAAGGGTGGGTGCAGGGAAGGGGTGGCGAAAAGCGCAATCAAGGAGTAAAGTGTGTTTGCATTTATAGCCAATTTATTGCAAATGAACATATGGTCTGTATTTTGTCTAACGTCATAATGGAGAAGAGCAAACAGTAAGCAATCTGAGAGTGTGGAGGGGCACGGCTACTCGCCGAGTTGTGTAAACGCACTTGGACAATATTAAGAGTGGATCATTTTTTGTGTGTGTGTGTGTGTGTGTGTGTGTCCCTGGGTATATAAAGCGCATCAGTCTTATCTGTGCACGCACTCCTGACTTTCCAATTGGAGATACTTCATTAAACCAACGACATCCGAGCATTTTTTCCCCCAAAAAAACTGGCTGTATCACGCACTCCTCTCCAGCTTTTGCCAGGTGAGCACTTTCAATCAACACTTTTATTTTCTAATGGATTTACATTTCCTCGGATTCGCGGCACTCGGCGAGTTGGAGCTGCTGTCGTTTGCTCTGGTTTGAATCAGTAACTATAAATGTTGACAGACGAGCTTTAAAGAATGAAAATGAACGTGGCACGGATTCAAATTGTGGTTCAAATGAAGGTCCTAGAGGCTCCTGTATTTGCAACCGGGATATGCACATTTGGCGATTCCCCTTTAATTCGGCAGTTTTAAGGGGGGGTCCTCCCAACATCATTTCGCGTTCTGCTCGCCTTTGATGCGTTTAGAATGGGGGGAGGGGGGGATGCACTTGTATGTCAACTGTTAAAGTCTACCTCGATCATAATCAAACATTGGGGTTGTCAATCGCACTTTTAACGGTTAGCTTGCACTGTGCAGGTTTATAGCATGGATATCCTAGCTACACGTAATAGTGGTTAATGTTTCACCAGGTCGAGCAAAGGTAAAGCACTCGACCACGTCACCCTACTGTGGGAGCAATAGCACATTCTCAACTGCAGCCCTTCCAGCTGCTGCGGTTTTAACCCTTTCAGAGTCTATCTCCCCCACCTCCCAGTTCCGCCGCCTCCCTCCCCGCTCCTCCGTCAAGCCCAGGCCTCAGTACCCTCTGTACCGAATTGACTACGCGCAGAAGTTCGAGCTCCCCTGCTTGCATAGGTGAAGAAGCAGCTGACTGATCTGAGCCATCCGGAGCAGCCATTAAATACTTAGCACACAGCTGTCACCTCTGTAAGGTGCGAGGCCAGGAGTCGGGTGTGTGAAAATAGCTACATTTAAGATGCAATTCCGCAGCGGGGTTAACAGTGGAAGATGTTCGGACTCTGGAGTTGCGCCCATGTGTGAGCGAAAGAGCTCAAATGATCGCTCCAGTTTAGTAAATGGCCCTGTCTACACACGACACACACACACACTCATCCTTTAGCACCCACAGACTGAAGAATGCACAGTATCTACATACTTAGAGGTGTCCTGCTTTCATGTAATATTCAGATTCGGATTCTGTTTTGAAGGTGCTGGTAGTCACATTTTAAACACTAGCTAAAGAAATTATACAATTGAAGCCAGGAGTCTTATTAAAATACTGGTTGAAATCTGAGAATATTTATAAATACATTTATTTTTATACACCTGGCGAAATGCACTTCTTCACCCGCACGATTAAACTCACCGAGGATATCATTTCCTATCTGATCGGACACAGGGTTCTTTGATCGTGAACCATGATCTGGCGTACGCCGTTTAAAGCAAACCTATACAGGAAGTCACGATCAGCCCGGTTACTGAGATCACTGTCTCCCTCTCGTCTTTCAGTAAAACCCGATTTATTAAAGATGATTCTAGCCCGTTGTGGTGACAGTTCTCGTTTATGTCAGTAGAGTTCGCCAGTGCATCAGGAGTGAGTACAACTCTTGCCTCCGGTGGGCGCCTGGTTGAACGGGCTGCGATCGCTGATTCCTGATCGGATTCACGTAACATTGGATATCTGTGTTCCAACTGTAAAGTTTGCAATGTGTTTTTGTTCAGTCTGAATCGTGTATACGAATGTAAGGAAATGGGGGTCATAATTCAGAACATTCCCTCAGAAGAAGTAGGCTAAAGGCCAGTGGGTTTTTTTGGAAGGCGAACTCATGACTAAGGAGACCCCATAAATGTGACGCTTCACTTGCCTGAGACTTCGCATATCTCCCAGTATTCAAATACTGCGATATTACCTTCAGAAAACACGTATTTTTCTCTAAGTTGCTTCGCATTTTGCTTCTAAGAATAGCTGTGTATTGTTTCATGGAAGTGGGTGTGCTGACCTTGTGTTGTGCTGCACAGCTATTTAAGCAGATATGTGTTGTAAATATTCCACCGCGCGTTTTATTTTGACAACTTTACAGCACTGGCTTGCGCTTTCCAATCAACCACTGGTGCTGGTCCCTAAGGATCGGTTTTGGAAATCGGCAACAAGATTTCTTTTTAAAGCATTAATTAAATGTCGTCAAGCATGGATTTAATTTATCGGTTTTCTTCTTAAGAATAAAAAAAAGATTGCAAATTAATCGTTTTAAGGTAAAACGTTACTGCTTTGATTTAACAAAAACAAGCGGGAAATCTTCCCCGTGGGGGAGAGGCAAATCCTGATGTGACATGTTTAATCATTAGAGAAAGTGAAAGAATAAAGCCAAAAGCTTTTGCCTCTGAGGGAAAAAAGGTTTTAATTTTCAAATGAAACATTAGCAAATGAGGCGCTAAAATAAGACCGGAGGCGTTGCTTCAATCGGATTACGAAATGGTGCTTTGTGAGTGCTGTAGGTGATATCGAAATCAACTTCCCACAAAAAACTCAGTAAGAGATAACAGCGCGTTCCTCTTGAATAACGGAACGCTTGATTGTACCTGTTTTTATTCATAACGTGCAGTGATTTATTTTTCTAGCCGTTTATCCTCAGGGATAATTAACCCTGCTACTTATTATTGAGGAGTCGTGGGTTCCAACGTGCAAAAAGCCATCAGGAATCACATGCAAATCCCAATTTCAGCAGCACAAATACCACCTTAGGACATATTTCATTGCATTGTCACATTGGGAGCCTTTGATAACGGGTTTCCAATCCTATTCTGCAGAACAAGCAATTAACTGTTTCTGAAGCATAGAACAATAAAACACAAATACTGATTATCGCCCTTTAACATATTAGGATGGATGGTTATTACCTTTGCTGTCATTGTTCTTTCGTAACACTCCTTCATTTTACTTACCTATATCAAAACGCAGGTTAGCGTGCGATATAAGTACTTTATATTTCAATGCATTTCAACACGATGCGCACAGACTAATACTTAGAAGTGTAAACTGGCATTTCGTCAGCAAAGGCGATTCTAGTTATAGAATTTTTTTTTAAATCTAAGGAGTTTATCTCATTTAAACATAAATTAAATTAAGGATCTGTGTGCGAGGCATGCTGCTGTTTATTACAGTGCACATTGTGCAGTTTAGGACCAAAGCGAAGCTGTAGTCCATATATATTATTTGTCAATTATATATTATTTTCTTTGAACGAATAGGTCTCCACAAGTCTAGCAACTTTCTCTGTGAAAACTGAACACAAAAATATTCATTCACGAAATCGATGTTCTTGTATAGCTGGCTGGTAATGTTATCTATACAATACTTTTTTTTAATCCATTAGATTTTATATTCTTACACATTTCTGTTAATGGCAACGGTGTTATGTTTTCAAACTTTCTGCTATTAACAGCGCCAGTGAAGACAAATGAAATTGAAACGGATAACTGGTGGGTTTTAACTATCAGTTAATCATATGGCTTATCGTTTCAGTTTTGGTGGGGAATCGGTTGTAGTCCTCAATGTCTGTGAAAACATTGGGTTGATAACCCTGTTAGTCCCTTATTTTGTGCACGGAAACTTAATTTCTTGCCATTCTAATATTCATTCATTTCATTCATGTGTGATATGAAATGATGATGAGAAATATTTAGGGTCACAAGAGGTTGCTTTTCCCGTCACTGAATCTCAGTCACCTTTAAACGACAGTGCGTTAACAAGAATCCATATATCACTGTTAATTACCTTCAGTAATTGCCAATTGGAACTGTCAGGTCAATATGAATCGGCGTTATTCGCATCCTCCAGTGGTTAACACCGTGATCACTGTCCTTTACCACGTTATTGCAATTGAGACTGTTTAAAACCACCTTTAGTCCATTATGCGTGTGTAAGTTGATCCTATTATGCCGAAGCCAAACACCCCAAATTTAGTTGATAAAATACAGCCACTTGCCACAATGACCTGGACCATCTCTTCAAGACTATTATTATTGCTGTTGCTGTACTAAAGTCTAATCAAATGCGTTAAGGTGCATTCCTTTGTTTGGCTCCGGTTGGAAGAAAACAGTTGCTTGCTTCCTCTCTCCGCACATCAGCTCGCCCACTTCAACAGTTATTTGTTACCGCGCACTCGCCCTGACTGGAGCGAAGCCCCCGTTTGGCTCCAGTGAAAAGGCAAATGATGGTGAGTAGGGTTTTGAAGCTACCTGTGAAAGTAAACAGGTAAACACAACTAGAGGGCACTTGAGCTGAAGTACAACCACTTATCCTGTGCACATTTACCTCTCCTTTTCAGACTCTTGTTAGATTGTTCAAATAAGCCCTCGATCCTATCAGTCTCTTCAGCAGGGGATTAAGATTTTGTGTAAAGGTCACTTATCTCTTCTTGTTTCAGAACCCGCCCTCGAAAGAAAGACACAGCTCAAGTCCAACACACAATGTGAAGATTCCTATTTCTCCACTGCTCTTTCCTCCATCTCTCTTTTCTCAGCCCGTGTTCTTTTTTCCCCGCACATACCATCTTATCCTTCATTCATTATTAACTGCGTCTTTGCTTTTTCTCCCGAGTTCGCCAGCATCCATTTTTCACCTTTTATACAGGCACACTATTTCTCTCACCGTGAAATTGCAAAATTGACGTTGCAAACCAGATCAGGGCGGCGATAGCACAAATTAAAAGCAACGCGTCACCAGCCACTTATTTTTTTTAAACTAATTAAAATAAAGGCAGAAGCCAATTCAAAAAGTAAGATCAATCACCTGGAACACGCAGCAGTTAAAGCCACTGTTTTCTTATTTTTTGCAAAACGTTAAATACTAAACTTTTCAGTGTTTACCATGGAAAGTTGAGAGAAGTGGTTAGGCATTGGACCCTGAGAAAGTGGGCTGTATTCATAGAAAGGAATCGCAACATTCAAGCAATCACACCAAAGAGAAGCAGAAGCGGATCGATTGGTCGTGGTGTTTAGGGAAGTGTGAGAAGTAGTTGAATTATCAGCATTTCACACTGTTACAGAACAAACCTAATCAGAGGCCAAATGTGTTCACTGCGTGTGTTTTTGAATGGACTTTTTGTCATCTTGCGATGCACTCAGCCATGGTTAATCATTCAGGAACCATTTCCCCCACCCACCCCCTTTGAGGACATATTTACTTATCAGGTGGTCTAAGTTAGGCGCTGGAACAGGTTCAGCCACAGAATTGGTGTGGTTCTCTATGGATTCAACCGAGCAACTAAAACACAATTGTGACTGTGTTTGACTTTGCGATAACAGAAAGCACATGGTAATGGGGCTGCTTGCTACAGCCTCTGCATGTTGGGGACATTCGGCTTCTTAAACGTTCAAATAGCAAAATATTCTCTCTGGTTTGGTATTAAAAAATATGTTGCAAATCAAGCTTTATTTGCCTTTTGTGTGGGTCGACTAACAATTAGAAATCAGGAGGTGAAATATTCGAATCTTCAGCAATTTGCAGTTGAGTCTTGTTCTTTAAGAAGCACTGGTATAAACGCGGAGGAGAAATATTTACTGGATAGAGCAGCAACCTTCTGCTGAATTAATCAAAGATGAAGGCAAACTTATGATATATATTGGCGTGTTTTACCCAGCAATAAGTTGAATTGTCAGAATGACAAAAAACCGGCATCATTACAAGCCAAAATGTATATATTGCCCTCCGTCAATATCTCACTGTCAATATCTTCCCAGAGCTGAGCTGGGCGAATGAAGCAGGAGGCTGTGAATCGACTTTCAGTTTTGAAATTTCAGTTAAAAGTTACTCCTAATAGTTTCTCTGCAAACAGAATGAGCCGATAATGTGACAGTTGTGTCATATGATGTTGGTAACTGCAATCCTTACTATGGAAATACACACTGCACATGAAACTTGGTACATCCAACTTTACCCACTCCAGCCCCTCGGCACCTGATTATTTTAATGGGTGGCTATGAACCTGATCTTCTGTACATGCCTGCCGTGTAAATAATCGTGAACCTTTTTTGTACTATTCTGGGCACTTAACATCGACATAAATTTTAATATTTTAGAGGGTCTGAGGCGCTGGAATGCCCCCTATTGTCACAGACAAAGGATAATATGCCATTACAAATATCCCATCAAAATTGCTGCAAAGCACCGCCCTCTAACTTGTACATAACTCTCCACGTTGCTGCCAATGTTTTAAAGTGATCAAAAATGTTCAGAATCGATTCCGAGCACAGAAAGAGAGAGAGAGAAAGCGAGAATGAGAGAGGGGAACTAGAAAGGGAAAGAGAGAGAGAGAGAGCGTTAACATGAAGGAGTTGCCTTAATATTGTGGAAGGGTTCAGAAATGAATGAAGAGATAGTCCATTGAAAGCAGTTGAATGCCATGACAACTAGGAACAACCTCAGATTTATTCCAAACAGTTAGAACACATTGTACCAGGGCGTCAATCATCTATTATGTCGCGACTGAAATAAATGCAAAAACTGGTCGCGGACAAAGGCTTCCAACAGGAGCCGGACATTTGTCTACATTTCGCCCATTGTCCGCAGCTTAGCAATCGGTTTGTATTTGTGTTTGTCCGGGTCCGACCACCCAAGCTGCGGTGAGGAGTTGGTAAAACCTGCGGTATTGTCACCCAAATCACATACTAGATGGGCGGCAGAGAGGGAGAGAGAGAGAGACAGACAGAGAAATCAACTGATCACCAATAATAAATTGCTCTGCTTGTATCACCGCAGCTCTACATAGCCATTGAATCCGGATTTCTAAGAGAGAGAAGTTCCAAAAAAAAAATCCACAAGCTCCCCTGTCCATCTGAATAAAAAAAGTGCCTGAGACAGTTGTTAGAAATTAAGATGTGCTGAAATCCCCTTACCGTGTTACTTTTTAAAACACCATTCTCATGTGAAGTGAGGGGGGTGGGGGGTGGGATAGAGTAGGACTCCATCTTTTCCAATGACAATTATATGACATTAAATAAGTTCAACGGTAATCTAATCGAGACTTTGACAGAAACAAACGATTTTGCAGCGTGAATATATTTGACATTAAAGGCGTGCATTAGTCGGATGGAAAATGATGAACTGCCAACAGAAAAGTTCTATCTGGTGAATTCGAGCTGTGACCTGTGTCTATTCTGAAATTCGCCCCCCACCACCTCCCCCTAATTATTCCGATCACAATGCTGCGGCACTTACAGAATATACCTACAATTTAAATCAAATTGCTGGAACCGGAGCCCTGAGAGCTGGAGTTCTCTGGCGCAAGAAACAGCGCTATTTTCCGGATTGTTGCTTGCAATTTTTTTTTTGCCGCCTGGAAAAGCGAGGGATAAATGCAAAACGCTTTCCAGAGCAATTTGTTAAATAGCATTTTCAAGTACGCGGAATATCAGGCTACTTGGAGGTCCTTTGTATGTAAATCGAGTCTAAAAAAAAGAGCCCTCCCCATCTTTGTAATTAATTGACACGTTACACCACTCATCATGGGCTGAAGCACCAATGGTGGAGACTCAGATATCTCTTCCCCCCCCCCACCCCCCTCACCCCCCACTCCCAAACAACCCCCACCCCCCCACAATTTCACATCGGCAAACATAGTCTTCATCCACTTGACTCCCAGGACCCGCCCACACGTGTTCAACCTTTGCCACTTTTTTTTAAATGCTCTCTGCAGGTTCATGTATTGTGACCAACCTTATATGACTTGATCAGTATTAGCAATGGCTCATTCGTTCGACATCACGGTGTGCACGAACTAAGATTTGATCCGAGCAAAGCTTTGATAATTTTGCTGGACTTACAGAATTATGATATTTTTCGGTGGGGAGTGGGAGGTCACATGCTAAATATTTACACTAAATGGTGCAATTCAACAGGAGCTGAGAGCCACCAGCACTGAGCTGAGCCGCCTCCTCTACGCTTTTTTTGTGTCTGTGTGAGTGTGTTTCTTTTTCTCAACAGCCGATTGAAGGGTGGGGGGGGAACAAAAAACTGGTGCTGCAACTTTTCCTGCATAAATTTGGCCAGAATATGTCGTTGACCAACACAAAGACGGGCTTTTCAGTAAAGGACATCTTGGACCTCCCTGACACCAACGATGAGGACGGCTCGGCGGCGGAAGCGACGGAGGAAGACGGGGAGGCTTCGGAAACGGCCAAAACTTCGGGGTTTGCGAGGCAAAGTCCACTGGAAACTGTGCAGAGGCTCCCTCTGAAGAACCCCTTTTACGACAGCGCCGATAACCCGTACACCCGGTGGCTGGCGACAACCGAGAGCATCCAGTATTCGTGTAAGTGTTTGAACATTCTTCCAATGGAACAATGTGTGATAATTCACTTCGCATGCTTAGTTCAGACAGGAAAAAATAACTTACAATAATTAAATATAGAGAAATAAATAAATGCAAATAGTAGTGCTTTTAATAGGAGGCTATGACTGAGTATAGGACCGTGTGATTTTCTATAAAAGTGGAACTGCAATCACTGTGTTATAGAGATTGCAATCAATCTAAAAGTTGGAATTTAGAACTACTGTGCATTTGTTGCGTGAAAGATTTGGAGAGCAAGAGGGTTTTTTTTCCAAACACGAATTTCCTGCAGTTTGGAGAAATGTGATCGAAATCTCGCATGGCTGTTAAAATGATCATTAAAAAATGCGAGTTTTACGAATGATTTCCGCTTGTGTTCTGTTTCTCCCCCGCCCCCCTCCCTGTGCAGTACACGGGATTTCAACCAGCGGCTCCCAACAACAGAACTCCTCCAGTAAATCCTCGGAGCCTTCGGCCGACGAGTCCCAGGACAACGCCACCGAGACCTCGAGCAACGGCAGCGAGTCGGGCAAGAAGAGGAAAAGGAGAGTGCTCTTCTCCAAAGCCCAGACTTACGAACTGGAGAGGCGCTTCAGGCAGCAGAGGTACCTGTCGGCGCCCGAGAGGGAGCACCTCGCCAGCCTCATCAGGCTGACGCCCACCCAGGTCAAGATCTGGTTCCAGAACCACAGGTATAAGATGAAGAGGGCCAGGGCCGAGAAAGGTATGGACGTGAACCCGCTCCCCTCGCCCAGAAGGGTGGCCGTGCCCGTGCTGGTAAGGGACGGCAAACCGTGTCACGCCAGTCTGGTGACGAACGCTCTCAAAAGCCAGGACTTGGCCGCGGCCACTTTCCAGACTAGCATCGCCTTCCCAGCCTACACCACACAGTCTCTGCAACACATGCAGTATAACTCCCATTTCAGCTCTGCCAGCAACCCCCAGTATCACACACACCCGTTGGTGCAGAGCCAGCAATGGACTTGGTGAATCGTTGGAGAAGGACTGCTTGAGAACTGGGCAATATAAATATATATCTATATATATATATATATATATATGTATGTGTGTGCATGTGTGTGTATATATATATATATATGGTATAACATACATATATACACGCACCAACATACATTTGGAACTGTGATTCAGCTGAGCTTTTCTGTCGCTATCTGTTTACAAAATATATATTGACTATGAAACCGGTCCTCTGCGTATTTAGAACCGCGAATTCAACGCTCTTGTGACTTGTAAAGTATGTCTGTGTGTTGTAGGAATGTTTTCTCGTCACTTATATTCGTGTATAAAAGGCAAGCGAGCACAAAAAAATGACACTTTTAAAATCGTGGAGAAAATTTTATTTCACCTTCCCATTTTTATATGAAACTTGAAATATTTATGAGCTCTTTGTAATTAATACGCGCGTGGTTTAGTGGGGATTATTTTTTTTTGGAAGAGGGTGCGGATGGGTGGGTGGCTGGGGGTTATTTTTCAGCCCTTGCTGTTTGCCAGAATTAGACTGTAGGGCGTTTGTCGAATGCACGCAATTTCCCGATGTAATGTAGACCATGTCAAACACTGGAGGAGTCGATGCTTCCGAGAATAACGGTGTAACGACAGAAAAAAAGCGCCTTGATGAGAGATTTTCCGAGTTTTTTTATATTAAGAATTTTAATAAAATGTTGTGTCTCAAAAACAAATATGGTATGTTTCCCTTGATCGTGTTAACCAGTGTTGTGGGGAAAGAAATGTTTTTGACATTTGCCAAGATTTGAGGGGGGGTGGGGTGGGGTGGGGGTGTTGAAGCTGATCCTGTTATTATTAATAATGATGATCATTAACGCCACCTCCTTTGCTTTATTGTATTTTTGTAATATAGCCCATTTATTTTCTCCAAATAATTCCCAGCCGTACCAAATTTCGCAATAATCTAAAGTAGGAAACTATTTATTCAAACCTATGAGCAAAACACACAGAAAGAGAGAGAGAGAGCAGGGGGGTGCTCAGTCTTTGCTGGCTTTGAAATTGTGAAGTCGCTATTTTTAGAAAGCGAATTCCAACCGGTCGGAAGGAAATTGTACCTCGATGTCACAATCCGGCGGCTTTGCTGCTTCTCAAGGGCCGTGCAGGGTAAATCACTGTTGAAATAAAATGAACGCACTCACTTAAAGTTAGAGTGCTTCTTCAGCTGAGGGGCTTTTGATGCCAATACAGTCTCAATGGGCTGACTTTGATGTCGCTGATTTGCACGGTCTAGTCCAAGAACCTACCCCAGTAACTTCTTAAATATGGGCTTCAGTGGCAGGTAAAGAGGCAACTGGCTTTCAAAGACACTCGCTTGTTTGTTTATTTTTTATAATTGGAAAGATCAATTCTAGCACACGCGTTCTAAAAAAAAAAGGAGTCCCATCAACCAACGGGTTTCCTCGCTAACGATAGCCTTTGGAAATATACTGACCCCAGTGGGTCGTCAGAGAGTTTAATAGCCATCGGTTAAATAATTTAGAAACAGAGCCGGCAAATCAGTAATGGACATGCGAGTTATTTGTAACGGATTTACCAGTATATCTCGCTTATTTTCCCATTTTGTTATATTATCGACGTTAAAGGCCAGCTCCTAATATTCTCGACCTGGCGGTCTGCAAACGAATGTGAGAATGTTGTGGCGAATAAATATTACCCATCCCGTTGCATTCGAAGTGAATTCTTTCCTCGAAGCCACAGAATGCGTGGAGGTTAAACCTTGAGTCAATAACACAGATGAAAAAACTGCAACAATTTGATGCAAGTTTGCGAAGGGCTTTTGGGCAGCCCTTGGGGATGTGGCGGATCAAAGCACGTAAAACAAACGCGACAAGTCCCAACTGAATCTCCTGCAAACCTATTGGCGATTATCAGATTTAATTCAATATCTACAGCAAATACCACAATCTGGGCGCAATCTCGAGCGCATAGCAATTGACACAGCTGACAAATCCCGTTAAAACCGCCGTTCTCCCATTCGTGGCAAGTATTGCTGGGAACGAAACACAAACTCTTGCTTAACCGGCGTTGTAAACAATTTGCCGAGTCTGTTATCTGCCCCTCTGCTCCAGCCTCAGCGTGCAAGACAACCCCGCCATTACCTTTCCAACTTCTTTCATTTCAGTATAGGATGAATGTGAGTGGGGTGTTTAAAACCAACTAGTCTCCCGGACCACTCCAACCCCTATTGCAGCTAGAATGACATTTGAAGGAAATGGTTCGCAGAAATGTACAATTGGCTTCAATAATAATTTGGAACAAATAATGAACTGGGTGCTTTAATTGGTATGTCCTTGCGGAAGATAGAGCAATATTGGTAGTTCCCTGGATTAACATAGCACTGACATTCAGAAACTATTGAAGATTTGCCCCTTTTCTCAAACAAACCTGGATTAAAAGGGATTAAAAGAAGGAAAATGTTAATGCGTTTAGTGTGGCAAGCTATTGTAAGAGTAAATAATGTAATCGCTCGCACTTTAGTAACTCAAAAGCAGAATCGGGAGTAGTGAGATCTCTTTTGGGAACCCATCAAGTCAATAAAATGCATCGGATCCTGTGTGGCCCCCAAGTCCCCAGGCCCAATATTTCACAATGACATGGCAGGTTTGTGTAGTCTATCTTTGCACAATATACAGTAGGAAGACAAAACAGCACAAAGGGTGCGAGTTGGTAGTTAAGGATGTTAGAGGCGTGCATATTAACGAGGCAGAAATTGGGTTTCGGTGCTATTCAGCTACTATCACAGACCAGTGCATCCCCAGATTGAGGGAGAGGTATGGAGGCGTTTTGTTGTGGCTGTCAGTTGGTGCCATTGTGACTCTTGTTGTACATGCTGTATTCCATATGTGCAGCTGGGCCCAGGGAGGGGAGAAAGGAAACCTCACAAAACCCAAATTGTGTCGAGCTTTCAAAAACAGCATTGTTGTCTCTGAAAGGAAGACAAATTAAAAATTCGTGCTATATCTATCCTGGAACTCCTCTTTCACAGATAACAGCGATCCTTTTTTTCAATAACGACCAGAGTGTGTCGCATTAATTCAAGAGGAGAGAGCTGTCCAAATATTTTTAACTGTTTCTATCTATAAGTCATTTCAGAATGTCCCCTAACAGTTGCTTTATACTTTTCAAACAATTTTAACCCAATCATTCCCTCATCTGAATGCCAGCGATTTTGATCGAATAAAAAGGCAAAACCAGTGAAGTATTCTCGCTTTTAAAAGCGGTTATATTTGTGTGAGTTTTTACTTGATAGCAATTGGATCATTCGCTTCCTATTGGTTAAGCGATGTTTGGATGTATAAATGTGGTGCACACACCGACCAGAAATGTTACTTCAATTGCAGAGTTTAAGAGGGGGGAAACAAATATGTTGTTTGATGTCACAACGAAAGTTGCCCATTGTAAAAGACAGGCCAGGATTCATTGGGCAATGTTTGTGCGCGGGGTGCCTGTTGTTATGATCGCTACATGAGGAGTGATAATGAGTTGTTTTGTGTGTGCGGCAACAAATATTGCTGTTTAATTTGACTTTTGAAAATAGACAATTAAAGCACATTGCTGGCTAATTCGAGTTAATGTGAGACACACGCTACTATAAAGATAAAGCTACTTGCAGAACAGGATGCATTTTTTTAAGGTTAAACTTAGAAAATATTTTCTTAATTTATTTGAAAACAATTCTATCTAACACGTTACCGACAATTATTATACACCAGTCGCACCTTTAATATTTGTGCGAATGTATTTTCTGCTAAATGTTGCATGTCCCTATGATGTAAACGTTCACAGATTCTTTCATCATCTGGTAGAGTTCGGAAACAGTGATACACTGAACACTCTCGGCGATGCTGTTTCCATACTGTACTGAAGAATATTGCGATATTGCTAGGGCTTTCTTCATTAGATGGGCACACGTTTAAATAAGAACAATTTCCAACTATTGGTCTATAACATAAAGGCAGAATAGAAATGCAGACACAGTTGCTGTATGTGCTTTAGGATATATGTTAGAGATAGATTGACAGTTATATAAAACACACGCAAACTGCAGCACATAAAGTTGAGGTCTTTCCTAGAATGTTATACACTGGTGAAGTCTTCCTCGATTCCGAGGGACTGCCTATGATGATGATGATACACTAATGCTAATTGTTACATGAAATAGTAAAATTATATTCCAACAATAGAGAGAGGACGAGAAAGTGAACGCATTTTTTAAAGCAGTGATGTAACTAGGGTTTATCAAAGATGTTTCCACATATCACACTTCTCCAGAATTGGATAGATGCGGTAATGGCCAAATTAAACTCTTGCATATCGAGATGAAACCTACTGAATGAATGAAATTGATTAAAGCATTTTGACAAGAAAATAAAAAGACGTGTGCCTTTGTATTTAATTGCCAGGCGTGCTTCCCAACATCACATGTGTCTCACTTGCAAGAGTCTGATTATTGAAAAACAAATAGAATATTTGCAGAGCATAATAGCTGTATATTTTGTTGTTATATTTATTAAGGCGAATTATCACATAATTGCCTAAGTACCGAAGACAAACAAGGGAGTGATTGGATTTGATTCGTTTTGCACAGGCAATCTCTGCAATGGCCAACATTTAGGAAACTCTGGCCCGTAGAGAGTTGAGGAGTGGTCGCGATTGAGTTATCAAAGCTTCCCACTGGAATAGCCTTATTCGACTTTGTACAGTAGGATATCACAGCAAGTGCGATACTTGCCGATATGCGAGGCCGGCGCTAAGGTAACCTTGATGTCAGTGTAAATCTATTCGTTCTTTGCATTCAGCAGTATTTTATGCAGTGAGAGGCTGGAGCCGTGTATACAGCTCTCTTATATAACAAAGGTCTCTTGAAGTGGAGGGAGGTAATCTCCTTTTATTACCTGTCATAAGCTCCCAATTAGGTTCTGCTTTCGTTTTTCATTGCTGATTCTATTAATAAGTATGTTAAGCTTCATCATTGTTGTGCATTGAAGAGCCGTTTAAATTTGTTTTAACAAACGCAATGCTACAACTTCACCACGAGAGGTCGCTGGCACCTCTCAGATACTCGAGTGGTGATAAGTGGCACTGTCAGCTGAAAATTGTCTATTTTAGGGTAGTGAATATTACTATTAATTTAAAAAATAATGTCACTTCTAGTGATTTAAAGCAACCTCTGCAGAACAGATATAAAACATTAGGAAGCGTGGGGTTAGTTTGGGTTTATTCTTTTGAGTTTGACTACAGTTCACTTTACATGCTTTATTTTTTACAGGATGTTCGAAAGTTTACATCGTTTGTTTCATTATTTACATGTTTGGAGCCATCGTTTTATGAAGTATTGTTGTAGAAATGTTAAGATCCCAGACGTGAAAGCGAAGGCTCCGAGACTGAAAAGTGTGGATAAAACAGAATTTAAAGCGTTAATGTTGTAATTGGGTGATGTTCAGACAACGTTGTTTAGACTTCTGAATATTCCCATTTTTTCACCAGGCTGCATGAAATGCCGGTTTGTTGTTTAGTTTCCGGCAGGTCTGGGCTAGTTAAGCATATGTCTGCTACAACACAATCCCGTTTACTCAGCTGTTGAATGAAGCTATTCCACTACCATTATCTAATTATACACAATTATACAAATTAATATACAAAGTGTGCCTCTCATCAGTTATTTGGGCCTTTATCTAATAGTGTGCACGATACTGTACCACACTACAATTAATTACAATTTTAGCATAGGAAAGATGGATACATATAATATATTATGGATAAATGGACAGATATAAAAAGATAGATAAAAAAAAAGAAAAACTTGCATTTATATAGCGCCTTTCACGACCACTGGACATCTCAGCGTTTTACAGCCAATGAAGTATTTTTGGAGTGTAGTCACTGTTGTAATGTGAGAAACGCGGCAGCCAATTTGCGCACAGCAAGCTCCCACAAACAGCAATGTGATAATGACCAGATAATCTGTTTTTGTTATGTTGATTGAGGGATAAATATTGGTCAGGACACCGGATAACTTCCCTGCTCTTCTTTGAAATAGTGCTATGGGATCTTTTATATCCACCTGAGAGAGCAGACGGGCCTCGGTTTAATGCCTCATCCGAAAGGCAGTACCTCTGACAGAGCAGCAGTCCCTCAGCCTAGATTTATGTGAGTGGGATTTCTGACTCAGATGCGAGTGTGTAGATAGATAGATAGATAGATAGATAGATAGATAGATAGATAGATAGACAGACAGACACTGTGAATTTTAATTCTACATTCTATAACTCCAAAGTACGATGCAAAGGGATGCTTTATATAACGACGTTTTAAGTTGAATTTAAACATGAAGTTAATAATCTGATCGGTTGTGTCATGCTGCTAAAGTACGAGTCTGTATGTAAACGCTAAGGACTGGCAATCTGTGGTTCTTATTGCAAAATTGTTCAGTTCAATTCATGCAGCACATTTGAGAATCTATGGTCCATTGTCTTAATGTTCAATTTTGCAGTTAATTTTTTGTAATGTTTCAATTTATTTTTAGCCGCGAGATTTTCTACAGGTTTTACAAGACAACTGTTGGCCTTGCTCTATTTACAGTTACACATTTCTTGCAGAACTAATACAATTTAAGCAGGTTATTTTATATCTCGCCACTTGAATCGGGCTTTAACATGTCCTCTGGTGTATTTCTCTAGTTAGCCGCGGGGTGGCGCCCGTGTATTACTTTACAGAGAAAAGAAGCGAACACATTTGTTGCTGAAACAGCGTTACATGATTAGATTGAAATTAACTAATATATAACCATTAACGCCATTGAAATATCTGCCTCTCGACACTTTCAAGTATGTGTGAATTGCGGCTTTTCACAAGATCGCTACTTCGCATTGCACTATTTATAAAGAGTGCAAGTGAAAAGCGACCTGGCTTAATACACCAATACTAATGTCGCATTGAGACCATTCTGTACATGCTCCTATTTCTAATTTCCACTATTGTCCTGAACCATTTCAGCTGCTCAAAATGGCTTAATGAAACCGTAGTAGCAATTTGAAGATTAGTGGAGATTAATTACGGTTTTAGTCAAATGAAATAATTGCTCTGCATATTCTACTGTGGCATGCAGACAGCGCATTAGACATCTCCGATTAAATACCTAAAACCTGTGGTGGCTTGTTCACTGTGGCTGGAATAAGAATTTACAGGATTAGCGGTTCTGGAATTAAAGGCAGTGGCGCTTCATTCCAACCACAGGGGGCGCTGCCCCTATGCATTCCGGGGCTTCCTCCCCGACACATGTGGCTCTGTCACTTTCTATAAGGTGTCACAACAGGGTTAGCCTTAGATAGTCGTCCTTCTCATACACAGAAATACTCGCACCTGTTGTAATTGCGCATTCCGTCGGGTTGTGCGTTTTGCATTGCTTTCGCTAATGAATCAAGAAAGTTGTGTTTCTTGAAGTGAAAGTCCCCCATCCCTCACCATGCATTAATCGTCTGAGTGTGAACAGTTACAGATTACGGAGCTCATACCGCCTTTACATTTCATCAGCCTCAAACACTTCTATAAGGTCTGTCTTTTGTTTCTTCCCAAGCATGCTATAAAATTAGACTAAAGTACATAATCAAAGACCAACGAGCTGTTTTTTTTTTAAATGCACTGGAACTTTGGGCTCAATTTTGTCCAGTGATTTGCGGCATTTGTTTGGCGTGCGCCACTTTTTTTTGGCGTATGTTTAAAAAAATTAAAGCTTCCCCAAGGAATGTGCGCCAGCATAACTCAGTTACGATTTTTTTTAGGTTCATTTGTCTTTGCATCATAACCTGATGTCTGCACCAGTTTTTCTCAATTATGGAAGTTTGTGCCCGCCCCCCCCCCCCAAAATTCTCCTAGGTCAGCGTATGTGACCACTCCTGAAAATCCTTCTGGTGAGTTAAGAAAAACCAGCGCACATTGAACAATCGATGCAGAAAGACGCCATTGTTTTTCAGCGAAGTTTTGGAGGGAGTCAAGAACACTTAAATATACATAATAAAGATTATATATTTTTTTACCTTATAACGCAGTAAATGGGACCTTGATGAAATTCTGTAAGTTTTAATTTTTTTTCAACTGACACGCCAGCACCGAACCTTTGCAAACAGGGCTGGAGGGTCGGAATGTCGGGCCGGCAGAATCGGTCCCGTACCCGGACACAGGGGCTCAGGGCTCAGCTGTAAGAGAAGCCTGTGATGGGGGGGGGGGGGGGGGAGGTGGGGTGGGGCTGTGGAAGGCGATCGGAAGGCATCGGAAGCCTGCACTACCCATCAAATGTAGCCCGGGGAGTTGGGGGGGGGGGGGTGCGGCAGTGAGATCAGTTCCCGATCACTGCGTCTGCTCAGACCTGGGTGTGGTCCATACAGACCTGTGGGGAGAGAGAACAAAGAACCTTGTCCTGCCTACCTGCCATTTTGAGCTTCTTGCAAAGGTAAAATTTAAACATGGGGGCAATACTGACAATGCCATACCTCGTGCAAGCCTTTTGAATGATGGTGTTGCAGAGGAGACAATTGATTCCACGTCATCGCATGAGGAACCTCAGAGCATGTAGGATGATATGCAGGAAGCCTTACCCACATCAGGTATATCGAGACAGGCGTTCGTACCTGCACCTGAGTGATGCAGACTGTGTCAGATGGCTGTGTTTCCACAAAGAAGTTGTAACTGAGATCTGTGAGTTAGTAAAAGCAGACCTGCAACCTAGAAGCATCAGGAGGACTGCTTTGTCAGCTGAAGTGAAGGTTACAGCTGCACTTTCATTCTATGCATCTGGATTGTTCCAAGCTACAACTGGGGATGTGTGCGCCATTTCTCAACATGCAACACATGTCTGCATTCAGCAGGTGACTGCTGCACTATATGCCCGGAGGAATGACTACATAAAGTTTCCCATAACTGCCCAGGCAATGCGTGACAGGGCTGTGGGATTCTTCAGGATTGCTGGCTTCCCAAAGTATAGGGCTGCATTGATTGTACCCACATCTCCTTCTGAGCACCTTTGGAGGATTCCGTGATATACAGGAACAGAAAAGGCTTCCACTCCATTTATATGCAGCTCATGTGTGACGACATGCATCGCATCATGTCAGTTGATGCAAGATGCCCTGGGAGCACCCATGATACATTCATCCTACACGAGAGCATTATATCTGCCATGTCTCAGCAGCAGCCAGAAGAGCAGAGCTGGCTACTGGGAGACAAAGAGTACAGCCTCACCATCTGGCTCATGACACCCCTACGCGTAACCCGGACGGAAGCTGACCGGGAATACAACATGCCGCACAGCATTTCCGATGCCTGGACCATTCCAGAGGCTACTTGTTATACACCCCTGAGATTGTCGGTCAGTTCACTATTATGTGCTGCATGCTGCATAACTTAGTCATCATGAGGCAGCAGCAGATGGTAGTAGAAGACCAACATGAGATGCAAGTGGCAGATGATAATGATGGGGAAGATGCAGATGACGAGGAGGAGGAGGATGAGGATGAGGAAGCCATGCAACTACCTGAAACTGGAGCATGACAGCGGAGGAGGGCGGGACATCATGCCCCTTTATCGATTGCTCGAGCCTTGCACCAGCAGCGTATCCGTGAACGCTTTGTGCCTGAAGGCTCAGCGACAACTATTCCACATGAACCATGTTTGCTGTTTGGACCTGTTCTGTAATGTTGTGTTGTGTTAATGGAACAAATGATGGAAATGATTCTTGTTTACTTCAAAAGTTATGATAATCAAACAAATAATGTAAATGATTCAGTTATAATTTAAAATATATTTTATTCAAAAGTTTAACAAATATTTGTTTGTATTTAACTTTAATAAACATATTCTTGCAACAAACGTTAAAGTTTTCACTTAAGATCACTTACAAATTCTAAGATCACTTAAAAACTCTAATATCACTTAAAAACTTTAAGATCACTTACTAAATTTTAAACTTGTAAATTTACATAACTTACAAAAAACTTTTAATTTGAGAACAGTAACAACAATAATAACAACAACAACAACAACAACAGCAGCAAAGAAAGGCTGCATCCATCTCTCCTCCAACTTATTCTAAGACCGCCCGCTGCGCTTGGTCTTGGTGACTCCATCCCTGCCCGCTGGTTTTGGCGCAGTGCTTCTCAGGTTGGTACCAAGCTTATTCTTTCGAACATCTCGGGTAATGCGCACTTCTTGATGGGAGGGGCGGGGGGGCGCGGTTGGCAGCCGGTAATGTGGAAGGCCCGGCTTGAGCCTCTTCAGAGGCTGGTCTGGGGATTGGAGTGGGAGCGGCAGTTGTTTCTGTCAATGGGCATGGGGTCTGGGCGTGTTCCCTTATTGCAGCAGCTAACTCCGACATTCCCTCCCTCATGTGCCCTGAAGGTGTCTCAACTACCTCCAACATTCCCTCCCTCATATTCTCCACCAGTGTTTCAGCTGCCTGTGACATGCTCTCCCTCATGTTGAGCAACAGTGTGTCAACTACCTCCCTCCCTCATGTACACTGAGAATGTTTGAACTATCTGAAACATTCCCTCCTTCATGTTCACTGACAGCGCATCAGCTATCTGTGACATTCCCTCCCTCATGTTCCCGGACAGCGTTACCATTTCTCATGAGAGTGTTGTTACTTCTCCCGACAGTCCCATTACCTCATCACCCACCCCATTGATGGTGTCCAGGAGTGATCGAGTAAGGTCAATGCTCTCTGCACTCATTGCAATCATGTGAACCACATCTGTTAGTTCCTGCACCTCAGGAGAGTGCTGTCGAGTTCTCCTTCCCCTCCTCACCCTGGGTGTGGGATATGCAGCCTGGGACGGTGGAACCCTGGGTGTTCCTCACTGCATCCCACTGCGATCCGCAGCCTTGGACGGTAGGGCTCTGGTTGTGCCTCGCTGCACCCCACTGGTACCTGCAGCCTCGGACAGTGGGGCCCTGGGTGTTCCTCGTTGCATTCCACTGGAATCCCCAGCCTCGGACGGTGGGAAACAATGGAATGTCTCACCCAAACTACTACTCAGGGGAGGGACTAGCACCTCAATGGGCAGCATCTGCACCTCCTCCAAAGTGAGCACAACAGTGGGGACTTCATCCATCCCCTCCCCTTCCCTCTCATCCCCATGCTCTTGGTCTGGAAGGTGGGATTGGAAGATGTTCTCCTCTTCAGGCTCGTCCTCATCTGAATCTCCTTCTGTATCATTAGGGTTGGCCTCAAGTTCTTCAAAATATAACAGAACAGACAAATGGTTAGCAGCAGAGGAGGGGACAGGGTGGGTGGCATGAGTAGGCACACACAGTGCAGGCAGCAGGCTGATTTGAAGGACCATGATGAATGATAGCACATTGCATCAACTGAAAGGAAAAGGAGGTGGGGTAGCATTGCTGGTTAAAGAGGAGATTAATGCAATAGTTAGGAAAGACATTAGCTTGGATGATGTGGAATCTATATGGGTAGAGCTGCAGAACACCAAAGGGCAAAAAACATTAGTAGGAGTTGTGTACAGTAGTAGGGATGCTGGGGAGAGCATCGAACAGGAAATTAGGGGTGCATGCAATAAAGGTGTAGCAGTTATAATGGGTGACTTTAATATGCACATAGATTGGGCTAGCCAAACTGGAAGCAATACGGTGGAGGAGGATTTCCTGGAGTGCATAAGGGATGGTTTTCTAGACCAATATGTCGAGGAACCAACTAGGGGGGAGGCCATCTTAGACTGGGTGTTGTGTAATGAGAGAGGATTAATTAGCAATCTCATTGTGCGAGGCCCCTTGGGGAAGAGTGACCATAATATGGTGGAATTCTGCATTAGGATGGAGAATGAAACAGTTAATTCAGAGACCATGGTCCAGAACTTAAAGAAGGGTAACTTTGAAGGTATGAGGCGTGAATTGGCTAGGATAGATTGGCGAATGATACTTAGGGGGTTGACTGTGGATGGGCAATGGCAGACATTTAGAGACCGCATGGATGAATTACAACAATTGTACATTCCTGTCTGGCGTAAAAATAAAAAAGGGAAGGTGGCTCAACCGTGGCTATCAAGGGAAATCAGGGATAGTATTAAAGCCAAGGAAGTGGCATACAAATTGGCCAGAAATAGCAGCGAACCCGGGGACTGGGAGAAATTTAGAACTCAGCAGAGGAGGACAAAAGGTTTGATTAGGGCAGGGAAAATGGAGTACAAGAAGAAGCTTGCAGGGAACATTAAGGCGGATTGCAAAAGTTTCTATAGGGATGTAAAGAGAAAAAGGTTAGTAAAGACAAACGTAGGTCCCCTGCAGTCAGAATCAGGGGAAGTCATAACGGGGAACAAAGAAATGGCAGACCAATTGAACAAGTACTTTGGTTCGGTATTCACTAAGGAGGACACAAACAACCTTCCGGATATAAAAGGGGTCAGAGGGTCTAGTAAGGAGGGGGAACTGAGGGAAATCTTTATTAGTCGGGAAATTGTGTTGGGGAAATTGATGGGATTGAAGGCCGATAAATCCCCACGGCCTGATGGACTGCATCCCAGAGTACTTAAGGAGGTGGCCTTGGAAATAGCGGATGCATTGACAGTCATTTTCCAACATTCCATTGACTCTGGATCAGTTCCTATCGAGTGGAGGGTAGCCTATGTAACCCCACTTTTTAAAAAAGGAGGGAGAGAGAAAACAGGGAATTATAGATCGGTCAGCCTGACCTCCGTAGTGGGTAAAATGATGGAATCAATTATTAAGGATGTCATAGCAGCGCATTTGGAAAATGGTGACATGATAGGTCCAAGTCAGCATGGATTTGTGGAAGGGAAATCATGCTTGACAAATCTTCTGGAATTTTTTGAGGATGTTTCCAGTAAAGTGGACAAAGGAGAACCAGTTGATGTGGTATATTTAGACTTTCAGAAGGCTTTGGACAAGG
The DNA here is from genome assembly GCF_044704955.1 of Pristiophorus japonicus. Classification (NCBI taxonomy): domain Eukaryota; kingdom Metazoa; phylum Chordata; class Chondrichthyes; family Pristiophoridae; genus Pristiophorus; species Pristiophorus japonicus. The sequence continues at coordinate 141,650,613 of NC_091985.1, forward strand.
TCCCACACAAGAGATTAAAGTGCAAAGTTAAAGCACATGGGATTGGGGGTAGTGTGCTGACGTGGATTGAGAACTGGTTGTCAGACAGGAAGCAAAGAGTAGGAGTAAACGGGTACTTTTCAGCATGGCAGGCAGTGACTAGTGGGGTGCCGCAAGGTTCTGTGCTGGGGCCCCAGCTGTTTACATTGTACATTAATGATTTAGACGAGAGGATTAAATGCAGTTTCTCCAAATTTGCGGATGACACTAAGTTGGGTGGCAGTGTGAGCTGCGAGGAGGATGCTATGAGGCTGCAGAGTGACTTGGATAGGTTAGGTGAGTGGGCAAATGCATGGCAGATGAAGTATAATATGGATAAATGTGAGGTTATCCACTTTGGTGGTAAAAACAGAGAGACAGACTATTATCTGAATGGTGACAGATTAGGAAAAGGGAAGGTGCAACGAGACCTGGGTGTCATGGTACATCAGTCATTGAAGGTTGGCATGCAGGTACAGCAGGCGGTTAAGAAAGCAAATGGCATGTTGGCCTTCATAGCGAGGGGATTTGAGTACAGGGGCAGGGAGGTGTTGCTACAGTTGTACAGGGCCTTGGTGAAGCCACACCTGGAGTATTGTGTACAGTTTTGGTCTCCTAACTTGAGGAAGGACATTCTTGCTATTGAGGGAGTGCAGCGAAGATTCACCAGACTGATTCCCGGGATGGTGGGACTGACCTATCAAGAAAGACTGGATCAAGTGGGCTTGCATTCACTGGAGTTCAGAAGAATGAGAGGGGACCTCATGGAAACGTTTAAAATTCTGATGGGTTTAGACAGGTTAGATGCAGGAAGAATGTTCCCAATGTTGGGGAAGTCCAGAACCAGGGGTCACAGTCTGAGGATAAGGGGTATGCCATTTAGGACCGAGATGAGGAGAAACTTCTTCACCCAGAGAGTGGTGAACCTGTAGAATTCTCTACCACAGAAAGTAGTTGAGGCCAATTCACTAAATATATTCAAAAGGGAGTTAGATGAAGTCTCGGGGGATCAAGGGTTATGGCGAGAAAGCAGGAAGGGGGTACTGAAGTTTCATGTTCAGCCATGAACTCATTGAATGGCGGTGCAGGCTAGAAGGGCTGAATGGCCTGCTCCTGCACCTATTTTCTATGTTTCTATGAAGCGTAGCTGTTGGAGACATCCCCATGAACCGAAGCATGGCTAGCCCGGGCAGTACTTAACATTTAGGAAAGCCAGACTGTGGAATTTGCAGGACTTACCTTCTCCCTCGAGTGCGGGCCCAGCTTGTGCAGTAGTGGTTGCTTTTCTCCAGGCAGGACCCATCACAGCAGTGACCCTCTCTTCCAAGGGTGTCAGTGGCTGCAGATTTGCCGAGCCTCCTCCTGTTCGAGTTCTTTCCCATTTGTTCGAGTTCTTTCCCATCTGCAAAGATGAAAACATAACTTTTTAGGGAGGGTGTCTTTCTGTTGGGTAGGATATATACAGTTGGTCACATTTACAATTGCAATTCCATTGAATAAATGAAAATATTACTTACACTAACTACTTGACCAAGGTCTTGCCACTTCTTTTTGCACTGGCCTCCAGGCCTCGGTGTGGTCACCATTGCACAGTAATCTTCTGCAAGTTGATTCCAGCATTTCTTCATTAATTTGGGTGGAACTTTTATGTGACCTCTTCTGGTGTCCAGCTCCTGCCATCTGCCCTCAATCACAGTAACTAGTATCTCCACTTCATCCTGTAAGAAATTCTTGGCAGTTGCACCGTGTTGCATCTAGTATTGCAGCTCCGATTTTTCCAATGAGAATTAAAGTTCTCACACACAACTGGCTCTTTAAAAGTGGATGATTGCAGACCGGGAGCTGTACCGCGCATGCGGGCCCATAGAAATCACGTCAAAAATGTCCCTTTTTTATTCGCGCGTGCGCAGAAGGGGCAGCATTGTTTTTTCAGGGCAGACAGTAGGCTCCTACCCCAGAGGCTACAGGACAGGCTGCGCGTCACCAATTTTGGAAAATAGAGCGGGCAAACTTGGCACATTTATTTTTGGAGTAGTTCTGGCCTAGAAAAATGGGCGTAACTCTGGCAATACGCCAAAAAATGGCGTTGGGCAAAATTGAGCCCATTATGCAGAATAAAATCAACCAGGGCTGCCCTTTAATTCAGTCACGGGTTGGGTTACCGGGGAAAATCGCCATGGATCGGTTTGGCGGTGGAGCTCCTTGGGGCGGTTGGGATATTCGCGTGTGCTTGTTCCGGAAAGAAACTTTGTTCCAACAACCATTTAGTCCTGACCATTGCCTGATGGTTAAAATCTACAACCGACCTTTGGGTGTTTTAATAAACAATCGGTTCATTTAC